>NC_139940.1:9661182-9851182 GCF_963454915.1 Gymnoscopelus microlampas
ACACGCGTTCTCTCTAATGCTCACGCATGCTAATAAGTGTGCATGTAGCGAACTGATCACTTTGATTATAAGAGCAATAATAGCAAATAGTCATAGCAGATGTACTTGTAGATCGGCTCATTTTGATTGTAGTATGACAAATAGTATGAAGAAGGGCTCTCACCAACTAGTGGACTAGTATAACCACTAGTCGACCTTGTTGGTACTAGTCGAATAGTTGATTTAAAGGAAAAAATAATTGGAGCACTATTATTATTATCCTCCTGCCTTTATTTTGATCAAAAGGGGGTCAATAGTATGCCCAATAATAGCCTATTATTGGGCAATAACCCCCTTTTGAGGATCCTTGCAGACGCTGCTATGCTGCTGTGCCAGAAGCGCTTCCCTTAAAACTTTTTTTTTAATAGGAAAACATCGACTAGTCGACTACCACTGGGTCAAATTAGTCGACCAGACCCTAGTATGAAGTAGTTAATCAGACTTATCAATTTAGTTGATTATAGGAAATTAATTAGAATTGTTTTGTGTTGATTCATTGATATCATCTATATATATATATATATATATAGTACAAATAATCGTTAGTCGCATTTATACACGCATGCACATCTCACCAAAAAGGCACCCCACAAAGGGTCCCCTCTACATCAGAGTTACTACAGGGGGTCCGCCAAAACTTTGTGTGATAGGATTTTTTATTTTACCTTAACCACTTGAACCCTTGCATCCCTTTTCTGAGGAGCTTTATCCAAAAACAGCAGATCTACAAGCTCACAACGCCTCGCAGCGCGAGGCGTTGTGAGCTTGTAGATAAGGCTATTTTTGGCCAAAGAGGCATAGGTGTAGAGGGGGAAAAAGAGCAGACCGCGTAAACAAAAAATGTTGAATCTGAAACCTGCTGCTAAGACACATGCTTGCCTAAATCCCTCCTCTGTACGCCGTGCAGGACCTGAGCCAATGGCAGTCCAGTAAGACGGGCCGGGGACCCCTGAAGGAGGGCTGGAGGGACCACACCAGCCCCACCATGTGCTCCTATAAGAGGGTGGAGTGCAGCTTCGAGGTCTACGGCTTCCAGGGGCGGACGGAGGAGTTTATACACAAAGTGAGACAAAACGCCAGTGGTGTATAAAGTAACTAAGTACATGTACTCAAGTACTGTACTTAAGTACAATTTCGAGGTATTGTTTTCACTTTCTTCAGTATTTACAATATTTAGTGCACGCACACACACATACAGTACCGTACGGACGCATGCACGCGCGCACACACACACACACACACACACACGTATTTACATTGATATTTTATTTCATGTCTATACGTAAAAATAAATGCCGCTGCTGTTGTAGTCAAAGCAGCGGTTCTCAACCTGTGGGTCGGGACTCCCAGGATTATTATTTTTTTGGGAGGGGGGGGGGGGTCCCAGACAGGGAGTGACAATAGACTACCGAAGTCCTGACGTCACTCGTTCATCCCCAGGGTCGTAAAGTAATTTCGCTATGGAGAATAACATTGGGTCATCATAGAATCGTCTCATATAAGAATTGTGGTCCAAAAATAAACAAACTGTCTCGGCGATATTGTCAGGGAGGAGGTTCTGTATCGTTTATGATAGTCAGTCACTTATATTTGATACAGTCTGTTTCTGGCGAAAATGTAACTAATTCGGCGGAAGTAACATTAGCGTTTTCTCACCGTCAGCTGATGCTTCATATCCATAAGAGTAAAACCGCCGGGGTCATTTGTTTATTGTTGGAACACAGTTCTTATTTGACACGATATTAAAGACGTCTATGGGATTCAGAATGGGGGGTGGAAAACTGCGAACCAGGTAGACAAACAAAGGATGCGTAAATTACGTCAGACTTCGGTGGTCTATTTAAGGACTTTTAAGACCTTTATAATAACTTTTTTTTTAAAGGAGGAAAAGAAAAAAGACCATTAATGCATCCAAAGTAATCAACAACTGGGGGTCGTTTGAGAGCCACTGCTCTAGAATACAACAGTGGATGTATTTTTGTTTTTACGTATAGACTTGGGGTCTACAGAGTAGAGCACAAGTTGAAGTCGCCATTTTATCGTGCAGTCTTAAGGCCTGTTCAAGGTCCCTAGATGGGTATTAGAGAATACGCTATATCTATAACAGTATCCAGACAATATCCTACAAGGGTCTGAGGTTCTACAAATTATTTTCTATTATCTTATACACTGCAGCCACATCTTGGCTGAATGGCTGGATGATCTGCAATAGAGTTCACGGTCTTTTGTATGCGGTACGATACTGCATATACAAACAAAAGGCATCGACGGCTAATTGGATTTGCTCGCGTGTGCAGAGGAGTGCTTCTGTGTGCTCCGTTTGATTCCCGCTGTACAACTATGTCTGTCTGGGTCCTTTGCAATACAACAGAATCTGACAATATAACCCATTAAGACCTGAGGCGATTCGTAAAAAAAAATCTAAATCCTAACAGTTTTGGGAAAAAAATCGAAAAAAAATGTTTTCACGATTTTTCAAAAATAGCAGATCTACAAGCTCATAGCGCGGCACTCAGTGCCGCGCTATGAGCTTGTATATCTGCTATTTTTGAATAGCCAAAGACATCTAAAGTGACACTGATGCGTTCCATGTATCAATGGGATAAGCAAGCAAGAAAACATGATTTGCTAAATGAGCTTTTAGTCATTTTTTTTCCAAAACAAGTGGAGTGTGGCTGGTGCGTTTATCCCTCGCGTAGGTTTAATATTTATTCTAAATGAGGCAATAATTGTCTAATTTCTGGAAAGGCTGTGTGGGAGGCATATGGGAGAAGAAGGTACATGCAGCCAGGATATAATCCTAGTCCTCGCTCGGGGCTAGCAGTAATATTATTTCACTTAACCACTTGAAGACACATTTTAATTGCATTCTACGAGTATCTTACTTCCAGTGTTGGGGGAAAAGTACTCTGATTTTTTTTTTTACTTAAGTAAAAGTAGCAATACCACAGTATGGAAGTAATCCATAGAAGTAAAAGTCCTGTATTCAAACTTGACTTGAGTAAAGGTACAAAAGTACTGCCATCAAAATATACTCAAAGTATCAAAGGTACAGTAAATGTACTCATTTTGCAGAATGTCCCAATTTCTTGTCCCCACAAGTCTTCGAAAATGTATCGAGATCTTTGGAACAATACATAAGCTCTACAAGCTCACAACGCTCAGTCAGAACACCATGTTTGTTTACTGTAAACAGCCCTTGGCAGCACCGTGTCTGTCTCCATGCACGAGAAGAATGAATTATAGCTCTGTGTGGAAGATTGATTGACGGGGGGGATGTCATCATCCTACTATAAAATGAGGAAACGTCTGTCTGTCTGTCTGTCTGTCTGTCTGTCTGTCTGTCTCTCAGTCAGTCAGTCAGTCAGACAGACAGACATTCTGTCCTCATCCATTCTTCTCCTCAGTGGGTTGACAAAATCGATCTGAGCTGTTTATTACCATTGTTCCCATGGGCTATATGGGCTCTGTAGCCGCAGTCGTATAGTCCCATAACCCATCCGGACGGTTATGCAACACCATGAGAGAACAGGATGCACAGATAGCTGGCTCAGCACTACTAAGCTATAAAGGTAGACGTTGAAATATGGCATGTAGCAGTGCACACAACAGCATTTTTTGGGGAAATATTTCATCTATAATGACATGCCTAAAAGAGGGAACCGCCATGCAGTGTGGTTAACCCATTGAGACCTGAAGCCGATTCTATACATGTCTCCTAAATCCCAACAGTTTGTGAAAAACGTATGTTTCTATATCAGTGGTGCTCAAACTTTTTCATGTCAAAATTATATGTATTTGGCCGCAGACCCTCATCAAAATATTTTGTTCCAGGGACCCCCAGACGCAAAGATTTGAGTTAAAAATGTTCGCTTTAAAACAATATATATTCAAAGATATGCACACATTTTCACGATTTTTCAAAAATAGCAGATCTACAAGCTCGTAGCGCGGCACTCGGTGCCGCGCTATGAGCTTGTATATCTGCTATTTTTGAATAGCCCAAAGTGTAAAATAATGCTTTTTAGCTCAAATCTAAAAATGACACAGTTCCAGGTCTTAATGGGTTAATTAACACTGAAACAAAAGCTCCAGTTTTTACTATGTGTGTATCTGTGTGTGGAGGTCTCAACCACTCGTCATTTATTTTATAAATGGTTTATTTTTCACCATTATTTGCTTGTTCTCAACATTGTTGTTTCCAAACTTCTCACAGAACATCCGGGACATCCTATTGGTCGGTCACAGGCAAGCGGTGGCTTGGATCGACGAATGGCACGGTGTGTTGCAACTCTGGCATACAAAGTGAAATGACAGAACTCAAAGGAGTATCATTACCCCATTCCTGGAGAGGAAATACACACAGAGTACATTCAAAGATAACATGTATAAGATAGGATAAGGCCTGGTTCATACTGACTCATGTACCAAACATGACCATCATTTGGTTTGCGCTTGTTTTTCTTGACCACAATGTTAAGAATGTTATTTAGATAGCACGTTGTTTGTACCGATACCGATGCTAGTTTCATTGTTCACCTGGTATCCTATAGTTACCAATGCACAGATTATTATTTTATACTTTGGATAAAAGCGTCTGCTAAATGACTGTAATTATTTTTTATAGTAGTGGATAAGAGCGTCTGCTTAATGGTTAAATTGTGAAATGTAATTGTCATAACCAGTCTACAATAAGCTATAATAACTCATCACATAGAGACAATCTTGCGACACGTGAGCTTGCAGAGTGCTATTACCTTTCCCTGTACCTCCTGTAATACAGTAATCAATCAATCAATGTGCTTAAGCATTAGGCAATAGGCAGGGTTTTATGCGAGTGCAGAGTAGCTCCATAAAACCAAAAAAGACAGCACACACACACACACACACACACACACACACACACACACACACGGTGTACACTGTATAGAGTAGACTGAAAATCAATGTAATGAAATCCAACATGTATATTTCATGAGCCATTGTGCTTCCACAGGGATGAGTCTGGAGCAGGTGAGAGAGTACGAGAGAGAGCTGCAGGAGATGACCAACAGCAAAGTGAAATGTGGACAGAACACAGGTACCCTGACCCCCTGACCTTTACCTGAACCAACATGCCCACTGGAGGATAGATAGAAGGGGAGAGGAGAGGAGGGGAGGGGAGGAAAGGGGAGAGTACAAGCAGTGGTGGAATAAGTACTCAAATGTTTTACTTAAGTAATAGTATCAATACTGCAATGTAGAAGTACTCCGTTACAAGTACAAGTCAGGAATTCAGAATTTACTTGAGTAGAAGTACAAAAGTATTGGTATCAAAATGTACTTAAAGTACCAAAAGAAAAAGTGCTAAAATGTTTGAAAATAGCAGATCTACAAGCTCACAACGCGTCGCGATGCGACGCGTTGTGAGCTTGTAGATCGGCTATTTTCAAATAGCGCTAGGTATAAAATAGGGCTTAAGTGGTTGATGTATGTTTTATAATGTAATCATTTATATCTGCAAAGTAACTAGTAACTAAAGTTTTCAAATAATTGTAGTGGAGTAATAGTACAACATTTGCCTCTGAGATGTAGTGGAGTAGAAGTAAAAGTATAGACAATTGGAAATACTCCAGTAAAGTAAAAGTAAAGTAAAAATTGTACTTAAATACAGTACTTGAGTAAATGTACTTAGTTACTTTACACCACTGAGTACAAGGAGAGGAGATTGGCGGAGAGAGAGAGAGAGAGAGAGAGAGAGAGAGAGAGACTGTTGAAGTAGTCAGCCATACGTGTTTAGTGACAGGTGCAAAGTGCTGCAGACAAAGCAAATAGAATCCTGTGTAAGTGTTTGAAATAGATGTCTGTCCTCCTCACTGATTATTCTTGTATTTGCTGTTCAATTAGCATAATAAGCAGAGAGCACAGCTGGTACAGACACGGAAATGTAGGAAAAGAAATGTACTTAACACACATAAAGGGATGGGATAAAAAGAGTACGTTTTTTAGAATTAAATCTGAAAATGTCAACCTTTTCGAAAACCAACATCAACCTTTATTACATTCGAGTGTGTCTGTGTCTAAGAAGAATGTGAATGCTGTCGATTAATATGCAATTAATAATGATATGTAATGTCAGTTCTGCAGTACACAATTCTAACAGTCATTACAACAGGAAATGGTAGCTTTAGTTAGCTGTAGTGGTACGTTCGGTCTGTATCTATATAGGGACGGGGCAACACATTCTGTAGTGACGAATTGGGGAGTAAAATGAGATGCAATAGGGGATGTTTTGGGGTGTGCGTACACACATTTTGTAACGAGCTATCGTCGGATAGAGCTTCAAATAGACCCCTTAACAGACAACGTCACACTGATAAGAACCAGAACCAGTATGCGTGCAACCATTATGCGCGCAATGAAACCCATTCTGTCAGGTCTCGCTAGGACGCGCCTCACTAGCCAACACACAAGAGGGGGTTGGGGTGTGCTGAAACCAGCGCACCCCGAAACAACAGGTTGGGAATTGATTGCGTGAAACAATCACCTGTGCATCCAGTCTCAATGTTAGTAAACAAATAATTGGTCTATTACATTGAAAACAGTGGGTAGCCTAAATCAGCAAGCTCAGTATGGTGCAAATAATTGGGGTGGAGATTATGACCTCCCAATGAGTAAAATCTACCAATTGTCTGCATCTATGACTTAATTGAAAAATACAATTACATTCTACTCAGTAATCCGCAGCTGATTTTATTAAAACAAAATTGAGTAAAACTCAATTAATAAATAATTCAATTGGGCAGGAATTCAATTTCACCCAGTGAGTAAAACTTCAAACATTTCTGCATATTTTACTTTACTGAAAAATACAATTAAATTCTACACTTATTTTATTCCAATAAAATTGAGTAAATGCAATTAATAATGTGTTCAATTCAGCTCAATTTAATTGCAAATTGCACATAGTCTTTTTTATTATGTATAGTTTACTAATATTTATTATTACTAAATATTGACTCCAGTCTCAGTTTTTACAGTGTAGTGACCTGTGTAAAGACGCTTGGCCATGTTACCAAGCTCACAGGTTCAAATGTTTTGTTTCTTTTCTACACCAAAGCATGTCGAGACATGACCCATCATGCCAAATTGTTGACGTTTTAGGGCTCCTGACAGAGCTGCAAAATGTGGCGCCTTGGGGGAGAAGAACGAGTTGGACGGAATGAATAACCGACTGAGACAAGGCGTATTAGTATTAAGATAATGCAACCCAAACACCTACTTTGCCATTGCACAATTCTGCAAACCACAGACACCTGTGTGTTGAATCTCGACGCTTCAGCAGTGGTCTTGAGCACTGTTAGGCGCCACCCCAGTGAGATGCAAGCCGAGTGAATGCCCGCTTCGGGCAGTGCGGTGGCGAATGAGTTAAATCTATTCCGACTTGTAAATCGAGTTTCGAGTCAGAATATCTGGAAGCATCTGGAAACGTTGATACGGAACAGGGTTTGGTTTTTTTCTCAAAAACGTCAACATTTAGCCACTCGGGTGAAACAGTGGTAAAGTAATTGCCCACCACAGCGAAGGTTGTGGGTTCAAATCCATGGTGGTGCATTCAGCTTTGTCGAGGGTTTGGCGGAGGAAAGCCGGGCGGGGTATATGGGGTGATATCACTGCACGTAATCCTACGGGGCTGGAGTGACACCTGTCAGCATAGGGAGTGTTGGGCGGGAGGAGTAGGCAGGGCCGCATTAACCGTGGAACTTAGTGGAACTTGTGTTCCACGGCCCGCAGCCTGCAGGGCCCTGTGAGAATTGTGTATTTAATTTTAGTGTATTTAAAGAAAAAATGTTGATTTATATTGGTCAGATAGACCCGAATTAGACCGAATTAGACCCGAAAAATTTCGGTTGTGCATATTGTGATGTTCCACGGCCCTGAGGGGTCTTAATGCGGCCCTGGGAGTAGGACGAAGGCTCTACGTTCTCCCGGAGGGGGCTCCTCACTGGCAGGTGAATCAGTAGGACACAACGGCCAGTGACAACACACAAAATGTGTGTGGGGAGGAATTTAGCCTGGGATCCAGCCTGATTCACGACGTTAGGCGGATTTTTTTTTCTCACTTCGCTTCTCAGTCTGGAAAGGCTCCTATTTGACTCGTTTTGCAGAACTACACTGGAACTACATATGTTACGTAGGCAACGTCGTTGCTGATTGGACGTTGTTCCAACGAATCACAACGATCACACTGGTGACCACTGACCAATCAGAAGCCACGGGTCGTTTTCAGACACATGGCTAGTCCCGCCTCCCTTGGAGATAGGAGCCTTTCCAGACTGAGAAGCGAAGTGAGAAAAGAAAATCCTCCGAACGTAAAGGCTAGAATCAATTGGCATAACGACTAAATTGGGGTAAGAAATGGGTAAAAAAAAAGATGTTGTGGTTTTCATAAATGTAAAAAATCCAATGTTTTCTCTGGTGCCCAGGCTGAGATATGAGGGAGAAGAATGGAGTGTTCTAATGCTAATTAATGCATCAGGCTAGGGAAAAAAAAACAACAACCCAGCCACCTCTATATTGTTCCTGTCACCAGATGTTCTACATAAATAACCTGCCTGTGTGTGAAGCACTTATACTGCAAATGTCAGCCCTGCTGGGGGGTCCCTGTCTGGATACATGGATGTCACTGTGCTGGAATATGTCAGTGGTTCTCATGCTAGTATAATTAACGGACCCCCGTGACTCTGAGATGCGTACAAATGGAACCCAAATGGACCCGTAAGGGTCCATTTGGGTTCCATTTGTACGCTCTCAGAGTTACAGACCAGTACGGGACCATTTGGCACCCCCTCAAGGAACTTTAAGGGTCCATGTGGAACCCACTTTGAGAACCACTATCTATGTGTGTGATTAGGTACATCGCGCTGTAGGGTGTAGGTTGTAGGTCCAAAACTGTTACTTTTCAAGAAACTGAGTATAAAAGCGAACCCTGCATGTTCCAATGGATCCAGTGTAGGTATTATTTAGTCACATATAAGCTCTTGTAATTGGTTCAATGTTTATGAAACCAATACAGACACACGTTTTTATTTGAGGAAATATCAGATCTGTACAAGTGTAACAGAGTGGTTCACTACCTCAGCCTGATGGCCTGAAAGTCTAATAACTCCCCTGAGCAATGGGGAGTTCCCTTTGGCTTAACGGTTAAGATGTTGGCTTTCCACGTGGGAGACCCGGGTTCGAATCCCGGGCGTTACACAAGCTCACAATTGTGTCTACTACTTTAGCGTGACACTGTCGTACAACAAAGTATAGGGCATTCATTTATTTATTTTTTGGGACGGGGGCATTAAAAGTTGAAATACAAGGTTCCAGTGTGTGTGTGTGTGTGTGTGTGTGTGTGTGTGTGTGTGTGTGTGTGTGTGTGTCTGGTCACCCTGCCCCCTGCAGGTCTGTCTATACTGAACCTTACAGCTTACTTCGTCCTTACACACAAGAGCTGCAGCCAACAATATGGTCTGTGTGCTGCTGGCTTGGTGCATGGCATATGTTAGCGTATACATGCGCGTGTGTGTGTGTGTGTCTGTGTGTCTGTGTGTCTGTGTGTGTGTGTGTGTGTGTGTGTGTGTGTGTGTGTGTGTGTGTGTGTGTGTGTGTGTGTGTGTGTGTGTGTGTGTGTTTGCGTGAGTGGTTTAGTATGCGATTAATTTGGTCGTGCATTTGTGGGAGTGTTAGTACAGTATATGATTAATTTGTGTGTGCGCGCCGCATAATATATGCATGCGTGTAAGTGACATTCAATTGAGTGTTTCTTTGCAATTGCTTGTATGCTTTCCTCTGTGTGTGCCTGTCTATGGCTGCATGTGTCATTCAATGTGTGTGTACATGCCTGCTTCCATGCATGGTTCTGTATGTGTGCGTGCGTGCGTGCGTGCGTGCGTGCGTGCGTGCGTGCGTGCGTGCGTGCGTGCGTGTGTGTGTGTGTGAGAGAGAGTGTACACGCTCTCGCGTGTGTGTGTGTGTGTGTGTATGTGTGCTTGTGTGCGTGCGTGCGAGCGTACATGTGTGTAAGCATGGAGGGCTGCATCAGACCTGCAGTCATTGCTCAAGCTGCAGCGACGCTCACTGACACCCCTACAGGCCAAATGGTGCCACTGCACCCCCCGAGCTCTGGCCTCTGATCACAGAGGGAGGAGTAACAGATTTAATTCCATTCATCTGAAATAATAAAAGCAAATCAACACGGTCGACTCGGGAGAGTTTAATAAAAGGAAAGCCACATGTGAGGCGAATACCAATGAGTCACTAATATAGGGACCAAGACAGATACACATCTTAAGTAATGCAGAATAGAAATTGGCAGTCAAATAAGGTTCCCCTCATCTCTCTCGTCCTCTCTACCCATCCTGTTGTCTTTTGTGATAACTGTCTAGTGGTTCCCAACCATTTGTGGATCAGGGCCCACTTGAAAATCTCATCTTAGCCCATTAAGACCAGGAACGCATATGTGTGTCATGTTTTTTTAATTTCTATGGCTATTCAAAAATAGCAGATATACAAGCTCATAGCGCGGCACCGAGTGCCGCGCTATGAGCTTGTATATCTGCTATTTTAGGAAAAAATCGTTGTGCAAATCTTTGAATATATATATATTTTTTAAAAGCGAACATTTGTAACTCAAATCTTAGCTTCTGGGGGGATTCTACAAATGTCTTCTAAACCCTAACAGTTTTCAGAAAAAAAATAATATGTTGCTGTATCAGTGGTGCTTAAAAGTGCTTTTTCATGTCAAGGACCCCCAATGTATTTGGCCGTCGACCCCCATCTCAAAATATTTCGTTCCAGGGACGCCCCTCCCCCTCCCCCAGAAGCAAAGATATGAGTCGGTGCCGCGCTATGAGCTTGTATATCTGCTATTTTTGAATAGCCCAAAGTTTTAAATAAGGATAAAATGGTTACACGGATGCGTTCCCGTTTGTATGGGCCAGATGGGTGGGCCACGTGCATTTGTTGTTTGTTTTAATGATCGATATCGTGTTCTGGCTTTGATCAATGGAACTACAATTCTATATTTATGTTCCTATTTATCGGCATCACAATGAAAACTAATTTTTCAAGATTTACAGAAAAAAAAGCCTTTATTTCCTTCTTTTTCTTGATTTGTGTTATATTATGAATACAATCTCAGTGCTTTGCCAATTATTTGAAGGCCCACTTGCAATATGCTTACGGCCCACCAGTGGGACCCCGGCCCACAGGTTTAGAATCTCTCTTTCCCCATCTCTCTCATTCCACGCGCTGCATTTAATCACAACTTTCACTTCCTTCCCCTCCCCTTAACCCACCCCTCCCTCTCCCTCTCTCTCTCCCTCTGTCCCTCTCTCCTTCTCTCTCTCTCTCTTTCCCCTCTCTCTCTCTCTCCCTCTCCCTCTCCCTCTCTCTCTCTCTCTCTCTCTCTCTCTCTCTCTCTCTCTCTCTCTCTCTCTCTCTCTCTCTCTCTCTCTCTCTCTCTCTCTCTCTCTCTCTCAGATTCGACCTCCGCCCCTCGCCCGGCGTTCAGTCGTTCCATGTCGGTGACAGACGAGCGGTCCCTTAAGAAGATGGGAGTGACGACGGCCATGTCAGAGCCCTCCATCTCTGTTCATCAGGGTCCCCTCCGGCTGCACTCTACGCCCGAGTGAAGCCACACGCACGCACACACACACACGCGCGCCCACACACACACACACACACACACACACACACACACACACACACACACAGACACTTTGTTTTTACAAACATGCAAAATGCAAACACACCACGTACACAATCTCTCTCTCTCATAGACACGGTCACACGGACACAGAATCCTTGCACACAAACACACCCACACCCACACACAGACACAGACACACACACAGTCACACACACACACACACACACACACACACACACACACACACACACACACACACACACACACACACACACACCCACACACACACACACACACACACAGACACAGTGACACACACACAGTCACACCCAGAGACACCCCCCATCTGCTCAACCAAGGGAGTTGCCCACTGTCACCGGCCACTGTCACACCTTCAAACAACCTTCCATTGTCCTCTTAGAAAGCTCGGACACCTGGACACCTGGACAACTGGACAACTGGACAACTGGACAACTGGAAACCTGGACAACTGGACACCTGGACACCTGGACAACTGGACACCTAGACCTGACACTTTTCATGTCAAGGACCTCCAAATGAATATGTATTTGGCCCAATGTAGTTATTATTTAGTCACTCACAAGCTCTGATAATTGGTTCAATGTTTATAAAACCTTGTAGATCGTTGTAGATCGGTTATTTTCACAAGGTTTTTTTTTTCATAAAAAAAAAAAAAGATATTAACTTTTTTTTACTTGCCCAAAATAGAGATCAATTAATCATTGATTATTTCAACACTGTCTCACTCCCCAAAAGGCATATTGTGACTTAGTGACCAAACGTCAACATGTGCCTTGAAGGGGGGCAAATAAGGCATATGTTGAGTTTTTGGGACTTCCGCGTCCAGTTCTCAGCATTTTTGACGATCCGTCCAAAAAACGGTTAAAACGTCAAAGGCGCGCCATCTCAAGCAAACTTGAGCCACGGGAGGGACCGCCGAGCAAGCTATAAAGCCAGCGTGGATTATTTTATTAAAATATTGATTAAAATTGTATTTGTAATCTATTCAATCGATGTGTTTGATGCGCTGTTGTACCCCCCCCCCCCCCAGCTCAGCCCACAGGCAGCAGCCTACAGAGACAGGTGCATGAGGGGACTAATAGAGTGTGTCTAATGAGAACGCATGAGAACCAAGGGAGTTCTGTCAATGCTATGGATCCTTTCTTCTTCTCTTACCCGGTCACCCAACACACACACACACACACACACACACACACACACACACACACACACACACACACACACACACACACACACACACACACACACACACACACACACACACACACACACACACACACACACACACGTATCACTATAGTTGTGAGGACAGCTACAGTAAACTGTAGGATGGCACTGTATGGCAAAATGAAAATAGCTGTACATAGCACATCTTCAAGGTCACAATGCGTCGCACGAGCTTGTATATCGTCTATTTTCCGCTGTGTGACATCGCCACACAACCAAGTACAAAGCAGGGGATACTCTTAGGCATTCTGAGGTAGGTTAGGTACCTCTAAATGCCTAATCTTAAACATTACCTAATTATAACCCTAAAATGTTTAACTTTTTATATTTCTTTTTCTTTTAACATAAAAGAACCATTTATCTGGTGAGGACCAAAAAAAAATTGTCCTCAAAATGTCTGTTTCTCGATTATATTATACGTGTCGGGTCATTTGGCCCTTACAAGTATAGTAATACTATACTGTGTAGTACACACACACACACACACACACACACACACACACAGTATCAAACCCACCCCTCCTGCCTCCAATCCGATAGGTCACCCTAGGCCTTATTGACCGAGTGTATCGAAGCGTCGTATTGGCTCCTTGATCTCTCTGTCGCACGCACGCACGCGTGCGCGCGTGTGTACGTGCACGGACATGCGTGTGATCCACAGGGGTCGAGCTGGGGCTAACACGCAATGATGGGTCGATAATGTGGCCATTCATTAAAAACACTATTACAGCTATCATTCTGCGGTCCATTCTCATGGAGAGAGAGAGCTGCAGCTGAGTTCTCTGCACGTGATTATGTCTATATAGGTCCTATACTGTACTAGAGAAAAACTAAAGCTGTTTGATATTTACTTCATTTGTTAATGGAATGTTCAATTTCTATGAAGCAGCATGAATATATATAGAAATGTACATATCCGCCCCGGGCTGCTGGCGTAGCGGTCCGGGCACCTATAGGCTGCACCTAGGGTTCGAATCCCGATCCCGACGACCTTTGCTGCGTGTCCACTCCTCATCTCTCTCTCACATTTCCTGTCAATCTACTGTATACTATCAATAACAAAACATATATATATTAAAAAAAGAAATGTACATATTCTTTCCGTTTTTTTTATCAGTGGTTCTCAACCTTTTCTGGATCGGAGCCCACAAACCACAAAAGCGTGTGCGGCCATTCGGCTGCCGTGTTAAGGGGTCAGATGGGTGGGCCGCGTGCATTTTTCACAGCGTGTTCATTTGAACGATCAATCACTCGATTTGTGTTCCACCTGGGATCAATCGAACTAACGTAGTGTACTTACTTCAAGTTCTAATTTATTGGTATAACTTTCTTTTAATATCTATGTTGAATTATCGTTTAGTGCAGGGGTCCTCAGAGCTACTATAGGGGGTCCGCCAAATCTTTGTGATAGGATTTCGTTTTTTTACATTAACCACTTGAACCCTAGAATTCCTTTTCTGAGGGGAACATTAGCCAAAAATAGCAGATCTACAAGCTCTCAACGCCTCGCATCGGCTATTTTTGGCAAAGAGGCTATGTGTAGAGGGAAAAAAGAGCAGACTAAGTAAAAAAAAAACGTTAATCTGAAACACAATTTTATACAATATAGAGTAGGGGGTCCCTGGTCATCTCTCTCTCAGCTAGGGGGTCCTTAGCCTGAAAACGTTGAAGACCCCTGCTTTAGTGTTTTGACAATTATTTGGCGGCCCACATGCAATACCCTCGCGGCTCACCAGTGCGTGAGAGAAAGTGTACTGATGAAGGCTGGATAGCCGAAACCTCAGTCTTAATGTTTTTCTCCTTGCAACATTTTTTGCCTTTTAAATACTTCTCTCTTAATTAAAGTTGTTTATTTTGATTTGTTTTGTAAAGCGACTTTGGGTACTATGACAAGCGATATATAAGTGTGATGTATTATTATTATTAGTGTCCTTGTCAACATTGATTGATTGATTGAATATTTTATTAGGCAAAAGAATGTAAAACAACACATTTACATTTAAAATACTTTGTCTAACAGGTCCGTTCATAAAAGTCCTTGCGGACTTGTTTCCAATGAGGGCCTTGGTATTCAATTCATAGACATATATAGTGGCACCACAGTTCAAATATCATTACACAAAGAAATAAAAAAATAAAAAAAACAGCAAAAAAATTATATATATATATATATATATATATACATACATACACATACACATACATATATACATATATACACATATACATACATACACACATACATATATATATATATATATACATATATACATATATATATATACCCACATACATATATACACATATACATACATATATACAACACTATGTACAGCCAATGGAATAAAAAAAAAGGGGGGAAAGATATGTACAAGAACAGGGGGGGGGGGTCGGCTGTCTAACGGGAAAATGGTACTACCTCCTCTTTTGGCCTCCTGAAAGGTGATTTTTTAAGGCTCTTTTAAATGAGCCCAGCGAACTGCATTTTTTGAGGGATGGGGTTAGACCATTCCAAACCTGGGTGGCAGTGCTGTAGAAGGAGAATTTGCCCATGTTTGTTTTATGGGTGGGTGGTACCAAATTGTTGTTTGCACTCCCTCTGGTATTGTGACTGTGGGTGTCACTAACCTTTTGGAGGTATTTACTCAGATATGCGGGAATAGGGGGCATATCGGGCAAATTTTCATTTACAATTTTGAACGCCAGTCCCATTTTTAGTTGTTTAACCCTGTCTTCCACCCTGAGCCAGCCTAGGCTGGCAAAATGGGTGGGAGAAAGGTGGGTCATGGGCCCCAATCCGAGGAGTAGCCGAATCAGTTTGTTTTGGGAGGTTTGAAGTTTAGTCTTCAGTGACACTGAGGTGTTGGAGTACCAGGAGGTGCTAGCATAGTCAAAATGTGGTTGAATCAGGGCCCCTGAGAGGGTCCTGAGGGCCTGAGGGTTGACAAAAGAGGAAACTCTGCCCATAAATTTGGTTCTCTGGTTTACTATTTTGACCACCTTTGTCCCCATGCTTTCACCTGACAGGTATTAACATGAGTCATATGGAACAATAGAAATTATGGACTTTCATTTCTGAGTGCGACCCTCCATGGTACTTTGTATTCAGAAATCAGGTAAAGGGGATACTGAAGCCAAAAATACTTTCAGAACGATTACTCTACTCCCATCCCCCTCGTCTCCACACGATGGGACACGGAGCCAGAAATGCCCCTTCCGTTGTGGTTTCCATATAACCTTTTTGTTTTTGTTTTATCGGCAGGACCCATTTTTGAGTCGAGATGCCTTCTACCCTTGTTTGAATCCTCCCTTTACTTTTTTGATTCTTATTTTATTCCATTTCTTCATCCGTTTTGTTTCATTTTAGCCTTCTGTTAAACCTTTCTATAGTGGCCCAACCTTGTATTATTCCCCCTTTATTTTTGTTTGTTTCATTATATATTTTCTTTTAAGATAGTCTCATATTTGTTTGCATTTCTAAACAAACTCAATTTATTATGTATTATGTCAATAAATTACTTCTGCTCTGGTACATTTCGATAATTCCATTTGGTCTTTATACATTCTAAAATCCTCTAAAATATACGCTGAGTTAAATCAACCATAAAGACGTTTTAGGTACACACAGTCACACACACACATTTTTTTCTTCTGTATTATGAATCGTGTATCTTTGAGTCTCCTTTCTGTATACAGGGCACCATGGATAACGATTAACCTGAAATAAAGATTTCAACCTTTTTTTTCCAACCCATTATCAAAAGCCTTATAGCCTTCTACAGGTATATAGATGCAACAATGTTAATTTGCTGCTCTGAGGGCAGTTTCTCAATGCTGCTCTCAGGGCAGCTTAAATGATGATATATAGCTTAACTGCCCTGAGACCTTCTATATAGATGCAACAATGTTAATGTGTTGCTCTGAGGGCAGTTTCTCAATGCTGCTCTCAGGGCAGCTTAAATGATATACATACAACAACATTAATTTGCTGCTCTGAGGGCAGTTTCTCAATGCTGGTCTCAGGGCAGCTTATAGCATTCTACAGGTATATAAATGCATCAATGTTTATCTCTCTGTACTGTGATAAATGTTTTGACCCGATATGTGTGATTTGTATGAAAATACTTTTTGATGTATTTTCGCCCATCTCTGGGCATCGCAAACAGCAGACCCACAAGCTCAGACGCGACGCATTATATGAGCTCGTAGCTCTGCTCATTTTCCGCTTATTTTCGGAGTGTAAATCGGCCTTAAGCCTTTCCATCATTCTGTGTGTAACAGAGAGAAAATGTAACAGGCGAGTCCAACGCGCCCCTCGCCCTTTTAGAAAAGAAATAACAGACTCTCACACAGCCCTGCACATGATTAGCCCGTTAAGACCTGGAACGCATCTGTGTCACTTTTTGATTTGAGCTAAAAAGCATTATTTTACACGTTGGGCTATTCAAAAATAGCAGATCTACAAGCTCATAGCGCGGCACCGAGTGCCACGCTACGAGCTTGTAGATCTGCTATTTTTGAAAAATTGTGAAAATAATGTGCAAATCTTTGAATATATATTGTTTTAAAGCGAACATTTTAACTCAAATCTTTGCGTCTGGGGGCTCCCTGGAACAACATATTTTGAGCTGGGGGTCGGTGCCCAAATACATATCATTTTGGGGGTCCTTGACATGAAAAAGTTTGAGCACCACTGACATAGAAACATAGTTTTTTTTTCAAAAAAACTGTTAGGATTTAGAAGACATTTTGTAGAATGGGAACCTCTCAGGTCTTGATGGATTAGAGACGTGTGGATGGTATTTGGCCCTGTGAAGCACACGCTGCAGCGCTCGTATGTAATCAACTCAGCGATTTCACACTGCGCGGTGAAATGGATCCACAGAGCGGCGGCTGGATCACTGTCACACTCAGCCTGCAGTTCCATCGCTGCTTCAACTGTGTGGATTGGAAGCAAATGAGACACTGCTGCGGTCCGTAACCGCTCACTCCTCACCTCTGTTAGGCTCCGTAGCCCGCACTCTGTGTGTGCGTGTGTGTGCGTGTGCGTGTGCGTGTGTGTGTGTGTGTGTGTGTACGTACTTGTTTTGCTATGTTTCTTTGGAACGTATCCCCATTAGCTGCCGCCTGAACGGCAGCTAATCTTCCTTGTAGTCCACGACAACAATATACATAAACAAGATTGCTAACAACGTCGCTGTCGGACAGAAACCCTCTTATCTCCACATTTTAACGTTTTTTTTTGTTGTAAATTAACGCCCTACTTGATCATACAGCGTCACACAAAAGTAAGTATCTGCCAGCTCGAAAACCAAGCTCGAAATGCAGCTCGAAACGCGCAAAGAGGCGTGTTTTGAGCTAGCGCGGCACTCGGTGCCGCGCTAGCGACACATGAGCTTGTATATCTGCTATTTTTGAATAGCCAAAGTGTAAAGTAAGGGGTATAGTCCACCAAAAGTCCATCCCCCCACCTTCTGAGAGCCTGTGACGTCCCTGCAGAAACATGAACGAGCGAAAAGGATTTTGACCAATGGGCTCGACTCACAAGCTTGCGCACGGGGTTCCGCACAGAGGTGACACTACTGTGCATGCCAGACGACACGCAGAGGCCCCAAATAGCCCCCGTCCGTCACATTTCACAACCCGGAAGAAGGGGTGAAAAGGGAGTATGCGCTGGGTGAGCATCTCCATACAAGTGAATGGGCGGGGATTTTTGTTACCTCTTTATTGTTTTTAACTCTATGGGTGTTCCTTGACCAGCTCTAGCTAGCTGGTAAAAATATTTGGGGGAGTTAGACTTACAATTACAAGGTTTAGGGGTTTGGGGTTATGCCTGATTTATACTTGGTTACTTGGGTGTCTTGATCTAAAAAAAAAAATCATGAGCTAAAAGCTCACAACACATCGCAGCTCTTTTTTTGGCTTTAGGATTACGTTTTTTTTTAAATGACTCTGAAATATTGAGGTCCTCGTAAGTATAGTAATACAAATGTGCGTGTGCAATATACCTCTGGGTGCAGAAGTTGAAATTGATGCACATTATTTAGTACGTTCATGTCGACACACGTTCAGCAATTTACATGAAGAGCAACAGTAGGCTACAGGGCAAAATCCAGTCATATTAATCTTATGTAAATAGGTGTAGTTCTAAAACACTTTCATAATGTAATTTTTTTTTGTCTATAATGACCCAAATGAATACAATTATTATATTGCTTATTCAGCTCAGGTCTTAGACTTAGGTAAGGCACACCGGAAATAGCTGATCCACAAGCTCACAACGCTCAGCATAGGCGCCGATTTATGTTCGTGCTCACGAGTGCTAAACCTGAACCTTAAATAGTACAGTGGTACGATTTTGCAATGAATGTCCTGGGGCTTTTTATGACACACATAACTCACTCATATGTCACCAAATACACATTCCAGCACCAAATTAATTATTTTAATGTATTAATTAATTCCATTGCACCGACTTTCTCACAAAAGATAAGTCGTACCCGCACTAGCAGAACGCTTTTGTTAAAAAGATGAAAAAAAATGTGTCTATTCAAATTGTGGAGGAAACATCTCTCTCCCTCGCTCCCTCTCTCTTTCTCTCTCGTTGACTTAGCTCAGAACTCTTTCTAACGCTATGGACCAGAGCTATCGTTGGCTGTGCCTCCCTTCACTCCCTCCAGTTGGTGCTGCTATCTGTGCATCATGGATTGGCAATCCATGACGTGCACGGATATGCACTGTGCGTACACACACACACACACACACCTCTACACACCTCTTATCAAAGCAGCGTGAATTAACCCCTTGAGGCCTGAGGTTCCGATTCTACAAAATGTCTTCTAAATCCTATATGAGTGGTTATCAAACATTTTGATGTCAAGGACCCCCAAAATGATATGTATTTGGCCGCCGACCCCCATCTCAAAATGTTTTGTTCCAGGGACCCCCAGAAGCAAAGATATGAGTTACAAATGTTTGCTTTAAAAAACTATGTATTCAAAGATTTGCACAAATTTTCACGATTTCTCAAAAATAGCGGATCTACAAGCTCATAGCGCGGCACTCGGTGCCGCGCTATGACCTTGTATATCTGCTATTTTTGAATAGCCAAAGTGTAAAATAATGCTTTTTTAGCTCAAATGAAAAAGTGACACAGATGCGTACCAGGTCTTGGCCAGCGAAGTACTCACCGCTACACCACTGTGGATCGCTAAAAAGTCAATGGACAAGCTTTCATTTCAGTGGGTGGGTCTAATTGTTTTTGCAACACAGGATATGCAGCGCAGCCGCAGCGTGTGCTGGGTGGAGTTCGCCATCAAATCCATGTAAATCCGGGCCCGCACGACGGCCGCGCCACTAGTAAAATCAAGGGCACTTTCTAAGGAGGTGCTCAGCGTTTCTCAGAGGTGTGCTCGGGCACCCCCAGGATTGGCGCGCCACTGCTCACAGGTATAAATCAGGCATTAGAGCAGCAGCAATGCAAATTGGCGCTGGAGTAGAAGCAGAGAAAGAGAGACAGGCACCCAGCAGAGATAATCAGCTGCCTGCAGCACTCGAGGAAAGGCAAGGTTTTTAACCCTTTCGCACCGCGAACGCATCTGTGTCATTTTTAGATTTCTTTGGCTATTCAAAAATAGCAGATCTACAAGCTCGTAGCGCGGCACCGAGTGCCGCGCTACGAGCTTGTGGATCTGCTATTTTTGAAAAAACGTGAAAATGTGTGCAAATCTTTGTAATATATGTATATTTTAAGTGAACATTTTTAAACTCAAATCTTTGCTTCTGGGGATTTTACAAATGTCTTCTAAATAGAGTGTTTTGAAAAAAACCTATGTTGCTATAATATCAAGTGGTTCTCAAACTTTTTTCATGTCAAGGACCCCCGAAACGCCATGTATTTGGCTGCGGACCCCCATCTCAAAATATTTTGTTCCAGGGACCCCCCCCCCAGATTCAAAGATTTGAGTTAAAAATGTATAGATATATTCAAAGTTTTGTACACATTTTCACGATTCTTTTTCAAAAATAGCAGATCTACAAGCTCATAGCGCGGCACTCGGTGCCGCGCTATGAGCTTGTATATCTGCTATTTTTGAATAGCCCAAAGAAATCAAAAAATGACACACAGATATGTTCCCGGTCTTAATGGGCTAACCTACAGGAAGAACAAAACTAAATAAAAAAAAAGCTGCATATCCTTTTTCATTTAGAATTGAATGGCTTTGTTTACATCTCCCAGAGTTTGATATCAAAGAAATAATAAGTAAGTATAGGAAGGTGAGTGAAATTAATTCCTGACGCGCCTTTCAAAACAATGTCCTGTGCGATGAGCGACCACGCCACACTACATCAACAAAAGGAAATACATAAAGGATTAGTAGTAAGTAAGTTAAAAAACAAAACAAAATAAGGACAATATCAAAACAATGCACACTACACAGAAGGCAAACCAAAAATAAAGCAGATTGGAACAAGAGTTTTTACAACTTCTTAAAACAGTAAAGTGAGAGGTTTCTTTTAAAACCAAGGATTGTATGGTAGTATGGGTTGTAGAGAGTGGGAGGAGGAATCACTGCGAAGGCTCGCTCACCCTTAGTTTTGAGACTTGTTTGTTTTTTTGGGACAGCCAGAAGGCCCATTAGATCTCACGTTGGCAAGCGGACGCGGTAATTCAGAGATTTAGTGTGGGGCCAGGCCTGTGTGTAGTGCTTTATAAGTGATTAAGAAGATTTGAAAAATCAATTGGACATTCATTTTGCTAATTAGTGTAGGAGCCAACACTATTGTATTATGTGCCCTATGTGTGGTTGAATGTGTTAGGAGTCTGGCGGACGCATTTTGGACTAACTGGAGCAGAGACTCAAGGGAACGGGACGGGATGAAACAAAAACATGAGTGAATTAATACCTTATCTTTTTTTAGATCTTTTGCCGTTAGAATGGGTTTAAATGTTGCCAATGTTTCATAATTGGATGAAACTTTCTTTCTTTTTTTTTTACTTTAAAAATTTAATCCCACGACTTTGTAACCCATTTTTTCACCCAGTGCCAATTGTCTATGTAATCCTGAGCGCTACACTCCCTCTGCCAGCCTAGGGAGAGCCTAGAGCCGAGCTCATGCCTCCTTCAATGCATTAGAGCTAGCAAGCCGCTTCTTATCACCCGACAGGGGCTGAGAGAGGAGGAGAGAACACGCCCACAACGTCCCCGGTGGGAATCGAACCCAGGACCTTCTAGCTGTGAAACTTTTTTTTCTGTCTCCTGTTCAGGGTCACTCTCATAACCTATCTATTCTATTCATTTATAGCTGTTAAACCCTATATTGTCTCTGTCGGGTGGAAACCTCATTATGTCCAAAACTGCTACTTTTCAGGATTCAAATTCAAAAGTAGCAGATCTACAAGCTCGAAACGCGTCGCGAAGCGACGCATTTCGAGCTTGTAGATCTGCTACTTTTGATGCTATTGCGTGATGCTGTAGTGCAGTCAAGTAGGGCTTACATTTACGAATACACCCATAAAGTGAAACTATGGAGATAAGAGGTTCCTGCCCGAGAGCAACGATATACTTCATCGTCCGGAGTCCCCCAGGGCTCTATTCAAGGTCAGCTTCTTTTTCCCCCTCTACATCATCAAATCTCTTGGCCCGAAAATATCCAATGTACAAGCTCACAACAACATGCTGCATTGACTTGTGACACATATTGCGAGTCAGCTACTTTGGTTGAAATGTTCGGCCCAGAATAGGGATGCTAGGGTTCAAGTGTGTACGCAGTCTTACTAAAGTACAGTGATGGGAAAAGTACTCAAATGTTTTACTTAAGTAAAAGTATCAATACTGCAATGTAGAAGTACTCTGTTACAAGTGAAAGTCCGGAATTCTTGAGTAAAGGTATCAAAAGTAAAAGTACTAAAATGTTTGAAAATAGCAGATCTACAAGCTCACAACGCGTTGCAGTGAGCTTGTAGATCGGCTATTTTCAAATAGCCTAGGTATAAAATAGGGCTAATTGTGGTTAACGTATGTTTTATAATGTAATAATTTATATCTGCAAAGTAACCAGTAACGAAAGTTTTCAAATCATTGTAGTGTAGTAAAAGTACATTATTTGCCTCTGAGATGTAGTGGAGTAGAAGTAAAAGTATAGACAATCGGAAATACTCCAGGAAAGTAAAAGTACCTCAAAATTGTACTTAAGTACATTACTTGAGTAAATGTACTTTGTTACTTTACACCACTGCTAAATTATCACATTCAACACTTTATTGTCGAAATCTTTTGCTGTCGGGCAGAAACCTCTTATCTACATAGATCTGTTACTTTTGATACTTTCGAATTGCAATCCTGAAAAGTAAGACATTTTGGATAGAGAGAGACGATATACAGTATGGATGGATACATATTGCTGCTGTCCCGCAGAAAACTGCGTGTCCAAAACCACTACTTTTCAGGAAATAACCTGTGGTTAAATGTAAAGCCACAGATAGACTTAACCACTTTCAACATGTTTTGGACTTATAGATAAAACATTTGCAAATGTTCCAAAATAGTGCTGTCCCGCAGAAAACTGCGTGTCCAAAACCACTACTTTTCAGGAAATAACCTGTGGTTAAATGTTTATGAAAGCCACAGATAGACTTAACCACTTTTAACATGATTTGGACTTATAGATAAAACATTTGCAAATGTTCCAAAATAGCCAAATATTGCCCATCTGCAAGCTCACATCGTGTTGTGATATTATAGATAGGCTGTTTTCGCTACTTTAGTCTGACAGTGTCATAGACAGAGTATGAAATGTTGGGATACAACTGGTTTCTGCTCAACAGCGTCAATAAATAAAAAGAACAACCCTAACTACAACACATTAAAGTTAATCTTTTAAACCACTAAATCGACTATTTATTTGTGAGCTTCTATTTTTGCATCATAACCCTAATCCTACAAATAATTCAAAACGTGAATTCAAAGATTTGTTTGAAAATAGCAGATCTACAAGCGATGTGCCACGTTGTAAGCTTGTAGGTCGGCTATTAGCCGACAGTCGCTTCTTTTGGGCTTGTTTTCATAGACCTGGTTGCTTATTTCTCTCACAAAATCTGTCAGAACACTGATCAAGGTGTAATAGTTGAGCCACATGGCTCGTGGCCAGATAAACACAGTGTCCTTGACATACAGTATGACCCCCAAATTGCAACATGCTGTACTGTCAGATATTGCACTAGAGACGTAATCTATGAAGTTCCATGGCCTTGTGTTGTGATCTGTTAGAGATCGTGATTAGGAAGGAGAACATGATTTACAGCTGAAAACAACGACAACATGAATGACTGTGGTTGAGCTGTACAATAAGCTTCACTGAACACAACACACACACACACCGTCACTGTCGGGTGGAAACCACGTATGTCCAACACTCTCTTTCTCTCTCGTTGACTCAGCTCAGAACTCTTTCTAACGCTATGGAGCAGAGCTATCGTTGACTGAGCCTCCCTTCACTCCCTCGACTTGGTGCTGCTATCTGTGCATCATGGATTGGCAATCCATGACATGCACGGATGTGCACTGTGCGTACACACACACACCTCTACACACTTTACCAAAGCAGCATGCATTAACCCATTAAGGCCTGAGGTTCTGATTCTACAAAGTATTTCTGAAAAACTGTTTTTTGAAAAATAATGTCAGTTTTTCTCAAACTTTTTCATGTCAAGGACCCAAAAATTTGTCCGCGGACCCCCATCTCAAAATATTCTGTTTCAGGGACCCCAGAAGCAAAGATTTGAGTTACAAATGTTTGCTTTAAAAATATATATATATATTCAAAGATTTGCACACATTTTTACGATTTCTCAAAAATAGCAGATCTACAAGCTCATAGTGCGGCAGCAAGGGCCGCCCATACCTTCTTCTGATTGGTTGAAATGAAAGAACAGGAACTAGCTGTTTCTGCCTTTTTTTTTCGTCCATAAAGTATAGTTTCTGTCTGCGACAGAGACGTATACCGTCTTCGCAACGTTCGGATCGGCGACTCACTCGCCTAAAGCTCGCTCTCGTGGCTCAAGTCTGCTTCAGCCGACTCTGAAGTTATGAATCATAAGTCATGTATTGGGGTGTGCGTTTGCCCCAACTGCCACTCAAAGTGACTACCGGCCACAGCGCGTCTTTGCCGGGACTTGGCAAAACACTGTCGTAGATTGTATATAGGCTGCGCTGGGCAGGGCCGTCCATCCTCTAGATATATCATAACTCTATGATCCGAGGTAGTTCTTGTTTAGTCACAACAAGCTCTTGTTAATACTTTTCATTGGTTTAATATTTATAAAAACAACAGGAAACCACTGTCACTTTCGCTTAAACAATTTCAAAAATAGCGGAAAAAAATATCGCAGATCTACAAGCTCACAAGGCGTTGCAATGCGAGGGAGGGAGGGAATGAAATTACAAAAAAACATAACAATTTAAAACATGGAGATACAGGGTTTCTGTCACCCGTACCGTGCCGATATTGGATTGCGCTACGCTGAAGTACTTCCCCTACCCCCATGAGGACGCTTTGTCTGCCAGCAGCTTCAGCAATAATGTCAACTTGTTACCATTTAGAGCAGAAAGCACAACCGCACGCACGCACGCACGCACGCACGCACGCACACACACACACACACACACACACACACACACACACACACACACACACACACACACACACACACACACACACACACACACACACACACACACACACACACACACACACACACACACACACACACAGCTTACTGTAGCGCTACCCCCATTACCCAGTGTCCCTTACTTCATTATGCAAATTGATTCTGCAAGATCGGGGAGTCCAGCGGTTGTCCAGCGCAGACGATAACAACTGTCACACATCAGGAAGACTACTAGGCTGGGGGGAAGGCAGGAGAAACAAAAACAGGGAAAAATCCTATTAAACCATTAAAGTCTGAGGCCGATTCTACAAAAAAAAATTTAACCATTTTTGGGGAAAAAAACTATGTTGCTACATCAGTGGTGCTCAAACTTTTTCATATCAAGGACCCCCAAAATGATGTGTTTGGCCGTGGATCCCAATCTCAAAATATTTTGTTCCAGGGACCGGCAGAAGCAAAGATTTGAGTTACAAATGTTCGCTTAAAAATATATATATTCAAAGATTTGCACTAATGTTCACTATTTTTCAAAAATAGCAGATATACAAGCTCGTAGCGCGGCACTCGGTGCCGCGCTATGAGCTTGTATATCTGCTATTTTTAAATAGCCAAATTGTAAAATAATGCTTTTCAGCTCAAATCTGAAAATGACACAGCTGCGTCCCCAGTCTTAATGGGTTAACAAACTAGCGTCTGGTGGGTGGAATGTGATGATGTGTATACATCTCTCTAGCAGTTCACTGCAGGTGGCCATGATTAAGCTGCTGGCTGTCATGTGTCTGGATAGCTGTTAGCTAGCAGTAGTTATTATGCTTGACACCGAGGTCACCTTAGCTAACGATTGTGTTGGCAAAATGTAGAACGTAAACAGCAGCGGCAGTGCAGACAATGCAGAAGACGCCCGGCTGCAACAGTTCAGTGGTGGAGAGTTTTAAAACCGGAAGGCTTGTAGAGCATTTGATGTATAGGGCTGAAAGAATTGGGGAAATATTCTGTATATTTTTTTTACCAATATGTGATTCGATTTGCAATAATCTTTTTAAGTCCATTTTAAACCATTAAGACCTGAAGCCGATTCTACAAAATGTCTTCTAAATCCTAACAGTTTTTTGAAAAAACGTATGTTGTTACAGTATGTCAGTGGTTTTCAAACTTTTTAATGTCAAGGATCCCAAACTGTATGTACCCCCATCGGACCCCCATCTCAAAATATTTTGTTCCAGGGACCCCCAGAAGCAAAGATTTGAGTTACAAATGTTCGCTTTGAAAATATATATATTCAAAGATTTGCACACATTTTCTCGATTTTTCGAAAAGAGTAGATCTACAGTACAAGCTCATAGCGCGGCACTCGGTGCCGCGCTATGAGCTTGTATATCTGCTATTTTTGAATAGCCCAAAGTGCTTTTTAGCTCAAATCTAAAAAGACACAGATGCGTCCCAGGTCTAAATGCGTTAATTAGTTCTGTTGACAGTATAACCACAACATTTGATATTGTTTCTGTCGGATGGAAACCTCATGTCCAAAACTGTTACTTTTCAGGATTCAAATAAAAAAATAGCAGATCTACGAGCTCAGATAGGCAATTTTGTTCCACTTTTGTGTGACACTGCAGTATGACTAAGTACGGAATTAATTTACGTATAAAAAAAAGGTTTGAAAAAAGTTTAAAATGGAGATGAGAGGGGGCACGAGGGAGCGCTTTCTGCCAGGAAAAGTTGGCCACCTTTCAAGTCTCTTCAAGTTGAAATGAGTGGAAACCAGCGACTCCCTGAAAGGCATGACACCGTTAGGCCAGAAACCTTGTATGTCCCAAATTATTTTATAACAATCTTTATATGGTGAAAATAGACGATCTACAAGTTGACAACTGAGCTTGTAGATCTGCTATTTTGATTGCTTTTGCGTGACACTCGTACATGATGAAGTGGGGCATAAATTAGGGGCAACATCAACATGACAATGGAAGCCTTTGTGGTTTGAAAATGGCAGTAATTGATAGGCTGTTGCAATTTAGATTTTCTTTTTTTTCTGATTACTTTTTCAGCCCTAATTTAATTTACCTTAATATACTGCAGCATCCCAGGGTGCACATTGGACAGAAGAGGGACCCCCCCCCCCCTCTCGTTGCCATGACTACTCCTTTGGATCTGAAACCCACCAGTCATTACAGTAGAGTAAATCCATGTACTGCCACTCACTGTCACCGCTATAGCTTCTAAACAGAATTCTGTTTTTACTTCCTCTCCCTCAACCTGCAGTTGTACTTTTTTTTATGCAAACCGAGCCTCAAAGACAAACTTTGAAACATAACATGAAAGAATATGGAATAAAGCAGTCTGGTGGTATAGCATTTGAATGTTTCAGAGTGTTATTGTTGAATAGAACAACAGGATCTGTGTGCAGCATCAAGCCAGCTTACATAGAAATCAGACAACCTTTTGTAATAATGTAAAACATGCATCTTTACTTCCTACAAGATCATTGTTATGGTGTCGCTTTGGCTTGCACTGATTGGGCACCTGGCTTATTATCAGCGGTGGAAAAAGTACTCAAATGTTTTACTTAAGTATCAATACTGCAATGTAGATGTACTCTGTTACAAGTAAAAGTCCGGAATAAAACATTTACTTGAGTAAAAGAACAAAAGTATTGGTATCAAAATGTACTTAAAGTACCAAAAGTAAAAGTACTAAAATGTTTGAAAATAGCAGATCTACAAGCTCACAACGCGTCGCGATGCGACGCGTTGTGAGCTTGTAGATCGGCTATTTTCAAATAGCCTAGTTATAAAATAGGGCTAAAGTGGTAAATTTATGTTTTATAATGTAATCATTTATATCTGCAAAGTAACTAAAGTTTTCAAATAATTGCAGTGGAGTAAAAGTACAATATTTGCCTCTGAGATGTAGTGGAGTAGAAGTAAAAGTACTGATAATTGGAAATACTCCAGTTAAGTACCTCAAAATTGTACTTAAGTACAGTACTTGAGTGAATGTACTGTACTTAAGTGTATTTCTCGCCAAGTACATCTACATCAGACATGTCCAATGTCTAGGCCTGGGGGCCAATCATGGCAGGAGGGCCACCGATGTTATATCTGTTTTATATCTTCCTTCCTGAAATGTATTACTGCTGGCCCGCCGGTGATGTGAAATCCATACATTGAAGTTTGAGTGCTTTGAAATTAACCTGGGCAGATAGGAATCCGTACAAAAACAAGCCGCTTGTTCCTTCTGTCGTCTCATTCTCAAGACGTACAAGAAAGGCAATGTTTATTTTTGTAGAGACCTTTTCACACCTGGTGGTTACATTTGTGGCTACACTGCCATTTGAACAAAAGACACATTTATCGGGACTGTAAATATAGCAGCAATATGCTGTGTATACATATATAATAATAAAAAACAGGGGGCATTGTTTTTGGATTGTTCACAGCACAGACGAGTGGATATTGCACCGTAGTTAAATACGGTAAAAATTGTATGTGGCTTATTTTGTATGTGGCTTGGTCCAAAGGTACAGTCGGCTCTGAGGTATTTTCAGCTCAGAGACAATATTATTTGAAAACTTTAGTTGTCACGGTCTGAGTCCGGGCAGATTGTAGGACCCAAGTGCAGGAGGGGACAGATTCTGAACAGGTCGATTCAAAGTGTTTATTAACTCAAGGTGGGAATACAGACTAAAGGAACCGAACCAGGACAAACTACACAATGACCAAGCAAGGACACAGTGTAAACACAGGGTTTAAATAGACAGGGAAATAATAAGACACAGGTGAACTCAACAGACAATCAATACTGGGATAAGCTGAGGGACTAAGATGACACAGGAGGAGAACATGACTAATCAAAGGGTAGGAGAGACCAGAGCCGTATAAGAGAGTTATGACACTAGCGTTGACTCCCATCGTGAATGGAATCCGGAAGTGTTCTGTCTATCTCAATGAGATAGTTCCAATGTTTGGAACTATAGCCCATAGCAGCCCGCTTTGCGGCTAGATCAAAGCGTGACGCTACTCTCTCTTCTACACTCTGGGAGAGACAAGACAGGTAACAGTAGCAAAGAGAACAGGAAACAAAGGAACGATACTACAAAATAAAGGTACAGGATTGTAAAGAAAAACCTAAAACGGCCCATGTACATTTCGGCTATTTGAAAATAGCAGCTCTACAAGCTCAAATTGTGAGCTTGTAGATCTGCTATTTTCACAAGATTTTTATACATTTTATACATTTGAAAACTGGTGAAATGGGACATTCTGCATTATGACTACTTTCTACTTTTGGGACTTTAAGTACATTGTGATACCGATACTTTTGTACTTTTACTAATGTAATTTTTTTATTCCAGACGTTTACTTGTAACAGAGTATTTCTACATTGCAGCATTGATACTTTGACTTAAGTAAAAAAAAAATGGACTAGCCTATACTTTTTCCACCACTGGTCGCACGCAACTTAGACGCTATCTGCATCTCAGTTGCAACAAGGCTCCATTGACAGCCCATTCATTCACAGAAAGGTCCTATCTAGGTATAAACGACGATAAACTCACCAATATTTCAGCTGTATGGAAAGCTTGGGTTATCTTAATAAAGATAAAATCCACCGTTGTCATGTTATGAGCAGCTTTCTGTCAATAAACTGTTCCAGTCTGGAAGCGCTCGTAAATCACTCAACATCCTGCGCACGCCACCTGTTTCCAGATCGCACAGTCCTCGGCGCCAGGGGACCAGCTCCATCTCTAAGGCCTTTTGCGGTGGTGGAAGAAGTACTCAATGTTTTTACTTAAGTAAAAGTATCAATACTGCTATGTACAAATGCTGTCAGGGACCCGGATGTTTTGCGACCCATATGCAGAACTCAACATCAAAGTATACTCAGGAGACCAAGGTTGTAGTCACAGACAAAACAGTCTCTGAGGCTCGTTAGCCAACTAGGCACAGCTGAGTCCACTCTAGGCCAGTGGTTCTGAAACTTTTTCATGTCAAGCACCCCTAAATTGACACTTATTAGCCCGCGGACCCCCATTTGAAAATATATGCCAGGGACCCCCATAAGAGAAGATTTTTACGGCTCTCTAGCAGTGATTCTCAACCATTTTAATTTCAAGGACCCCCAGTTCGACATGCATTAGGGCTACGGACCACATTTAATGGCATTTCTATCTCTGGGACCCCAATTCATATTGTAAAATCAATGTTAATCTAACTCTGAGAGTGTACAAATGGAACCAAATGGACCCGTTAGGGTCCATTTGGTTCCATTTGTACACTCTCAGAGAGGAGCAGGGAGGGGCTGGGCTGGGGAGGGGCTGGGGCCAGACCATAGAGTTAAAAATAAGGGCCAGACCCAGCATGTGACAAATACTCTATTACAAGTAAAAGTCCAGAATTCAAAATGTACTTGAGTAAAAGTACAAAATGTACTTAAAGTTCCAAAAGTAGAAAGTAGTCATTATGCAGAATGTCCCATTTCACAAGTTTTCAAATGTATAAAAATCTTTTGAAAATAGCCGATCTACAAGCTCACAATGCTTCGCATCGCCATGCATTGTGAGACCCCAATCTACGCTGTAAAATACTCACTGTTTATTTTAACTATGATGGAACCATTTGTACAATGAATGGTTCTATTTGTACACATGCAGAGTTACAGACCCATAAGAGTCTATTTGGACCCCTGTTGGCCCCAGAACCCGATGTCGAGAACCAGCACACTAATAACCTCCCATACCACATTATTGTTCCCTTATTATTCCCTTATTATAATTATGGCAGCTGACTAATGCAATGCAGGCTTATCACCCTCTCGTTGCAATTATCAGCCCTTCAGCCAGGGCAAATAACGTCTGCTTAAGGAATGAATGGATATCAGGGACGTGCACAGATAGACTCTAGGTGGTGCTAGAGCACTTGCCCTTTGCCCTCTTGACCAGAAGTGCCCTTTTGAAAAAAGGAAACACAGTTTACAGCAGGGGTCTTCAACAGGGGCTCCGGGACCCCTAGGGGGTCCTCAGAGTTACTACAGGGGGTCCGCCAAATCTTTATGTTATTATGATTTTTCTTTTTACCATAACCACTCGAAACCTAGCATCCCTTTTCTGAGGAGAACTTTAGCCAAAAATAGCAGATCTACAAGCCCACAAGCCTGCGCGGCCTTGTGGGCTTGTAGATCGGCTATTTTTGGCAAAGAGGCATAGGTGTAGAGGGAAAAAAGAGCAGACCAAGTAAACAAAAAAAAGTATAATTTACTTGAGCACCTGCCCCTCAAAATGTCTGTGCACGCCACTGGGAACGTGTACGTTCAAATGTCCAACTATAAACTCCCATCTCGCTTCAAGTAAGTTGCAGTGCATTATCTGGTGTTGACGCACGCTGCTTAGGAAAGTGGAGCGGTAGCATCGCAACAAACGGTAATATAACCTGCATAATTCAAGCCGACTTCAAACACGAACGGGAAATCAAGTATTAGAGCAGCCTGTAGGCTACACTAAGTACAAAGAGATTTATGGGGGGATTCAAATGCAGTTTATCACAAGGGCAGAAGATTGCCCGCTCGCCCGGGTGGAGTGACCGCCCACATATTGATCGAAACCTTTATTTCAGGGAAATCCATAGAGACCCAGGTCTCTTTTTGCAGTGGTGCCCTGTGTACAAAAAGGGACATTTAACCCATTAAGACCGGGAACGCATCTCTGTAACCACTTCATTCATATTTTATACTTTGGGCTATTCAAAAATAGCAGATCTACAAGCTCATAGCGCGGCACCGAGTGCCGCGCTATGAGCTTGTATATCTGCTATTTTTGAAAAAACATGAACATTTGGGCAAATCTTTGAATATTTTTTTTAAGCAACCATTTTTAACTCAAATCTTTGCTTCTGGAGGTCCCTGGAACAACATATTTTGAGATGGGGGTCCGCGGCCAAATACATACAATTTGGGAGGTCCTTGACATGAAAAACTTTGAGAACCACTGATATTATAGCAACATAAGTGTTTCAGAAAACTGTTAGGATTTAGAAGGCATTTGTAGAATCCCCCAGAAGCAAAGATTTGATTTAAAAAAAAATCGCGCTTTAAAAAATGTATATATTGAAAGATTTGCACAAATGTTCACGTTTTTTGTTTTTCTATTGCAGATCTACAAGCTCGTAGCGCTGCACTCGGTGCCGCGTTTGAGATTGTATATCTGCTATTTTTGAATAGCCAAAGAAATCTAAAATGATACAGATGCGTTCCCGGTCTTAATGGGTTAAAGCAATATGAGATTACAGTCACACAGAGACATACACACCATTCATAGTACGGACAAAATGAACGAATCGATAAAATACATTAATTTAGAAGAGTGACACCGTGGGACATTTTTTATGCCAGGCAGGTGCATTTTGGCTTCTTCCCGCATCAAACCTACCAATACAATCTTAAAAGCATCAAAGAGGCCAAATAATACATGCAGCTTCAAATTGTCCTGACATTTGTTCAGTTCATATAAGGTGCATTTTGTCGCTGTCGTGATGGAAACCATGTTTGTTCAAAATCATTACTTTTTAGGAAATGGAAAAAATAACTTGCGTTCCAAACGGATCCAATGAAGTTATTTAGTCACAAGCTCTTCTTAATACATTTGATTGTTTCAATATTTGTAAAACACAAAGCCAGACTTAACCTTTTTTAAACCACTTTCACTTTCAACATCTTTCAAAAACAGCAGATCTGTTGTATCGTTGATTGATTGATTAATTTATTGAATATACTTTAGACAGAAATGTAAACATTATTTTTTTTTAAATATTTATTATTTTTTAAAAGGATAACACAAAAAGGTCATGGTGACACGTTGTGAGCTTGTCGATCAGCTATTTTTGCTACTTTTGTGCGACACTTGAACTATATTATATAGTAGTACAATCTATTTACCAGTAATATGTGCATTATAGGAATATATACAGATAATTAACAGTAAGTAAGAGTGAATCAGTAATATGTCGATTCACTCCACTATCGATCTACATGGAATGGAGTGAGTACAAACACTATCAGTGGTGAAAACCATAAGCAGTCCTGAGTCCTCTGATGATTGTGTGTGTATGTCGTGTCATGTCAAGGTGTTCTTGAGCAACGACGCTGAGTTTGTCAAGATTAATGGCACAAAAGCGTGTGCGTGCGTGCGTGCATGTCTGTTGTAAGGGAATGACACCGTTCACTGTGTCAACCCACTGTGTGTCAGAAGACATCAGGATTGCAGGTTTGACATTAAGATTGACTGCAGCGATCGTAAAGCAGGTTGTTTAGAACATGTGACGGGCCGCCCGGCTGGCTGGCAGACAACATCATGTCCCTGCTTCTAATCATACAAATCAAGACACCAGCCAGCTCGCAGACCTGATACAAGCTTCCTGACACAGAGGCCCCGTGGAGGGAGAGTGCATGAAAAATTACACACACGCACGTACAAACACTTGCCACACACACGCATGCAGGCGCGCACGACCGCACACGCGCACACACACACACACACACACACACACACACACACACACAGTTGATAGCAATAGTTTGACAGCAAATTCTGATTTAGTTTAGTCTTTTGAATAAAGGTCCTTTCAGTTTGTCATATTTTAGTCATCTGAAATGTTTCAGTTTTAGTTTAGTTTTAGTCGACGAAATATCATAAGATTTTAGTCGACTAAATCTACAGTTGATTTAGTCGACTATAATGTATTTTGGCGGTGCCTTGATGGCGTCGCAATGGCTGATTTTACACTTGGTTGCATGCTGAAAATAGCCGATCTACAAGCTCTCAACGCGCCGCGCAGCGACGCGTTGTGAGCTTGTTGATCTGCTATTTTCAGAGCGCAACACCAGAGCGCAACCAAACATAAAATGACAGGTCTTTTAGTTCTACTGGATCTCTTCTCCACTAGATCCCTCCCTAACATTTTAATCTATTTTTTATTTGTTGACGAAATTGTCAATATATTTAGTCTTAGTTTTAGTCGTCATAGCTTCGTTTTTATTCAGTTTTTATTTAGTTTTCGTCAGTGAAAAAAGGTAGTCGACAAACATTTTTCGTCATAGTCGATGAAATCAACACTGGCACACACGCACACACGCGCACACCCACACACACACCCACACGTGCGATTATACGTGCTGTACATGAACATATTCTCACTCTGCAGGAACAGCAGGGGGTTGATATGAGGAGCAAGGAGTGTTCACAAGAAGCTGCTGCCTATAGCCTGCAGCCTGCTACACTACATTAACCACTTTCAACCTGGAAACTCTATTCTGGGGCATATGTCATTCAATCTAAAAGAAAATGTTCAAAAGATTTTCTTTAAAGTGTAAAAAATATATATTCATAGTATACGATGAAGTAAATAGGGCTTAGCCCATCGAGAACTGGAACGCATCTGTGTCACTTTTGGATTTGAGCTAAAAAGCATTATTTTACACCTTGGCTATTGAAAAATAGCAGATCTACAAGCTACGAGCTTGTAGATCTGCTATTTTGGAACAATTTTGAAAATATGTGCAAATCCTTGAATATATATTGTTTTAAAGCGAACATTTTTAACTCAAATCTTTGCTTCTGGGGGTCCCTGGAACAAAATATTTTGAGATGGGGGTCTGCGGCCAAATACTTATAATTTTGGGGGTCCTTGACAAGAAAAAGTTTGAGCACCACTCATATAGAAACATACGTTTTTTCAGAATACTGTTGGGATTTAGAAGACATTTGTAGAATCGGCCTCAGGTCTTAATGGGTTAAGTGGTTCACTTCTCTCCGTTTCCTACTATATTCTCCTCTTCTCTCTGACAAGCTTTCTCTTTGGTGAAATCCCATGTGATCCACCAGTTCTTTGTCTTAATTCCATTCTGAACCACATGGAGCCCAATCTGGGAACCCGTTTGGTAAGATTAAAAAGAAAGCAGAATCTGTCTCGAGAGATTACATGAAGCCTATAGCATCCCCATTCTGCAGCATGTCATATAATAATAGTCGAACATTTGAAAATAGAGAGAGAATATTCATTGAACAGAGCAGAACTACAAGGTCACAACACGTTTACATTGTGAGCTTGTAGATCGGCTGGATTTGGCAGAGATTAGGGTGTCCCTAAGGGACCCCCGGTCATGGGAGTATAGGGTTTAAGTAGTTACAGTAACCGTCTCTCTGTCTGTCTCTTTCTTGCTGCCTCTGCACGTTCCATTGCTCTCCATTGCATTTCACCTCCTCTTGAATCTTCCACTTCTACTTCCTAATCGCATTTCAATTCCTCTCTATTTACCTCTCTCTCTCTCTCTCTCTCTCTCTCTCCCTCTCTCCCTCTCTCTCTCCACTTCTCTTTCTCTCCCTCTATCCCTCTCTCTCCTCTTTTCCCTACATCATCATGCAGGCTGCTCTCAGCTCGCTGTGGAGGAGGCTTCTGTAAAAGAGATATACTGTGTTCATTATATGGAAATGCCCCCTCCAACAGACCATTATCATAGATCCCGGCCCCGTGGCGCTGAATCATTGTGCTGCTGCTATTCCCAGTCCTCTCCTGTCACAGACCTGCAAATAGCACACAGCACCCTGGAGGAGAGACAGGACGCTCTCTCCCAGGAGCCACATATAGCCCTAGGTCCACTGCCACCACTCCTCATACATGTATATTCCATCAAGACCTGGAACGCATCTGTGTCACTTTAGATTTCTTTGGGCTATTCAAAAATAGCAGATATACAAGCTCATAGCGCGGCACCGAGTGCCGCGCTATGAGCTTGTAGATCTGCTATTTTTGAAAAATCTTGAATTTTGTTTAAATTTTTTTTCTTTCAAAAAACTGGAAAAGGATTTAGAAAACATTTTTAGGAATCGCCTCATGTCTTAATGGGATATATACCCTTACTTTACTGCACCGGACAGGTCCTACTGCACCGTCACCTCAGAGTCACTTTCACTGGGTCACACACTACTGAACGCACTGGTTAGGAAGAACAGAGAGAGAGAGAGGGAGAGAGAGAGAGAGAGAGAGAGAGAGAGAGAGAGAGAAAAAGGCAAGACAGTGACCAAGAGAGAACAGCACTGAATGAAGGAAATAAATAATACCTATCGTCGGGCAGAAACCTCTCATCTCCATATTTTTACTATTTAACTCGTAAAGGAATGCCCTCCGTGATCATACTACAGCGTGACACAAATATTAGCAGATCTACAAGCTGGAAACGCGTTTTGAGCTTGTAGATCTGCTGCTTTTGCTATTTTTTTATTTGAATCCTGAAAAGTAACAATTTTGGACATATGAGGTTTACACCCGACAGAGACGATATATAATTGTGTGTGTGTGTGTGTGTGTGTGTGTGTGTGTGTGTGTGTGTGTGTGTGTGTGTGTGTGTGTGTGTGTGTGTGTGTGTGTGTGTGTGTGTGTGTGTGTGTGTGTGTGTGTGTGTACTATCCACGTGGGGGTAGTAAAACCAGACCAAAGTGACTTATAGCTACATTTATATGGTCCCCTTGAGGGAAGAAAGATGTCTCAGAGCTAAGGTCACAATTAGTACAATATGCAGGTGGGTTAGAACAAGGCATTTATAGGGTTAGGGGGTTGGGGTTCAAATGTAATGTAAGTTACAAGCCTCCTGACACAGAGGCCCCGTGGAGGGAGAGTGTATGAAAAATTACACATAGGCATGCATTTGCACACACACGTACAAACACTTGCCACACACATGCAGGCGTGTGGAAAAAACTTGCTATTTTTGTGTGAATATTTCCGTGTCCATAAACTCTCATCCAGCTTAAGCCTACTTTCTTCCACGCGTCACACGCAGTAAAAGGAAGCTCACAACGTGGCACATGCCGGGGCGGCAGTGGCGGCATTGGCTCAGGGGTAGAGTGGCCGGATGGAAGCCGTGAGTTTTCCAGTTCGATCCCGGGCTCCCCCAGAGTTAGTGTAGAAGTGTCCTTGAGCAACACTTGTCCTTGAGCTGAACCCCTAATTGCTCCCGATGAGCAGGTTGGTGCCTTACATGGTTTCCTCCGCCATCGGTGTATGAATGAATGTGTGTGAATGGGTGAATGTAATGCACAATCTATGTAAAGCGCTTTGGATAAAAGCGCTATATAAATTTACCATTTACATCCACCACGTGTTGTGAGCTTGTACGACTTTTGAGACGCAACACTATGTGGTGCAACTAAGTATGAATGGGGCTTTAATGGCCTGTGGCCTATAAGCACACTGATGTATGGAGGAGTCCACTCCCAGATCAATACCCACTGCCTGTTAGTCTGAATAGAGAGGAGCAGAGGAATGCCACCGCCTGCTCGCTGTGAGCACTTAGGGTGTGTATGTATATGTATACATGGGAGACAGAAAAACACGCAAATAAGAGGGATTGCCCTCTGCGCGTGTGCGCGCGTATGTGTGTGTGTGTGTGTGTGTGTGTGTGTGTGTGTGTGTGTGTGTGTGTGTGTGTGTGTGTGTGTGTGTGTGTGTGTGTGTGTGTGTGTGTGTGTGTGTCTGCGTGTGTGTGTGTGTGTGTGTGTGTGTGTGTGTGTGTGTGTGTGCGCGTGTGTGTGTGTCTCTCGTGTCCACGTCCGTATAGGGCTGTGTCCATTTCCTGGCAGTGCAGTCTCTTTAACTGTCCCAATTAAGGGTGAGTGACCATTAAGCCACATAGTTTAGTATGTCACTAACCTAATCACCCTGACCACACGCCAAGAGCTCTGCGTCCATTCAGTGAGGTGGAGCGTGCGTGCGTGCGTAGGGTGCGTGCGTGTGTGCGTGCAGAGAGACAAAGACCTTGGGTGTGTATGAACACACACTTTTAAACACAGATTGTACTCTTTTATACAGTTAGGTGCAAAGTATCGGTAAGTGAGACTGGATATTTCTGCATCCATAGTTTAGTGTCTATATGCACGTTGGTGTGCGTGCACGCGCGTGTGTGCTCGTGCGTGCATGCACGTGTGAATTCCCAGGAGTGGAAATCGTGCATAATGACTAGACCAGGGGGTCCCAACCTTTTCCCATTTAAGGGCCCACTTGAAAATCCCGAAAGCGTTTTGCGGCCCACCCACCTGACCACTTAACTTAACTGTTAAGTGGTCAGCTTTAAGATCAATGAATCGATTTTGTTTCTGACTTGGATCAATGGAACTAACGTAGTATACTATTCATCGGCATCACAATGACGTTATTTTTCTACAGTTTTAAGACCTGAGGCCGATTCTACAAATGTCTTCTAAATCCCAACAGTTTTCTGAAAAAACGTGTTTCTATACTTTCTTTGTCAATGTCAAGGACCCCCAAAATGATATGTATTTGGCCGCCGACCCCCATCTCAAAATATTTTGTTCCAGGGACCCCCAGAATCAAAGATTTGAGTTAAAAATGTTCGCTTAAAAACAATGTATATTCAAAGATCTGCAGATATTTTCATAATCTTTCAAAAATAGCAGATCTACAAGCTCGTAGCGCGCTATGAGCTTGTAGATCTGCTATTTTTGAATAGCCAAAGTGTAAAATAATGCTTTTTTAGCTCAAATCAAAAAGTGACACAGATGCGTTCCAGGTCCTAATGGGCTAAAGAAACAAATACCATGACATTTTTAGTTTACATTAACTTTTTTAATATTAATGTTACGTTATCAATCAAATCGGTGTGTTTTTGCCAATTGTTTGAGGGACCACGGGCGATATATCCTCGCGGCGCACACAGGGTCGGGGAGTCGCCGGACTAAAAAGCAAGGCCAGAAGCTTGTGTTCTCTCATCATTACGGGTGTCAGCAATACAGTTTTTAGCTCCACTCATCCGCATAAATGCCTCTAAATCCACTGTGCACTAAGCCTGCACCACTGGGAAGCCAATTTGTAACCTCTGCCCAGAAATACGTTAACTGGACTTTATCTGGGGACAAGCAGACTGTTAAATTCATACAGTATCTGTGAGAACTAATTGAACCAATTAATCCATTGAGACCGGGAACACATCTGTGTCATTTTAAGATTTCTTTGGGTCGCGCTATGAGCTTGTAGATCTGCTATTTTTTTCAAAAATCAAACATTTGTAAAATATTTTGTTCCAAGGACCTCCTGAGGCAAAGATTTGAGTTAGAAATGTTTCTTTAAAAAATATATATATTCAAAGATTTGCACTTAAAGGTAGAGTAAGTGATATTTTTGGGTTAAAACAAAAAGTATTTTGTTAAAAGGTTAAAGCACTATATTCTGATAGTAATCATTGCTATAGTGTGTTTGTTCAGTAACAGGAGTCTCCCCGTCTCTCCAGCTCTTTATAAAACAGAAAATACATTTTCCGGTAGGTGTCAAACTCTCAGCCAATCAGGAGAAAGTACCCATTTTTAAGATTCATTTTTATAGTGTTCCAGTTCCAATTTTGAATGCTCATTTCTTAGTGTCATCTCTTCCAATTTCACTTGTTTAATCTATATCCTGATTGAGTTCTCTATTCTGATTGGATAACATTGGAAATGAAACTGAAACAAAAATGCATTTTCTGTTTTATAAAGAGCTGGAGAGACAAGGAGACTCCTTTTACTGAACAAACACTCTATAGCAATGAGTACTATCAGAATATAGAGCTATTTAACACTTATTTTAACCAAAGAAAATCACTTACCCTACCTTTAATGTTCAAGATTGTTCAAAAATAGCAGATCTAAAAGCTCATAGCGAGGCACTCGGTGCCACGCTATGAGCTTGTAGATCTGCTATTTTAGCCGAATGGTTATAGCTCAAATCTAAAATGGCACAAATGATGCGTTGCCGGATTGTATGGGTTAAGGCAGAGAATATGGATTACAGCGGGGACGCGCGTCCCCTCCAGAATAGAGTCGGGGACCACTGGCTTCCCGCGATAATGACTGCTCACTGGAAATGGATGGCGAGGTCTGCTGGTCAGCCTCGACTTTGTTTGGCTCGAGGCACACAGACGTCCTATAGGCGGCTGATCACAGAGGCTGCCGTTCTGTGCCGTAATTAATTGCAGTGCGGCTGGGTAAGAGGAGAGTCAAGGATAAGCGTTAGAAATATGGTGCGCTGCTTTCGTTTGTTCCCAGTCGTACTTGACATCAGACAAGTGCAGACTTGTACAATATAGCGGCTGCTGCGCGTCATCTACTCTCCAGTGCCCACTCCAGAGACCACATCACACCAGTCCTCAATGACCCTCACTGGCTCACAGTCAAATATAGAATGCACCCCCCCACCCCTGGGGGTCCCTGGACCCCACTTTGAGAACCACTTCTTTATAAAGGTAAAAAAAAAAAAAGAAGAGGATCCTGCTTCCACAAGTTTCTTCTTTGCATCTGAAGTCTGGAATGTTTTCTGCCTTCTGTTTAAAATGTTGTTTTGTATTCCACAGTAAACTCTTTACAGTAATGTTCTGTGATATAAAGACATTTAACGACAGTTTCTGGCAACGGATACAATCCTCAACAACGTACTTATAATTATTTAAAATTAAAACAATCTTACAGACAGACAGACAGACAGACAGACAGACAGACAGACACACACACACGCGCGTCTTCAATCAATTAGACATAAATGGTCCTCTGTATTCCTGGGCATTTTAAGTACTTCAGGTCTCCACAATGTTCATTAATAAATGCCTCAATTATATTTTTCATAAAGCTTCAGGAGGCCATGGTCGTAAACATGGTGTCCCTGCTTTGGCTGCGGTTCAACTCTTCCAGGAAGGACATTAATTATATTTAATCTCACAGCGTTTGGCTGTGAGGTTTTAATGGGCTGAACGAGAATAATGTAAATGAACACGAGAGCAGACAACTGTCCGACTGCTAAGACAGATTATTACACTTTACACCAAACATGGGCAACTGGCGGCCCGGGGACCACATGCGGCCCCCACCTTCACTTAATGCGGCCCGCAGGTTAATATGGGAATACTGATATATTATTGATTTCAGCTGTTACAATTCCAAACATGCAAACATGACCCGCTTTAATTACTTCAGTCTATATTAGTGGCTTAATGACTAGTATTACAATTCTGTAATTTTTATGTCCAATGTATTTGTATTTAAGTTCATAAAGTTAACATAAGTAGGCTATAACTAAATGCATTTTCAATTAAATAAAAATGAAACTTTTCAGGATTCCAATTCAAGGATAGCAAAAAAACTATCAGGATTATAATTTAAAAATAGCAAAAATAGCCGATCTACAAGCTCAAAACGCGTCGCACTGCGACGCGTTTTGAGCTTGTAGATCTGCTATTTTTGCTATTTTTGTGTGACAGAATGGCGAAGTACGGCATTCATTTACGAAAAAAGTTAAAATACAGAGATAAGAGGTGTCTGCCCGACAGTAGCCTATACAATGTGGCCCTCTGGAGTGAGTGTGGAAATATAGTGGCCCTCTCCATCATCAAAGTTGAACCACCCCTCCTTTACACCCATAAACACTGGCAACACTTTCTATGAAGAATATGTCTATGATGTACAGTATTATAAATAATACTGAGAATACATTACATTTTCATAAGCACTCATAAATACGAATAATGCGTTGTAATAATAATCATGACATAAAACATGTTATAATGACTCATAAGTTCAAGTATGAATGCAATATAATCTAATGTGAAAAGACAAACGTTCCGTGGTCTCTGTGGTTTGGCTCATTTTTATTACCACCTGTTTAGACTACCAGAGGCTTCTCGTTATGATTAGGATTCATTTTCATTTTATTGTTATTACTTGACTAACTGTAGTGTTGTTATTTGTAGGAATAAACACAGAAGCAATTCAAGAATCACACATAGACCCTGGCCTCCCTAGGCTGGTGAGGGGAGTGTAGCTCCCAGGATCACTTTGATCCACACTTTGAAATTGGCACCGGGTGAAAAAATAAGGGTTACAAAATCGCTGGATAAAAAAAATAGGAGAAGAATCACACATAGATGCATCATATAAAAGATTACACCACAAACAACCTGATAATGACAGAAATAATAAAATACTAAGCACATATTAAGTAATCATGTTGAAACTCCATACTGTGTAGTATTGCATAGGAAAATGTACACTAGATCCTAAAAAATTAAACATGATACTGACACACGTACGCACGCACGCACGCACGCACGCACGCACGCACGCACGCACGCAAATGGACCCGAGAACCACCACTGGACTAGAGCATCAGGTATAAACCATGCATCATTTGTCAAACAACAATATGGGAACCCATTCGGTTCAACACTTTTTTTGGGTGGAGACAGGAGCTCGGTTTGGCTCCTCCCCTTTCTTTATCCACTTCTGTGTTTATTCGTACGAACAACACATGTTTAAGGCAGTGGTGTTGACCGATTCTCCTGTTAGCAGAATCTGCCTGAGATTTCCTTTGTGGTAATCCATTAAATTAGATATGGGAGCAGGATCCAGTGTGCCAGACTCTAGTTACCAGCTTGCAAAGCACGCTGGTCTAAGAAGAGACTGAGTCTAGTCAACACTTTCTCAACACTTTCTCAACACTTTTTCATCCTTAGCTGTCCTTTAAGCCAATGGGGATACTTTCCCATACTCTGAACGGGCGGTCTCGTCCTCCCAAGCTATGGTACTAGACACGCCTCTCGCCTCTATGTCAGTGTTGCCAGATTCTGCGAGAGAAATAAGCAACAGGTCTAAGCCAATGGGGAGCCACTAGCAGTGTTGCCAGATTCTGCGAGACAAATCAATGAAAACAGAAAGCAAGCTGGTACTGAGTCATGTCTTGTTTTATACTCTAGCACGTTCTTTTCTCCAGCACCACTGTACTTGATGTTTTTGTTATGTAAATCATGTTATGTTAATTTATTTTAGATATGACTGCCCACACACATGAACTGTGTCACCTTCTTGTCTGTTTGTGAGAGGCACAGAAATGGATTCGATTTGATTTATTTGATGTTAGGTTAAAAGAGAACACATGTACATAGATATTGCTTCCTCACAAATGAGAGCATCAAGGATAAAGTCACAGACATGTTTCCATTGTGTTTTCTTGGTCTTAGACCAAACCAAACGAAGCAACAAAGGACAGGCACTGGTACATACAATTATGTAAAACCCTTTAAAGACCATACAAAACTAAGTCCTGGATATTTTTGTGTTTTTATCCAGGAATGTTTTCTAACAAATGTATGATTTGCAATTCAAATCAACTAAACAAGCCTGCTGCACTGGCCAGTGTCCCTTAGCTCTCCCCACGCACTCTCACACACACACAACGCTCTCTCTCACACACACACACACAAATATATACGCTCTCTCTCACACACACACACAAATATATATGCTCTCACACACACACACACACACACACACACACACACACGCTCTCTCTCTCTCACGCTCTCTCTCTCACACACACACAAATATATATGCTCACACACACACACACACGCTCTCTCTCTCTCACGCTCTCTCTCTCACACACACACAAATATATATGCTCACACACACACACACACGCTCTCTCTCACACACACACACACACACATATATATACGCTCTCTCTCACACACACACAAATATAAACGCTCTCTCTCTCTCACACACACACACAAATATATACTGTATGCTCTCACTCACACACACACACACACACACACACACACACACACACACACACACACACACACACACACACACACACACACACACACACACACACACACACACACAGAAACGGAGAGAGAGAGACAGAGAGAGAGAGAGAGAGAGAGAGAGAGAGAGAGAGAGAGAGAGAGAGAGAGAGAGAGAGAGAGAGAGAGAGAGAGAGAAGCACTCAACAGAACAAGCAGAGGGGGCCTTGGGTAGTTCATTGAAATGAATGCTTTAAATGTCTTAATCAGCTCGCCCATAAAGCCTCCCAATTTTTAATTGCCCTGCCATAGCTATTAATTACATAACAGCCTTTGTGGAGAGCGCGCCCATATGTCTGCTAATGGGCGGAGAATGGATTGGAGTAGCGTGAGCAGAATGCACTGCAACGCTGGCTTTATTGATGTACACAAAAGGTGGAATTACACACACATCCCCACTGCACCGGCACGTGGATGTACTGTATTTATCAGTGGTGGAAAACGTACTCTAATCTTTTACTTAAGCAAAAGTGTCAATACTGCAACTGTAGAAATATTCTGTTACAAGTAAAAGTCCGGAATTCAGAATTTACGTGAGTAAAAGTATAAAAGTATTGGTATAAAAATGTACTTAAAGTACCAATGTAGAAAAGCACTCATTATGTAGAATGTCCCATTTCACACGTTTTAAAATGTATAAAAATCGTTTGAAAATAGCAGATCTACAAGCTCACAATGCTTTGTGAGCTTGTAGATCGGCTATTTTCAAATGGCCGAAATGTATATAGGGCTGAAGTGGTTAATGTATGTTTTGTAATAATAATCAAAATCTACAAAGTAACTAGTAACTAAAGTTTTCAAATGATTGTAGTGGAGTAAAAGTATAATATTTGCCTCTGAGATGTAGTGGAGTAGAAGTAAAAGTAATGCAAATTGGAAATACTCCAGTAATGTAAAAAATACCTCAAAATTGTACTTAAGTACAGTACTTGAGTAAAACGCCAGGCCGAAGGCGTGGTTCCCAAATGCTTGAGACCCTGATGTCTCACCAGGACCCAAACTACGGTAGTGAACATTTTCACAATTTTTTTTTTTTACTTTTTGAATATTTCTTCAAAAACGGCACAAAAAAAGCGACCCATAAAAATGGGTCCGCGACCCAAACATGGGCCCGCCCCAGTGTTTGGGAACCACTGCTGTAGAGATAAAAGAAAAGTTAACCCTCAGTTCACCTTTTTCATTCTCATCTCAGACAGATCTGCAGTGGATTATCATGTACATTTTAATGACATGTAAATACGCTTTTAACACAAGCTCATTATCAGCTAATCTATGTATCTTAAAAAGAAAAATCCCCAAATATTTGACATGCCTTGAGGAAAATGGATTCTGGACTCAACAGTGACGTGAACATTCATTTTATATAACAGCAAAAAATAAATATTACAAGGGTCAGGCAGACTCTCGCAATGCCTTGTGGGGGATTATGAGCTAACATTGTAAAATTGTAACCCTTCCCTAAGGGGCCTTTCAGACCGATGCAATCTGCAGTGGTAGAAAGTACAGTAAGTACAATTACTCAAGTACTGTACTTAAGTACAATTTTGAGCTACTTTTACTTCAATTGAGTATTTCCATTTTCCATTTGTTACAGAATATTGTACTGTTTTATTCCACTACCACACGGTTTGCAGGATTGGTCTGTTTTGAACAAAATGCCTCAAATCATGAAACTTTGCACGTACACTCACAAAAATCTCTGCCTGTTCACATCTGCTTTTTATAGCGCTACCAGGAGGCTGACTTTTGTAAAACCATTTTTTTGATATTTCTCCTAACACATTTTGTCCAAACATCACGTAAATCGGTACACAGTATCTCTATAGTCATGTGATCCAGAAGGATCTGTCCAATTTTCCATATTCCATCCGAAAAGAAAGGCCACCCTTTTCACATTGGCCTGTTATGGCGCCACCAGCAGGCCAATTTTTGCAAAAAAAGAAAATGAACAAAATACCTCAAATCATGGGCGTCCTGAAAGGCAGAGGAAGAAATGGCAACCTTTTCACATTGGCCTATTATAGCGCCACCAGGGGGCCACAATAACCTACCTAACCTGGTGGAGTTGCTACATCAGTATCATGTCAGTATCATGGTCAGTATCATGTCAGTATCATGGTCAGTATCATGTCAGTATCATGGTCAGTATCATGTCAGTATCATGGTCAGTATCATGTCAGTATCATGGTCAGTATCATGTCCGTATCATGGTCAGTATCATGTCAGTATCATGGTCAGTATCATGGTCAGTATCATGGTCAGTATCATGGTCAGTATCATGTCAGTATCATGGTCAGTATCATGTCAGTATCATGGTCAGTATCATGTCAGTATCATGGTCAGTATCATGTCAGTATCATGGTCAGTATCATGTCCGTATCATGGTCAGTATCATGGTCAGTATCATGTCAGTATCATGGTCAGTATCATGTCAGTATCATGGTCAGTATCATGTCCGTATCATGGTCAGTATCATGGTCAGTATCATGTCAGTAACATGTCAGTATCATGGTCAGTATCATGTCCGTATCATGTCGGTATCATGGTCAGTATCATGTCCGTATCATGTCGGTATCATGGTCAGTATCATGTCAGTATCATGGTCAGTATCATGGTCAGTATCATGGTCAGTATCATGGTCAGTATCATGTCCGTATCTTGGTCAGTATCATGACTTTTTGTTTTCTTAAAAGAAAACAAAAAAACAACAACAACAACAATACAATGGTTATTACCAGATTTCTTGGGCTAACTGATTGCCACCACTCTGTTTATAAGTGTGTGCTTTCACTACTGAAGATGATAAGCAAATTAGTTCAAACTGCCTAAAGTACCGCTGTACCGTAGATGTAACATACATTTTACTTAACAACTTTACAAATCGTCTTTGCTTCGTTCTACAGGTAGACCCTTTTGAAAGCTTCCCCAGAAAACACTGATTAAATTAGCTGCCTTCATGCTTATCAAATGGCCTTTTCAGCTTCATATTCAAACAGTAATAATAGCTGAAATATAGGGGATCTGCATATCACTGCTGTCGTCGGGCAGAAACCTTGTACTGTATCTCTCCATATTTCAACTTTTTTTATGTTTGTTTGTAAATTAATGCCGTACTTCATCATACAAGACTGTCATGCCAAAGTAGTGAAAATATCCCATTTACAAGCTCACAACACGTTGCAATGTGGCGCGTTGTGAGCTTGTAATCGGTTATTTTCACTATTTCAAAATGTCTTTTTAAACAATAATAAAAAAGGAAAGGTTTTGGACATACTGTACAAGGTACAGCAATATAAATATAAATATAAATATAAATAAATTATGCAGATCTGATTTAAGGTTAGACTCTAGCTATCAGCACTTGTTACTGCTTCCCTTGTTAGTGCTTTGACTTTTTTTTAAATCTATGTTTTCTACTGCTGCTATTATTGTTGCCTTGTGAATTTTATTACACTCTATTTTTAATGTTCTGTTTTTGTTATTGTTTTTTATGTTGTTTGTTGTATGTTGTTGAAACCGTTGTACTGCCTGCTACCCTGGAAAGTTCTCCCTCAAAAAATAGACATTGTATCGCAACGGGATGTTGTATAAATAAAGATAAAAATAAAAACAACCGAATGAGTGCACTTCTTGGAACGCAGATCTCCGCCAGGTCGGGTTGCCTACCCAGGGCTGTGTCAGTCGTGGGGTGCATCCGTCAGGACACAAGGAAGATGTGAGGGGAAAACAGTGTACAGAGACAACTGTTCACGTTTGTGGCGTTCCTAGAAGTGAAAGCGATTTTGGAGGTGTGTTCTACAGAGGGGGCCCCTCAGCATACGATTCCAATTCGGGTATGATTGGCCGTTGCGTTCATTATACATGATTTTTTGTAAAAAAATAGGCCCCGCCCATAAAGTTGTGAAGGCAATCAGTAAGTATCAACACCCTGTTTGATGATCTCACAAGATCATTTGTGGCTACTGTGGTGGTTTGTTTTTACAACAAACACTGACATTTCTAGCTTTTTTTCAAATCTGCGTTCATGATTTATGGCATTTTTTTTTGGCTAAATGAGCCCCTCCCGCAAAAGTTGGAAGGCAATCGTAGCCAGTCACTCCTTGAGGTCCTTAGCGAGTTTGAGACAATTTTGAAGTCGATCGGTCGGACAGTTCTCAAGGTATGCAGGGGACACACAGACACACACACACACACACACACACACACACACACACACACACACACACACACACACACACATGCATGTACAGATTTTGTGCATTTGTAGATAGATGAATTGATCTGCACCAAATATGATTCTTTCACATTATCTCATGCATCTCCTTGGGCTACTCGTAGTTATGGCCCGATTTATCTTCACGCAACTCTGTGACATGGATTATTTTGGCTTGATCATTTACTATAGACGCTAAAGCTACGAACAAAGAAAAGCCCCCATCGCACTTTGACAATCAACCATGTGTAAATTTATGAGTGCCATTATGTTGATGCTAATTCTCCCCATTGATGTTAATGGGAAGATTAGCTTAAAGATCCCCCGCTAGCACTAGGTCCCCATATGTGTCAGGAAACATAGCAACCAAACCACTAGAGATTATTTTGTGTGCTCGCTCGCAGACAGAATCAATTACTGCTGCGGGAAGAGAATCACAACATACAATGTACACTGTTTGAGTAATTCTGGTAACCCATTGATACCTGGAACGCATCTGTGTCGCTTTAGATGTCTTTGGCTATTCAAAAATAGCAGATATACAAGCTCATAGCACGGCACCGAGTGCCGCGCTACGAGCTTGTAGATCTGCTATTTTTGAAAAATCGTGAAAAAATATTTTTTATATTTTTTTCAAAAAACTGTTAGGATTTAGATTTTTTTTAAAGAATTGCCTCAGGCCTTAATGGGTTAAGCTTCTGTGAGGATTCAGTACATGTCTTAGCAACAATGTTGAAAAACAGAAGGCCCATTGAGATCCGTACTGTTTGAAAATGGCATGTTTTGAAAATGCATACACGCCACAATCCTGTGTAAACATTTTGCTTTCTACACTCTTAGGGACCGTGTACAGCAAGATGTGTTGTTTTTCCTGAGCGCAGCGAACGTATTTGGAAACACCAGCATGGCGCGGTCAGGTGCTGAGCATTTATTTTGCACTTGTGCCGTGCGCGTGTGGCGTTTTTATCTGCATGCCGAGAGCTGAAATATTTTCAACTCGAGCGCTTGCCGTTTTCCCAAAAAATAGGCACCAGTGGACACGGCCCCTTAACCACTCATTTAACAAATCGATCGACAAGCTCACGTGTCACATTGCAACACGAGCTTCTAAAAGTGCTATTTTCACTTTTTATGAAAGTTGCTGTTTTTTTGTATTTTTGAGTGGTGCCAACCACTCCTATACATTTGACTTTGTCCGTGTGTCCGTATGTCCGTCCGTATGTCCGTATGTCCGTCCCTATGTTTGAGCACGGCTGATTGGTCAAGCTTCACGTGACACGTGACAATATATGTTGTCACGTGTCACGTGACAACATATTGTTGCTGATTGCAACACAAGGATGCAACCAGTTACACTTTCAAAGGCACCACTCTCTTCACACTGGGTGTGATTTTTTTTTTTACATTTGCACAAAATAGGGACGCCTGGCGGCCTATGTGGTCCTTTTTTCCCTCTACACCAAATGTTTTCACCGATGCTGTACTGTACATACAGACTCTATACGCTATAGGGTTCATGTGGTTATCAGGAGTATATACCATTAAAATGACAGCACGTAGAACAGTAGTTCCCAAACAATGGCTCGGGATCCATTTTTGGGTCAAGCAGCCATTTTAGCTTGACTCTGGCTCATTTGCATATAATGGGATGTACATGACACATGACAGATGCCTCCCATTAAGACCTGGAACGCATCTGTGTCACTTTAGATCTCTTTGGCTATTCAAAAATAGCAGATATACAAGCTCATAGCGCGGCACCGAGTGCCGCACTACGAGCTTGTAGATCTGCTATTTTTGAAAAAGAAAAACTTTTTTTTTTTTTTTTTCAAAAATCTGTTAGGATTTAGACATTTTTAAGAATCGCCTCAGGTCTTAATGGGTTAAGGATAACCAACCATTTCATTGTTGAAGAAGGTTACGCAGGAGTCAATCCTCGTTTCAATGCACTACACCCCTGGGAGATGGATTGCTGGGGTGGGGGGAAAAAACTACCACCAGCTTGTTGTTGATAACTATATAATCGTTTTATTCACTGTGGATATATAATGTACATATATTATCTAGATACCACACTGTTGTAAGCTGGCTGAATTGTCTTGCAGTGGCCAAAGCACCACATTTAACCCATTAAGACCGGGAACGCATCTGTGTCATTTTTAGATTTTAGCTATAAACATTATTTTTATACTTTGGCTACTCAAAAATAGCAGATCTACAAGCTCATAGCGCGGCACCGAGTGCCGCGTTACAAGCTTGTAGATCTGCTATTTCTGAAAATTCGTGAACATTTGTGCAAATCTTATTTTTTTGAAACATTTTTAACTCAAATCTTTGCCTCTGGGGGATACCTGGAACAACATATTTTGATGGGGATCGGTGGCCGAAAACATACCATTTTGGGGTGTCCTTGACATGAAAAAGTTTGAGCACCACTGATATAGCAACAAAGGTTGTTTTTTTTAAATAAGACATTTGTTGAGACATTTGACAGTTACAAAATGTTCGCTTTAAAAAACATATATTCAAAGATTTGCACACATTTTCACGAGTTTTCAAAAATAGCAGATCTAAAAGCTCATAGCGCGGCACTCGGTGCCGCGCTATGAGCTCGTAGATCTGCTATTTTTGAATAGCCCAAAGAAATCTAAAAATGACACACAGGCGCGTTCCCGGTCTTAATGGGTTAATGGTGATTTGTTTGTGGCCTCTATGAGGATTGAATTACTTTTTTCAACAAGTGGCCGGGGGTGAATATACTGGCTCGTGCTGCAATGAATAGATAAAGTCTAACATTAGGCTCTATTATATAAGTCATATAACACATCCTGTTCCATTACCAGACAGTACATGCTTCTAAAATGTCTCCTTGATTGAAAAGGAGAATGAAGACTATAAGCGCACACTGGCTCGGGCTCCATTATTGTATTCCTGGCGTAACAGTGTCTTCGGGTATATTTATCTATAGGTCTCTCTCTGTTCAAGGTTCTATTTTGAGAGCAGCTAATTAAATGCTGTGAATAGTTGAAAAGTCTTAAACAGACAATATGGTAATGATCTCTGCTGAGCCTTCATGCCATAAAACAGCCCGCATTCTTTTTTATTCTGCCAGCCAGCTAGCTCACAGAACATCTATTACAACTTCCCATAGCTCGGGGCAAAGCTTTTCTCCCCCCCCCCCCCCCCCCCTCTCTCTCTCTCTGTCTTTCACTCTCTGTTATCTCGCTCGTTCTCTCTCTACTTCGTCTCCCTGCTCATTTGCACCTTAACTGCCCCTCTGTGTTTTATTTCCAAATCAAAGTGATGAAATGGAAGCTACAGTGAGATGATTTTGCAATATGGAGCCGTGACCCCCCCCCCCTCTCCATGTAGAGGGGAGAAATGAGCAAGAATGGAGAGACGGGGGGAAAAAAAGAGAAAATATTAGACTAAAAGGCAAAGTGCAGAGAGAACTACAGAAGAAGCAAATAAAATAAAAATAGACAGGCAGACAGACAAACCTTAGTTCCTTAACGTATTTATTTGAGGCGTTTATAGAGTTATAAATGGGCATTCAGGTTTTTGCAATCAGCACTATTCAGTTAACTAGTTTAAGGTAGGGTAAGTGATTATTTTGTTAAAGTACGTGTTAAAGACTGTAGCTCTATATTGTGGCAAGGACCAAAGTGTTACTGCGAGGATTCCTCTTTGCTGATGACTGTGTACTGACAACTACCACTCCCGATGACATCCGGCACATCGTAAATCGCTTCTCAGTATCCTGTGGGCGCTTTGGTCAGACTATAAGCCCATGGTGAAGACAGAGGCCAAAGTTTCAACCACCTCCATCACCTGCTGCGCTCCCCCCCACCACCAGTGTAGACCAGACAATACTGATCTCAGAACCGTGGAGAAGCGTTGCTATCTATAGGCAGCACCATCTCTAGCAATGGATCTCTCGATGACGAGATCTCACTGCGCACCTCCAAAGCCAGCTCATCCTTTGGAAGACTGACTAAGAAGCTGTCATAGCTCATCATAGTAAAGCTGCACACAAAAACTGCTGTCTACAGAGCAGTAGTCTTTAGCGTCTATACTCTACTGTTGTGAAACTTGGACAACCTAGCGTTGTCACATCCAGCAGCTGGAACGGTTTCACCAGAGGTGCCCACCAGTGTTGATTTCGTTGACTAAAACTATGACGAAAATTGTTTGTGGACTACCTTTTTTTTCACTGACAAAAACTAAATAAAAACAAAATGAAAACTAAGCTACGATGACTAAAACTAAGACTAAATATATTGACAATTTCTTCAACAAATAAAAACTAGACTAAAATGTTAGTGATGGACTAGTGGAGAAGAGATCCAGTAGAACTTTATGTTTGGTTGCGCTCGGGTGTTGCGCTCTGAAAATAGCAGACCTACAAGCTCACAACGCGTCGCGCTGCGACGCGTTGTGAGCTTGTAGATCGGCTACTTTCAGCATGCAACCAAGTGTAAAATCAGGCATTACAACGCCATCAAGGCACCGCCTTGATGGCGTCGTAATGGCCGTTGATGGCCCTTCTCCGCTTTAGAGACACACTGAAGGCCAAGCTCAGGAGCTGCAGCATTGATGTAGCAAACTGGGAGGATATAAAGCTGGCGACAGGGAAAGGTGGAGGCACCAGGTTACCCAAAGCATTGAGACCTTCCAACAGGCAAGAGCGGCATTAATCCAAGAAAGTCCCTGCAGTATCTGTGGAAGACTGTGTGCCCCAGGGATAGGGCTATACGCTCCCACACGAGGAGCCACGCTAAGAGGAAATAAGTGCCTGTGTCTACTCGTCCGTCAGATCGATGGGAGTCTCCATCACTCATTGCAGAAAATTGCATTTTCAGGGCGGGATACCAATTTTATCCAATCAGGAGAGAGAACGAGTGAATTTGTAAGTGATGACACAAAGGATTGAGCAGACAAAATTGGAACTGGAACACTATATCGATTTGAAGCTGATAAATGGGTACTCTTTCCTGATTGGTTGCAATTGGCATCCCACCTGAAAATGTATTTTCTGTTTATTAAAGAGCTGGAGAGGCGGGGAGACCCCTGTGACTGAACAAACACTCTATAGCAACGATTACTATCAGAATATAGTGCTTTAACCTTTTAACAAAAAACGTTTTGTTTTATCCCAAAAAATATTACTTACTCTACCTTTTTTGTGACATACTAGGGTCATGTCCCATGTACATCAAGCTGCCTCACACCACAGAAACAGGGGATAGGCTCCTGCCCTATGGGTCACATGGCTCGGCAAGGCTTAATACTACTTATTACCTTCAACTACAGAGTTAGAAATGGATTTATCTGGATTTTGCATTCCGGATTTGGCAATCTGGAGATTTCATTTAACCACTGAACTGGAGATGCAAAAGGCGAAAGCCCTAGTTATCTCTGGAACCCCAATCTACACTGTAAAATCATTTAACTCGAGAGTGTACAAATGGAACCAAATGGACCCGCCATAACTCCTCAAAGACCAGTGGGGGCACCCAGACCCGTTTTTAAGCATATTTACATTTAATGACTTAACTAGAGCTTATAAATGGACATTGCAGAGTTTTTGTTTCAAGAATGAGGAAGATTCAGCAGTAGATCTGGCACCTACTGTATAGCATAGCTCAGAGGAACCCTAAACCTAGTGGTTCCCAAACGTTTTAGCTCGACACCAAAAAGGGAAATGTGATACAGTATCTCCCAGCAGGCACCCAAAGTTTAGTGAAAAATAGCCGATCTACAAGCTCGCAACGTGTCGCAATGCGATGCGTCGTGAGCTTGTAGATCACGTATTTTCACCACTTCTCAAAAGTAGTTTTTTTTTTATCTAATTTATGGAATTTATTTGATTTATTTATGAAATTATTTTCGAAAATGGTTGAATTTGTATTTAATTTATGAACATTTTGGGAGATTTTTTCAGAAATCTTTTGAAATAATAACCATTCAAGACAAAATGTAGGTAACAAAATAAATACATTTACTCTCGACCCATAAAAATTGGTCCGCGACCCACTAATAGGCCCCGGCCCAGTGATAGGGAACCACTGCCCTAAACCACGAACACTGAAACGCATCTCTCTGGTAAGTGCATCATCTGCCCCGCTCATATCTTACTTCCTCTGTTATATCATGTCCTGCTTTTGATTTAGCGGTTCTGACAAAACCCTGCTGCTATCGCCTCCCTTTTTTATTGTCCTCCTTGAACTTCACCTCACAAGAATGTAATCTTTCTAGCAGGCCAGGAATTTCACAGGGTGCCATGAGGGTTGAGAACAGCCCCCGTAGTTTGGCCTTATGCCCCTCAAAAAATGATATCTATCCCCTGCGGCCACAGGGCCTCGTCCCGCCCTGTCCCAGCTGATTTCATCATTTCCTCCCCTGCCACTTTACAGTGGAGTAAAGTAACTAAGTACATGTATTCAAGTGCTGTACAATTTTGAGGTACTTTTACTTTACTGGAATATTTCCAATTGTCCATACTTTTACTTCTACTCCACTACATCTCGGAGGCAAATATTGTACTTTTACTCCACTACAATTATTTGAAAACTTTAGTTACTAGTTACTTTGCAGATATAAATTATTACGTTGTAAAACATACATTAACCACTTTAGCCCTATCTTATACCTATAGGCTATTTGAAAATAGCAGATCTACAAGCTCACAACGCGTCGCATCGCGACGCGTTGTGAGCTTGTAGATCTGCTATTTTCAAACATTTTAGTACTTTTACTTATGGTACATTTTGGTACATTTTGAGAACAATACTTTTGTACTTTTACGCAAGTAAATTTTGAATTCCGTACTTTTACTTGTAACAGAGTACTTCTACATTGCAGAATTGATACTCAAGATTCTTATATGAGGGCCCGGAACGCTGGCCTTGCGGTCCGGGCACCTATAGGCTGCAAAGCCTGACAGCGTGTAACGGGTTCGAATCCTGACCTCGTGTCACTACCATCTCTCCCCATTTCCTGTCAATCTACTATAGTCCTGTCAATATACTATCAATAAAGGCAGAAAAAGCCCCAACAAATATTCGTTGCTGTCCGGCAGAAACCAGCCAATTCCATTGTGACGCTTTTGCATTTTTTTTCCATAAATCAGTGCTATTGAACACCCTTTACTAGACCCTCCAGAAAAATGCGTTTATGCGATCGCAGAATTTACCACATAATAAGCAAAATGGTGCATAATTATGCGGGGGTAACGTTTTTTCAAAAAGGCCGCATCGCATCGCATTATATGCGCATCGCATCGCATAATGCGCACATCATATCGCATAATATGCGATGCGCATCGCATATTTCCGCATATTTCGGAACTTTTAACATATTTCGCATATTGCCGCATATTGCCGCATATTTCACAACTTTCCGCATATTTTGCAACTTCCCGCAATTTCACCGCATAAAATTGCAAAAAATCCCGCATATTTCGTCGCAAAATCAAGGATTTTAGCCCGCATAATCAAGAGTTTTAGCCCGCATAATCAAGAGTTTTAGCCCGCATAATCAAGGATTTTTGCAGCTAACTCCACCATAGGGAGGTGGAGTTAGCTGGTTTTGCTGACTCCAGGCTCCACCGCCTTTTGACCTGCAACCTCATTGTGAGCTTGGAGGTTCATTCAGCTGTTCTTATCAATGATGAACAAAACCTTTTAACTTTGTTTTTGAAAAATGAACATGTTGGAGTTAGCTAGTTTCTGCCAGACAGCAGAGATATATTGTTATTGGACAATTTATGAAAAAAACATTAAAACAGATACACGGTTTGTGCCCGGCAGAGACGATATAATATGCCAATCGCAAAATATCTATTGCAATATTGGCACCATGTCGCATCGGCCAAAACATGGCCTGTCATTGTCCTTGTCGCTGTGTGTCATCGTAATGTATTTACACATGAGTCGATACGTTCCTGCGCCAGTTGACCGTGACCACCACGGTTAACCAATCAATACGACGCATTCCTGTACACACACACACACACGCTGATGAAGAGGTTCTTCACTGTTGTGATGTGTGACCAGTGTTGGAAAAAGTACTCAAATGTTTTACTTAAGTAAAAGTATCAATACTGCAATGTAGAAGTACTCTTTTACAAGTAAAAGTCCAGAATTAAAAATGTACTTGAGTAAAAGTACAAAAGTATTTGTATCAAAATGTACTTAAAGTACCAAAAGTAAAAGCACTAAAATGTTTGAAAATAGCAGATCTGTTGATCGGCTATTTTCAAATAGCCGAGGTATAAAATAGGGCTAAAGTGGTTAATGTATGTTTTATAATGTAATGATTTATATCTTAAGTAAAATAATATTAAGACCTATATATTTCAAGAGTGAGAGATCACAGTAAAAATCCTAAGCATTTCTTCCTCCATACTGGGAGAAAAACAGCATCTGAAAGTTTGATGGGATGCATTTTTACACGTGAGGCTGTGACCACTTTTACATTGCATCTTATGAGAGGTCGGGTTTTTTTGGTGCCGGCCTGTGCGCGCATACTGGTTCTTATCAGTGTGACGTTGTCTGTTAACCCATTAAGACCTGGAACTGTGTGATTTTTAGATTTGAGCTAAAAAGCATTATTTTACACTTTGGGCTATTCAAAAATAGCAGATATACAAGCTCATAGCGCGGCACCGAGTGCCGCGCTACGAGCTTGTAGATCTGCTATTTTTGAATAATCGTGAAAATGTGTGCAAATCTTTGAATATATATATTTTTAAAGCGAACATTTTTAACTCAAATCTTTGCTTCTGGGGGGTCCCTGGAACAAGATATTTTGATGGTTGTCTGCGGCCAAATACATATCATTTTGAGGGTCCTTGACATGAAAAAGATTGAGAACCACTGATATAGAAACATATGTTTTTTAGAAAACTGTTGAGCTTTAGGAGACATGTAGAATCGGCTTCAGGTCTGGGTTAATGCTAGCACTTTTAGTCAAGTAAAAAAAAATGTAACACTGGCCCTTCACTTGTAACAGAGTATGTCTACATTGTGGTATTGCTGCTAGTAAAAACCAGAGTAGGCCTACTTCTTCCACCACTGTTGTGGTGAGGGCCCTCAGGGCTCCCAGCGCTCACATATTTCCCCCTTTTCATACGATGCCGAGGGAGCCACAGTTGAATTATTCCCTACATTTTCAATGTACCTATAATATGTGCTTCTTTGCCGCCTCTAATTGGTTCCTCTGCTCGGCCATACAAGATAACAAGACGTGTAATGATACTGTACATGTGCCGCATGCTGGGTGGAACTTGCCTTTCAGCATAGCTGATAGGGAAATTACATTACATTCACACACACACACCCACTCGCTGATTTCTGACGCACGCAAGAAACCGCAGTGAGTTTTCTGTGGTATTGAGATTGAGTCGCTGGAGGGCAGTGGTGGAAAGTAACTAAGTACATTTACTTAAGTACAATTTTGAGGTATTTGTACTTTACTTGAGTATTTCCAATTTCCAATAATTTTACTTCTACTCCACTACACCTCAGAGGCAAATATTGTACTTTTACTCCACTACAATTATTTGACAACTTTAGTTACTAGTTACTTTTCAGATATAAATTATGATATTATAAAATATACATTAAACACTTCAGCCCTATTTTTTTTACCTAGGCTATTTGAAAATAGCCGATCTACAAGCTCACAACGCGTCGCATCGCGACACGTTGTGAGCTTGTAGATCTGCTATTTTCAAATATTTTAGTACTTTTACTTTTGGTACTTTAAGTACATTTTGATGCCAATACTTCTGTACTTTTACTCAAGTACATTTTTAATTTTGGACTTTTACTTTTAACAGAGTATTTTTATATTGCAGTATTGGTACTTTTACTTAAGTAAAGAATTTGAGTACTTTTTCCACCACTGCTGGAGGGACATGTGAATTTCTTTTTCAAAACATATCGGGGTGCAGTTTTTTTCTTCCTTTTTAGCCTGTGAAGCTACGGAATGCCCCAGAACTGTGTGAAGTAACCTACATCTGTGTCTGTGTCTGTTACCGGAGGGCTCCGACATGCTTCTCTGGCTCTGCAACACATCAAAAACATCACATTGCAGGCAGTTGCTGCACTTTGTTTAAAAGAGGCCACCAGGCAAAGGGTAATTGTGGGCTAATTAGTAGCAAAACATGATTTCAGTGAGTCCCACGCCCCTCTCTGTGCTACAGATATTTAGCCTCTTTTTTGAAGGCAAAAGAGGTGGGAGGTAGTGCTGTCACCATTGTGAATGTTTAGTTGATGATTAATTGTTGTATACATAATTGTGATTAATGATTTAATAGTGTTTTTGGCATTGAACTGTGGAACATATAAATAAAAAAGACATTTCTGTTTGCCTTTTTGGCTTTGTAAACAAAGATTGCACAGGGAAAATATGACAAATAACTGCCAATGCCAATAATTAAAATGAGAACAGTAGTAGGTTCGTCATAGTGTCGGGGATTTGTCAGAGTACCCGTTGTACCTGTCTGTCTGTGTCCCTTTTGTGCCCATATATGGAGATCTCTGTTCTGTCTGTTTAGTGTTTACCTGTGTTCCTTTTATGCCCATTTATGGAGACACCTGATATCAGTAGGACAAAGGGTCAAGGAGGGACAAAAACTTAAAAACTCTCTGGGATGGGATCTCCCTACTACATCAGCAGTTAAATTGGCATGGGAAAATGAGTTGGGGACTCAAATTCCTGTGGACCTCTGGGAAGCAGGGACGTGCACAGATAGACTCTAGGTGGCGCTAGAGCACCTGCCCTTTGCCCTCTTTACCAGAAGTGCCCCTTCTTTCAGTTTACATGGGGGTCTTCAACAGGGGGTCCGGGACCCCTAGGGGGTCCTCAGAGTTACTACAGGGGGTCCGCCAAATCTTTATGTGATATGATTTTTCTTTTTACCATAACCACTCGAAACCTAGCATCCCTTTTCTGTGGAGAACTTTAGCCAAAAATAGCAGATCTACAAGCCCACAACGCCTCGCAGCGCGAGGCGTTGTGGGCTTGTAGATCGGCTATTTTTGGCAAAGAGGTATAGGTGTAGAGGGAAAAAAGAGCAGACCAAGTCAACAAAAAAAAAAGTATAATTTACTTGAGCACCTGCCCCTCAAAATATCTGCGCACGCCATTGCTGGGAAGACAGTCTTGAAGAAGTTAATGCTTGCTCTATCAACTCCGGACACTGCCTCATTCAGTTTCGAGTCACTCCATTATTCCAAATCAAAGCAATAGAGGCAAATCTTCACAGCTTCGCCCTTTGCCCTCAGAGATATTGGATTAATATTTCTGAGAGACATTCTCTGATATTTTGAGTTTCATATTGATCCCGATCCTGTACTAACTATTCTGGGAATGTCAGATTCCATTTCTATTTTGACGAGAGCGCAGCGACAACTTCTCTCATATGGTCTGATAACAGCAACAACAAAAAATAAATTGACAAATGGAAAAAGAAGGAGGCTCCTGCATTTAAACACTGTCTCAATGAAATGACTAGTACACTTCACCGTAAGAGATTCAGGTACTCCTTAAAAAATAATGAGACTTAATTTGATAAGGTTTGGCTGCCCCTTGTTCGTTACCTGAATAGTAATATAATAACGGACATGACACCATTGGTGTGGTCGACTGTCTATCATCAAGTTCTGTCTTTGTTTTCCATGGCAACATTTCATTTTACTGCTTTATTTTATGTAATGTCACTGAGCAGTATGGGTGGGAGGGATTGAGGGTTTTCTATTCCTTTTGTCTTATTTGTTCTTCTTTTTGTTGCCAGACCCAGGGGTCGGCCTACAGGAGGCTTTGTCAGTCTGTCGGTCGGTCGGTCGGTCGGTCCCTCTTTTCCTCTGCACACACGTCATGTGAAGTCCGGCCATTCAGATCTCAACCACTAGGGGTCTGGCAGTGCTCCGAGGAGCACTTATTCTAGTTTCTTTGGATGTTGTTGTACAGAAAAAAATAATAATGTACATTGTAACATTGTATAACACTTTACAATCTGTTAACCCTTGCATTGTGTTAAGGCCCCTGCATGCTACCAAATGAGGTGGTCACCCTATCACCGCTTGTGACCACCGAAACGGTGGTTTGGATACTAGGCGCTCATAGTCCGGTGATTTCGGTTAGTAAAAACAGAGAGATGTGTTGAGGTGAGCGGTGAGTCGCTTATCACCGCGGCTCAGTGACGTCATGTTGTAGTTTTCAAACCACCGCGGTGAGAGGGTGATCACCGAAAATGGTAGCATGCGCCCCCCTTTAGAGACCTGCATACACTTTTGGTGTTAGTGGGTCAAATTTGACCTGTGATTCAACTCAGCCCAAAATACTCATTTATTTTTCTCCCACTTCATAGCTGACTTGATATGCATTCATATCCATATAAACACTTTTTAGAATATTATTTTTCTCCAGTGTGGATACGCTGGTGTGTCTTCAGGTGACTTATTTGATTGAAACTCTTGTCACACAGTTTACAATGGAAAGGCATTTCTCTCCAGTGTGAATAAGCTGGTGTTTCTTGAGAGTACCTAAGACATTGAAACTCTTGTCACACAATTTACAGTGGAAAGGTTTTTCTCCAGTGTGGATACGCAGGTGTGTCTTCAGATAACCTAAGTCATTGAAACTCTTGTCACACCATTTACAATGGAAAGGTTTTTCCCCAGTGTGGATACGCTGGTGTCTCTTCAGGTAACCCATCTGATTGAAACTCTTGTCACACCATTTACAATGGAAAGGCTTCTCTCCAGTGTGGATTCGCTGGTGTGTCTTCAGGTGACTCTTCTGATTGAAACTCTTGTCACACCGTTTACAATGGAAAGGCTTCTCTCCAGTGTGAACAAGCTGGTGTGTCTTCAGGTTACCTAAGAGATTGAAACTCTTGTCACACCATTTACAGTGGAAAGGTTTTTCTCCAGTGTGGATACGCAGGTGTGTCTTCACATAACGTAAGTCACTGAAACTCTTGTCACACAATTTACAATGGAAAGGTTTTTCCCCAGTGTGGATACGCTGGTGTGTATTCAAGTAACCTATCTCATTGAAACTCTTGTCACACCGTTTACAATGGAAAGGCCTCTCTCCAGTGTGGATACTCTGGTGTGTCTTCAGGCGACTAATCTGATTGAAACTCTTGTCACACAGTTTACAGTGGAAAGGCTTCTCTCCAGTATGGATACGCTCATGTCTCTTCAGGTAACTTAAGCTACCGAAACCTTTGTGACACTGTTCACAGATGTGAGTTTTCTTTCCTGTGTAAATCATCTTCTTCTTCTTTACATCTCCTGGTTGAGTTAGAATCTCGGTAAACCGTTGATGACTTTGAGATTTCAGTGGGTCTGCGTCTCCTTGTTTCCGGCTGGTTACAGAGCTGACTGTTTGCTGACAGGCCTCTGAGCAGATCGGTCCATTCCTCAGCATTTGGCAGCTGAGGTCGTCGTAGCTCGGATGAGACGTGAAGGTACACTCAGAACTGGAGAGCTCAGTCTGGGAGGATTGGAGGGACCACACTCCTCCCACGAGCGACATTTCATGGTCGAAGCTGCTGCTGTACATGGATTGTGATGGGTACGGAGTTGTAGGTTCTGTTTGAGGCTGGAAAATGTGTCCTCTCTCGAAAATAGCTCCCTGTATTCTTTGTCTACCAAACTTCTGTATCCGTTTCTCTCGCAACACTATTTGTCGACACACTAGCTTCTACTATCGTCTCAGTGGAATGAAGTGGAAGTCTAAAGTAACTGCACACCTCATATGTGCTGAGCAGAGCTCTGGTCTGACCTCACTCCCAACACAATCGGTTGCCATGCATGCCTAGCAACACCGATGTGCGCAGGCTGCCGCCCCTCCATATTTGGGCAAGAATGATGTCATCAATAAAACATCATCGTCATTACGGCAGAGATCCCCACATGGAAGCCACGCCACGCCATGTCATTTTCATTTTCATGTGTTTATCATTTACTAATTAGTTAAGTAAATGACAGTTAAGTTTGCAGTACAACACTATCTATCTATCTATATATACAATTGAGAAAAGTCAGCACTTCCTGTCCCCCGCTGAAGCCACCCCTATCTATATATACAAACCCCCCTGGACAGGAAGTGAGGTCAGACAACACACTCCATATTTGGGCATAGCTCCATTGGGAACATCTCCTATTATGGCTTTATATATTATAGAGACCAACGAACACAAAGCACCGTGCAGCGGATAGGGTATCCGCTGCGCGGATCTAGTATGCGGTACAAACACGTAACTCGTATCTCGCTCGTTTCGCTCCTTCGACTGGCAGCTCTGTTTTTGGACTCCCTCCTTAGACTCCCCTGGCAGCACGTTTCCACCGAGTCTGATGACCAGTGTTGATTTTGACCGCAATTTTTGATTTAGTTTTAGTCATAGTCTTTTGAATAGTTTTTGTCTAGTTTTAGTCGACTAAATATCATAAGATTATAGTCGACTAAATGTACAGTTGATTTAGTCGACTAAAACGTATTTTGGCGGTGCCTTGATGGCGTCTTAATGGCTGATTTTACACTTAGTCGCATGCTGAAAATAGCCGATCTACAAGCTCACAACGCGTCGCAGCGCGACGCGTTGTGAGCTTGTAGATCTGCTATTTTCAGAGCGCAACACCCGAGCGCAACCAAACATAAAATGACTTGTCTTCTCTTCTCCACTATAGTCCCTCCCCGACATTTTAGTCTAGTTTTTATTTTTTGACGAAATTGTATTATATACAATATATATATATATATATATATATATATTTAGTCTTAGAGTTAGTCATCATAGCTTAGTTGTTATTTTGTTTTCGTCAGTGAAAAAAGGTAGTCGACAAACATTTTTCGTCATAGTTTTAGTCGACGAAATCAACACTGCTGATGACTCAATCGTGCACGTCTGTGAGACACCACCACCATGGTCTGGTCTTTAAAGATGGAGTGCCATGATATTTTTCAACCCTAAAACCTGATCATAAGGTATTATTATTATGTAAGGATTAAAAAAAAAAAAAAAAAAGTGTACAGAAATTGTTAAAAAAAATGTTTTTATGTGGACACGCCTCCAGTTCATTAAGTATGCCTGGTTCTCACCTTAGCACCTCCTCCACCACCTTAGCACCACCCACCTGTCCTAGTCCCTCCTCCTCCTCATGCCCACACCTGTTGTGTTATGATAATGAGGGGGAGGGTATGTTTTTTGGGGGCTCTGTGATGTCACTATGCCCCTGTTTTTGGATTGGCACGTTTGACTCTCAAGGTTTCAGCCTCCAGGAAAAAACTCCAAATAGTCAAAGAAGACATGAAACACCATAAAACCACCAGCGGGGGCCTTAATGAAGTTCTATCAACCTCATAGACACATGAAAAACAGAAAAAGTGCAAAACCATGGCACCACCTCTTTAACTAACACCACAGGACGTCCAGCACCTGCTTCATACTGTCGCTCTTCAACTGATTTCCATGCAAGCTCACGCACGCACCTCAGGGCAGCTTATACCTTTATCGGCGAAAGCGACAACAAAAGGTGGTCTCCTGAACGTGTTATGATCTGGATACTGGTAGCTGCAAAGTGCAGTCACTCTGTTGATTCTAAACCACATGGAAAGGAGGCACAAATGAACCCTTTTTATTACGACTAAACACAATCGGGTTTAGGGTTATGGTTGATAGAGTTGTAAATGATTGAACAAAACGGAAATGGGTTAGGGTTAGGTGGGTATGGTGTTACATAGCAGAGGAAGTAACTAAGTACATTTACTCAAGTACTGTACTTAAATAACAAAAAAATAAAAAAGTATGTATGTAGCTTTGCCATTCCATCGTTGAATTTCACAATCATGTGCATTCGATGACTCAGCCTCTATTGCTGTTGGTAATGGCTTAATGTCAAACACACAGCCTCTGTGGAGACTGAGACGGTATGCTGGTTTGCTCTCATGGGTATTTTATCGCGGTGTAAAAACAGCCATGGGTCACACGGCACACATGGCTGGTGGCTGTCCGTCGGCAGTGGTGCTGAACCAGTCACCAGGCCATGCATGTAGAGTGACGCGTGCCGTCCTTGCTTTGTACATTTTATCGTGACTGGCAAACTGTTTTATTACTTTTTTTTGTGTGTCCTATAAATGGAACAAAATGGACCAGTTTACGGTTCATTTGGTTCCATCTGCACACTCTCAGAGGTACTTTAACACAGATTTTACAGTATAGATTGGGGGTCCCAGAAATAAAAAATGCCTCGGAAATGAAAAAAGGCTGGGAAAGAGGCTAGCCGCACGCGTAGTTGTTCCATCACGATCGTGGCCGTATGTGATTGGAGGGTATAGCTATATGAGCATGACGACTCCAGTGCTGCGAGCATCTGTGGAAGTTTGGCAAAGACTGGCACTACTGTATGTGCAAATGTATATGCATGGGAAGGCAGATTTCATAATAATAATAATGACAAAAAAGGGGACCTGGTAGCAGAGCTGCATGGCCCCTTGTTAACAGGCAGGGATGTTACAAAGGGTACAAAAAAAACGAGCAATTTAAATAACCGTTTAAGTTCTAGTTGCTATAATTAACACTGGCATACTCTGACATACAAGAACCTGGACAAAAATGAACAAGAATGGCTTTGTAATTTATACAGTATCCCTTACGGTCATTTATGACTTTTATGATGCCCTAAATACATTACCGTCACCTTCATTGATTGCATCCAGTTTTTTATCCCTCGTGCAGTCGCTTCTCATTAAGCTAATTTTAGATCATTTTGTCATACAACTTGTTTGACCCAAACCGCTGCTCTTTGTCCCTGGGAAAGTTAACGCTCTCTAGATTAATGGCAAATCAGAAGACAGGTAGGTATCTGTATCTGTGCAACATAGGCTAGCGCTCCCATGGGACGTGTTCACGAGCGCATGCTTGAATGAGCGTGCGTGCGCGTAGCCTATACATGTCATGTGTGCTTGAGTATACAAAAGCCATTATGCCGGGTAAAGGACACAGCTGCGTTCCAGAACAACTTGTCACATAGAATATGTGCATGCACACACACACACACACACACACACGCTCCCCGCTGACAGCCCTCCCCTCTCCTGCCTCAAGCTGGGTCCTTTTGGTCTTTTTTAGTACAGACTGCTGATTGTTGTCTAGCCCTTTAAGTCCTGGAGAAGCATCTGTGTCATTTTTAGATTTGACCTAAAAAGCATTATTTTACACTTTGGCTATGCAAAAATAGCAGATATACAAGCTCATAGCGCGGCACCGAGTGCCGCGCTATGAGCTTGTAGATCTGCTATTTTTGAGAAATTGTGAAAATGTGTGCAAATCTTTGAATATATATATTATTTTAAAGCGAACATTTTTAACTCCAATCTTTGCTTCTGGGAGTCCCTGGAACAACATATTTTGAGGTGGGGGGGGTCCGCGGCCAAATACATATAACTTTGGAGGTCCTTGACAATTATGAAAAGATTTGAGAACCACTGATATAGAAACATATGCTTTTTAGAAAACTGTTGGGATTTAGAAGACATTATTTTGTTGAATCGGTCTCAGGTCTTAATGGGCTAGTGTCAATGACAGACCACCTCTCTCTCTCTCTCTCTCTTTCTCTCTCTCAGACTCTGCATAGTCCAACCTTGCCTACAGCTCACCGTGTTGTAATAATGAAAAATAGATGCTGGAGGTTTTTGCATGCCTGGCTGCACTTTTGAGAGATTGTGTTCGCGTGTGTCGCTGTGAGAGATTATAAGAGAGAGAGAAGAAGGGGGGGAGATGGAGAGAAACAGAGAGCGTGCATGCATGTTTGCACCTGCTTGTGTGCTTGCTTGTGCATGCGTCTATCTGCATACAAATGTGTGTGTGTGTGTGTCTATCTGTGCATCTGTGTACACTGTGTGTTTGTGTGCGTGTACCTGTGCGTTTCGCCTCTTGTGTAGGTTTACAGGCTGCCGCCGTACTGTAAGGTGTTTGTTGTGGCACATGCCTGCATCCATGTTAACCTATTAAGACCTGAAGCCGATTTTACAAATGCCTTCTAAATCCCAACAGTATTCTGGAAAAAACGTACGTTTCTATATCAGTGGTGCTCAAACCTTTTCATGTCAAGGACCCCCAAAATGATATGTATTTGGCCACGGATCTCAAAATGTTTTGTTCCAGGGACCCCCCAGAAGCAAAGAATAGAGTTAAAAATGTTTGCTTTAAAAAATATATATATTTCAAGATTTGCATACATTTTAACGATTTTTCAAAAATAGCAGATCTACAAGCTCATAGCGCGGCACTCGGTGCCGCGCTATGAGCTTGTAGATCTGCTATTTTTGAATAGCCAAAGTGTAAAATAATGCTTTTTAGCTCAAATGAAAAAGTGACAGAGATGCGTTCCAGGTCTCAATAGGTTAATGAGAAGGTATAAGGGAAGGGCTCCCATCTCTTCCAAGGTCAAACGCACATGGAAGGAACAGCGTTCTGCAGGGATTAGCAAGCCCCCTGCATCCTCATCCCACATGCTCTCTGGATGGCCACGGACGTTCACAGATTAGACTGACCTTGCTGTGTGTGCGTGGGTATGTACTATATGCGCACGTATTACGCACGCACACACTCGCACGCATGTCTGCCGACACACAGAACACACTCACAGTGATGTATGCATTCGTGTCGGTTGACGCACACGTGTGTACCTCTTGGGTGCAAGAGCACGCATGTCGGTTAGCGTGCCCCCTAGTGTGTGTGCAGTGTGTATGAGTGTTTACGTGCAGATACATGTGTTCCTGTCTTGTATTTACATGTGTGTGCATGCATTTGTCGCACTTACATACAAACACGAGCGCTCGCACACTCACACACACACGCGCGCGCGCTCAAGGTGAGCGTTCATGCCCCATCCATCCACTCTGCCTGTATCAGATCAGTGTTATTTCTTATCCGCATCCATGTCATGATTGTAAGTACTAAGCAGACGGCGTGTTTTTGAAAGCAGCGCATCCGTCTTAAGTATTAAGATGGCGAGAGGCTTCTTCCCTCTGCACACGTCCTTACAGATGCCCCGAATGTTGCACGTTTGAATTATATACAGTATATGATTGAACTAATCCATTAAATCAATTATAAGAAAGAATCGATTTGAATAACATAATAGATTTTTTGGGGGTACATCAGGTTTTTTTTTGTCCTTGTCCTTCTCATAATAGGCAACAAAATGTTCAAAAATAATTAAAACAGCAGATCTACAGTACAAGCTTGTGGCACATTGTGAGCACGTAGATCGTCAATTTTCGTTGAAAAATGAAAAGAAAAAAAAAAGAAATGAAAGAACAACGTGTTTTCATTGATACCGATAAATACGGTAGGAACTTAAATGTTATGCTATGTTAGTTCAACTGATCCAAGCCGGAACATAGTCGACTGATCGGTCATTATAATAAACATGCTCTGAAATCTTTCGTGGCCCACATTTTTCTGAATATCTCGAAAATGTGTTCAGATAATGTTGGGAACCCTCTGGCGTACACACACACGCTACATAACAGTGATGTTTGCAGAATGCAGATGTGGCTACCCAAGGTTTATATTTCAGACAGCGGGATTGAAGTGAGGAGAGAGCAGTCTCCAGGTCCCTGAGGTGCTCGGTGTACTGTAAAGTGGTGTCTTTGTGTGCTGTAAACACTGGTTCAATACCTGGCCTGGTCTGGGGACCTCCAGGAGACCTTGAGGAGGTTCCAGGAGGTCCCCTGCAGCTAAATGATGAATGGACCCTTTACAGGCAGTGGTGGAAAGTAACTAAGTGCGTTTATTCTGGAACTGTACTAGCTGTTTAACATTTATTTGTCCATGTTTGCTCCACCATGGGGATTCAGTCTGTTCGACCAGGGACACATTTGGGAGCATTTTGAGTCAAAGCTACACAGTCTGTTGAGCTCTATTCTACTCACAGTACATTCTGTACCACTACCACGGAATACGCTCGCCCCAAAACACAGTCGCCCCGGGGCAAATCCGGCGGTATTCACCGGGTATTCCCTAAACGTAACCTCAGTAAACTATGCCGAAACCTAACCTAAGTAAAACAAATACAAGAATACAAGAACCGCTGGTCCGCGAAAAAAACTCGGGGTGAGCGTGTTTTGGGGCGAGCCATCTGGTTGTAAAGTGGTTCCCAACATGTAAGTTCTTATTTATTAGGTATCACTATTTAATATGAATGTTATATTGCCATTTAAATCTTAGTTTTTCGCCAATTATTTTAAAAGCTATTTAAATAAAGACATATAAAGTGACAATGAGCTGGTGATTATTAACTAAGTTGATATGTCATGATATCACAGACGTGTCTAGACATAAATGAGAAGACATTGCTGTAGGAAGGTGTGATTGTTTGCATGATGCAAACACACCAAAATGCCAGTTTCTCCCCTCTCCTGAGATCATTAGGCTTTATCACATTATCAATGCTGCTTGATGGTTGCACACTTTCACTGTTTTCTCAGCAAAATATTGTTGCATCTCCCCCAATCTGTCATTTCAATAATGTGGTAAGTTCAAGCACATCTAGCTCTTAAAGGGATTGGGAGAAGACATTGATTGGGCAAATTTATGTTACTAGATCTGCTTCACAACCTGAACATCTTGTAGCGCTGATCAGAGCACTGTGTCACGCAAAGATTGACCAATCAAATACGGCTTGGCGTTTGTGACACCCCACCGTCGAAATCAAATCCGAATGTTGCGTTCGCGACACCCACCATCCACCAATAAGGTAATTTTAATATATATCGTTGCCGTCAGGCAGAAACCTCTTATCTCCATAATATGGGTAACCGGAGTACCTCAGGGCTCATTACCAGTGTATTTTCTGTTTTCTGTTGTTCTGGGGAAAGCTTTAGCTGAAAATAGCCGATCGGCAAGCTCACAATGCGACACAACACGTCACATTTTTGCATTTGAATGCTGAAAAGTAACAGTTTTGGACCTTTGGAGGTTTCCACCCGACAGAGATGATAAGATGCCAAAACACGCCCATGACTAATTCAGTTGAATAATAATATAACCGCTTTGAGCCTATAGCGCCAAGCTTTGCGCTCAGATAACACACCGTTGCAATTGCGCCCTGCGATTTAGACCATCTAAACGGGCGAAACCATCTAAATAGGTTTAAGTGGTTTAAAAAATGATGCTGTACAACATGACAGCTCTGTGGCTCTCCGTTCATCTGTCCAAACTATACGTATACAGTAATGCACTGGGCTATACAACCAAAGTTAGACTAATGTGTTCAATCCTTCATCATTTGAGTACCAGGCCCCAAGGCTCTGAATCCCACCGGAGTCGGTTCTCATGGGCTTCACTAAGTGCCAGTTGGCTCTCTCAACTCCGCAAACTGCCAAAGCAACAAATCGTTTCTGTCGGGGAGAAACCTTGTACTGATGTATATGTCCATATTTAACCCATTAAGACCGGGAATGCATCCCGGTGTGTCATTTTTAGATTTCTTTAGGCTATTCAAAAATAGCAGATATACAAGCTCATAGCGCGGCACCGAGTGCCGCGCTATGAGCTTGTAGATCTGCTATTTTTGAAAAATCGTGAACATTTTTGCAAATCTTTGAATATATATTTTTCTAAAGCTAACATTTTTAACTCTTTTCAAAAATGTTTTTTGAAAAACGTATGTTTCTATTGTGATCCTCAAACTTCTTCATGTCAGGGACCCCTAAAATATATTAATGTAGTAATGTATTTGCCCGTGGACCCCCATCTCAAAATATGTTGTTCCAGGGACCCCCAAAAGCAAAGATTTGAGTTAAAAATGTTCGCTTTAAAAATATATATTCAAAGATTCGCAAACATTTTCACGATTTTTCAAAAATAGCAGATCTACAAGTGATTACACAGATGCGTTCCCGGTCTTAATGGGTTAAGCTTCTTTCTTTTTTTTTGGGCGATTTAATAACCCTACTTCGTCGTACTTGATTGACACACGAAAGAAGCAAAAATAGCCAACAAGCTCCACAAATATTTAATATGAAAAGTATTAACAAAAGCTTGTATCTAAATAGCTACTGTATGTACATTGAATGAATCTCCCCATTTCCTGAAAAGTAGCGGTTTTAGACATACTGTACTTTACACGGTTCCTGCCCAACAGCGAGAAAATTGTATAAGCTTGTGCTTCTTACATGCGCACACACACACAAACACACAAGTACAGTATGCACGCACGCGCACCCACACACACACAGCTGGGGTGGGGTTCACACATCTCAAAGTCTCACAACTTTTGTAGCATGTCATCCCCTCCCCTGTTGGCTCTCTCTCTCTCTCTCTCCCTCTCCCTCTCTCGCTGTCTAATCAAAAGCAGCCCTGCCTCAAAGATAATCCCCATCAAATGACTGAGCTGGATTGGATAGGACCACAATCAAGTTGCAGTAGGCCCTGCTTTGCTGGGTTGAGTTTCCAATTGTCGGGTTTACACGCTCACACACGTGCACGCACGTACGCACGCACGCATGCACTTAAGCACTCAAATACTCACGCATGCACACGTGTGTGCGTGTGTCTGTGTGTCCGTGTGTACAGCTGATCTCCGGCACTGTTGGCCCGGTCGATGTGAAACCGTGCGCACACACTCCCTGGAGGCAAGAGCAGAACCTCTGCCCCAAATATTTGACATCGGCCTGTTATACTGCCACCAGGAGGCTGATTTTGCAAAAAAGAAAAATATGGTTATTACACCTACAGATTTGCGTTTTGAAATCGGTAGACATTATCTCTATAGTATGTGATCAAGACCGATCTGTCCCGATTTTTCATATTCCATCCTGATTGGCTACCTGACCTGGCGGAGACCTGTACTCCGAGGAGCCAATTTTCCAAGTTAACCATAAACCTGAAAACAGCCAGCAAGTTGCATTGCGACACGTTGTGAGCTTCTACAGTAGATCGTCTATTTTCGGTGTGCAACACTGGCGCATAACACCAGGCATAACTCCAACTCTAGCTGCTAAACCTAACCTCTAAATGCTTAATCCTATTCCTAACCCCAACCTGAATGTTTCGTGAGGACCAGGAACATTTTCCTCATAATGTCTATTTCTCAAATTCTACTATACTGTGTGGGGACATTTGGCCCTCACAAGTATAGTAATACAAGTACACACACACACACACTCCTGGCAAGGCATATCCTATCCACACACACGTGTGTGTGTGTGTGTGTGTGTGTGTGTGTGTGTGTGTGTGTGTGTGTGTGTGTGTGTGTGTGTGTGTGTGTGTGTGTGTGTGTGTGTGTGTGTGTGTGTGTGTGTGTGTGTGTGTGTGTGTGTGTGTGCTCACGTGCGTGCGTGTGTGTCGCTGCCTGCCTCATAGCTTGGCCCTCTAAGCCCCCCCAGAAGGCTTCCAAGGGGAGAGAGAGAGGGAGAGATTGCCATGCTTGAACTAATCTCACAACCCAGAACCAAATCTTTGTGCTGCGGTGGTGAGCTACTGGGCTTTCTGTGGAGAGGGATTCCGTGGCTCTCTCCACCTTAACAGCCAGAGTCACCCAAGCATGAACCCTCTCCTCCAATGGGAGGTCGGCACGCGAGGGGGGGGGCTAACGCTGTTTTCTCTCCCGTCCGTCAGTCCGTCCGTCTGTCCGTCTGTGTGTGTCACGGCTCAGAGTGCACCTGTCCACATTATAAAAATACTCTGTTTAGTAAAAGACCTGTGTTCAAAATGTTACTTGAGTAAAAGTACCAAAGTATTGGCATCAAAATATACTTAAAGTACCAAAAGTAAAAGTACTACAATGTTTGAAAATAGCAGGTCTACAGTACAAGCTCACAACGCGTCGCGATACATTAGGGGGTTTGGGTTGGAGTTATGCCTGATAGTCAGGTGTGGCGCACCGGAAACAGCTAAAATGTTGGTGTCCTCACAACTATACAGTAGTAATACAAACGTACGTACGTGCGTGTACGTGTGTACGTGTGTGTGTGTGTGTGTGTGTGTGTGTGTGTGTGTGTGTGTGTGTGTGTGTGTGTGTGTGGTGGTTTTCACTGTGTGTGTGGGTAGTGGTTTTCACTCTCATCTCTTGGGCAAAGACATGCTTGTTTAGCTGCCAGACTCAAAGACTTACAGGTAGCTGACACTCTTTCTGTACAATTTTCTGTTCAGAAACTAGTGCATTTCATGCTGCGAACGTGTTGTATAGCCAGAAACCAGCTTCTGCCAGTGTTCCTGAACACAGTACAGTACAGAATACAGTAGTACATACTGGGGAAAAGGACACTTTTCCCCAATATGGCTGAAGGGGTTGTCAGTCAACGGTACAGGCCCTCATGCCAGACTCCTTCCTGAAATCAGATGTTTACCAGGCTACAAAACTACAAATGTGTGTAGTTTTGTAAATGTTCTGACAATGCGCACACAAGTATCTGTAAGGATGGAATTATAGGACTTTGAGGGGGAAAATGTGGCTTTAGCAGGAGTTTTGCTCACTCTGCCATTGCAATATTAAACAAACTGCCTTGATGATATTGTCTCTGTCGGGTGGAAACCTCATAAGTCCAAAACTGCTCCTTTTCAGGATTCAAAAAACAAAAAATAGCAAAAGTAGCAGATCTACAAGCTCAAAACGCGTTGCTTCGCGCAGCATTTCGAGCTTGCAGATCTGCTACTTTTGATGATTTCGTGTGACGCTGTAGTATGATCAAGTACGGCATTAATTTTACAACATAACACAAAAAGTTAGACTATGGAGATAAGAGGTTTTCTGCCCGACAACGACAATATGTTGTTGGGTGTTGAAATTATTCGGCCCCCACTGCACATTCTGGAAGTCCTTGGAAGATACAAGAACGGTCGTCACAGTCTCCTGACTTGAACCCCGTAGAAAATCTCTGGTGGGATTTGAAGAAGGTGGCGGCAAAAATATAATCCTAATAATGTTAGTGAACTGGAGGCCATCGCACGTTGAATGGGATAAGAGACTCTTCAGGAACACTGCCAGAAGCTGGTTTCTATGGCTATACAACACGTTCGCGGCAGGTCATAGCAGCAAAAGGGTGCTCGAAGGGGCCTACGGTAGTCATTAACCCAAGACCAGGGAACTCATCTCCAAGATTTCTTAAAATATTTAAAAAATAGCAGATATACAAGCTCATAGCGCGGCACCGAGTGCTTCGCTATGAGCTTGTACATCTGCTATTTTTGGGGGATCCGCGGCCAAATACATATAATTTTGGGTGGTCCTTGACGGTTAGGATTTAGAAAACCTTTTTAGATACTGTATGTATTTGGCCACGGTCCCCCATCTCAAAATATGTTTTTCCAGGGACCCGTCAGAAGCAAAGATTTGAGTTACAAATAAAAAAAAGAATTGCAGATCTACAAGTTCATACAGTAGTATATCTCTATATCTACTATTTTTGAATGACCAAAGAAATCTAAAAATGACCCATATGGATTGAATGGGTTAAAAGTGGCATTATGTGTTGAATGTACTTGTGTTTAAAGCCATTTAAAATGTATGTGTTTGATTTGTTTACTGCAGTTTGTGAATTTTCCCAATAATCATGATTTGCAGTGGTACAGTAGCTGAATACCTGAGTATGGATGTATTCCTTATATTCTGTGTATTGTCTACATGTACAGTATGATGTGTTGTGTAATTGCTACTGTTTGTGTTTCTGTGTTGAACAAGCTGTGAAAGCAAACATCCCTGTAGGACAATTTAGTCTAAGGATGCAGTACTTCGCATTTCGATTTTAACCACTTCAAAATATGCGTCTGACAAATATCAAAAATAGCAGATCTACAAGATCACAGCGCTTAGCGATTAGCGTTGCAATCTTGTATTATCGTCTCTGTCCGATGGAAACCTCATAATATGAGGTTTAGTGACAGGTTTAGTAACATACTTTGTATAGTAACAGTTTTGGACGTATTATGTCCAAATTTCTTACTATACAAATTCAAATTCAACAGTAGCAGATCTACAAAGCTCAAGCTTGCACAAGGAAAGAAGAAATGACCTTCCTGGGTTGTATTTTAAGGCCAGTCCACACCAATGCAACTCTTTGCAACTGCCGTTGGGTTGCAAGTAGTGAAAATGGCAACAAAAATATTCAAGAAAGTCCAAACAACAAGATTTTTGGGGCAGGATTTCCTCATTGGTCAGTAGGAATGCACTGAGGACACTAGCTGGAGCACTCATCCAATGTCATTTTGACATTTATGCATGCACCTCACTCTAGCACCTCAATGTACTCTAGCACCTCAAAGGCATTAAAAGCAAAATGTCAGACCTCTCAAAACCAAACGATCCGGTTACTACTAAACCTCACACCTAAGACTCACCTAACCGCTGCTCATTATGATAGGGTGGGATGGCTCAGGGTAGAGGACAGAGTACAGCAACTGGCAATGGGCCTGGTCTACAAGATACTCAAAGGATCAATGCCCATGTGCCTGTCAATACTGTCTACTACTACTTCAATAACGTGAAAGACACACACAGGCACAACACCAGAGGGAGCTCCACTGATCTGGTTTAACCCAGATTCGGCACAAACATGGGGTTACATTTGTTTTACTGTTACTAAGAAACAGCCATCAAAAAGTGTGACTCCTTAACCTTCTTCAAAATTGCAATAAAAGAGCACCATTTTTTTTGTGTTATCCTTTTAGAATCATTGTATAATCGTACCACTGTACTATTTACAAACTGTTAATAAAGTATTCAATGAATCAATCAATGGGACTATTCTCATGGCAGACCACTGAACAGTATTTTTTGCAGTGTTTGGTGCGGATCGGAGAAACATCCAGATGTTATGTTTGTGACGTCCACCGTCTGTCCAGCATCGACCCACTCTAGAAAATCTTAATAATATAATATATGTAATTGTAAACATTTTGAAATTTGTTGAAATGAGTCGGCGTTTTCTGAGAACATTTCCCTATTAAGACATGCCCTACACAGGGACGCCTGGCTGAAGGTGGTCAACACATTCACTGGCTCTTGTCCAGAGTGATTAACAGGCTTTAATGAGCAGGTAGGGGTAGAGTCCTAATCAAGGACGCACAGTTATTAATAGACACACATTAGCTGTGGAGGCTATTATGCCCGTGAGGTTTTTCGTTAATGTACATTCTATAGCTATTACTGAAGAATAACATCCCTGCCGTTACACAACCAGGAAGCCATGAGGACAACAATGACCGCTGCAGTTCCTGGTGGAGAATGTGTGGAGGTTTGGGTTAAAATGAATGAATACTGATGGCGTAAGACATGGGTCTTCAACACGGAGTCTGGGACCCCTAGGGTGCAGGGGCTGATTAACCCCTTCGTACGACGCGTTTCGGTACCAGGGACCGTTTTGTCAGCAGGGGGAGAGGGGGGGGGGCAGTTCAGCGTGGGAAATTGATGCTTCACTGGCGCGTTTCACCGTTTCAGCGCTCCTTCAGCAGCCGTTGCTTCTACATTTTGGTGCTCTTGGCGATAAATGCATGTAAAACCCCCAAGGTTGGTGCCCTGTGCTGCAGCACCTAAAACCCTTACGTTACGCTGCTAGGGTGTCCTCAGAGCTTCTACAGGGGGGGCCGCCGAATCTCTTCTTTTTTTAGCGGTGCCAACCGCTCTATATCTGACTTTGTCTGTGTGTCCGTGTGTCCGTGTGTCCGGGTGTCCGTGTGTCTGTCCGGGTGTGTGTCTGTCCCATAAACAAATATTGATGACAACATCAATACGGGGCTCATCAAAGGCACCGCTTCCTTCCTCCTTGATTTTTTTTTACATGAACCACTTTAACACTATAGCATCCCTATATTCTGGGGGTGACCGAAAGTAGATGTTTATACAAGTACACATGAACACAAACAAACACACATGATGACAGTGCTGTCAAACAAGTCTATGAAGCTATCTATGTAATCAATGGAAAATGTTTAAGGGCTCTCTTGGCCTGAAAAACATTGAAGATCACCGACATAAGGAATCAAATACCTCTTTAAGGATAGTTTTTGTTCGTCTGGGCAATTAATCTATACCACCTCCCAAGAGGGCAGCATTTTTCATAGTAAAAATGGAAGCTTTGTTCAGCGTTGCTGAACCTTTGGCCTGATCTGAACCACACGTGCACGCACCCACGCACGCACAGACTTTGCTCTGACTTTCTAATAATTCTAGCAGCTGTACCCTGTGTGTGTCAGTGGTATTATACAGAGTACATTTGCTCTGCAGTGGTTCTGCTCCTGATGATCCTGTTACGGAACGGCAGTCTAGGATGAGTTTGTAGGCAAGGGGGGCCGGGTTAAAACCTCTTATGTCAAAAACTGTTACTTTTCAGTATTCAAATTCAAAAATAGCAAAAGTAGCAGATCTACGAGCTCATTTCGAGCCTGTGGATCTGCTGCTATTGATACTTTTTGTGTGATGCTGTAGTATGATCAAGTGCGGCATTCATTTACGAAAAAATAATTAAACAAAAAGTTAGGATATGGAGATAGGTTTCTGCCCGGGAGCAACGACACTGTACTGTATATTTGGCCATGGACCCCCATCTGAAAACATTTTGTTCCACAGGAACAACCATACAAGGTTTATGATGTTAAAATGTTAAAAAGATTCCAAATGTTTCATTTTCTTTTGTTTAGTCTTATTTCTTCCGATATTTTTTGAAAAAGACTACAAACTCAGATCGGCTATATTTCCATATAGCCGGTGTATTTACTGTAGGGTTAAAGTGGTAAAATGGATTTTTTTATCCTACGTCATAGCTCATTTTGCTGGGGACCCCCGAGGAACCCCCTCAAGGGCCCCTGGGGGTCCCCCGGAGCCCATGTTGAGTAAGGGCCCAGTATTTTAATATGGACTGTAATTGGTAGTTGGTTGTTGATCTAACCAATTGCGTCAAGGGCCATTGTTTTGATCCCGCCCCTTGGGGAAAAAAAACGTCCTCATGGAAGCACCAGACTTCCACGCAGTGATATAGTCTGGCTACGCGAGGCTAGTTGAGAACCATTGTGTTAAATAACCTGTTAATGACTTCCTTTGTCTTCTTGTTCTAGTCACGGTATAGCTTATCTCGCTGAACAATGTTTCTGGGGCTCACACACACAGGAACATTGTCTGCATGGGCGCTGTGGCATTGACCTTCCTCCTTGCTTATTACTGGACACTTGTAATGCTGGTAATGAGCTTTACAAGTGGCTCAGGAGGCAGAACGGCCGTTCGGGGACACTGGTGGGTCCCCAGTTCGATGACACATTTTTCAGAAAACTGAAAAAGACATTTCTAGAATCGGCTTCAGGTCCTAATGGGTTAAGCATAATGTGTATAGGCTACCTCTTCCACCTCTGTACAGAACATATGTCCCATTTAGTGTTTGTGGGGGAAGGGAGGACACTGTATGACCTGCATGATTATTATTCAGCCCCCATGACACCTAAATCTATTTCACACATCTCTGAAAAGTGAGTAACAGGACCTTCTGAGACAGGGATTAAATATTGAAGACCCCAACACACAGAAACACACACACACACACACACACATACACACACACACACACACCTATCTAAATCTCTGCACACATCCGTGCGTACGCCATACGGCACACCGCACATACAGTGCAATTTATTTTGTCCCACAGGACTAAAGCATGGCTCACTTTCTATACCTCTATACCTCCCTCTCTTCCTCTCAGTGGTGGAAGAAGTACTCTGATTTTTTTTGGTACTTACTTTTTAAAAGTAACAATACCATAATGTAGAAGTACTCTGTTACAGTACAAGTAAAAGTCCTGTAAGTTTTACTTGAGTAAAAGTACAAAATCAATTCCCCAGGTGAGGGACCACTGAGCGAGCTAAAGCGAGCGAGTCGCCGTCCCGAACGTTGCGACTATGCAATCTATGTGAAGCGCTTTGGATAAAAGCGATATTTAAATGCACCATTTACCATTTATATGAATATAGGTTGAAAAAGACTGAAGTCGTCCTTTAAAGTACAGTACTTGAGTAAATGTACTTTAGTTACTTCCCACCACTGTTCTCCCTCCCTCCCTCCCTCCCTCCCTATCAGGGTTGTAAAATACAGTAGCTCACCACGGCAGACAGAGACAAATGGGGAGTGCAGCTCTATGCTGCCGCGCAGCTCCAATGATTTATGCCGTCGCAATACATGTACACACCCCCACACACACACACACACACACACACACGGGGGGAGACTCAGATATATACATGTATGCATGCACTTTACTGTATGCATGGAGGGATTAGATGGCACGCATAAAAATGTGTGCAGGCATGGAGGCGCGATAAGGACGATACACCCGTTTAGATTCATGACAGCACCTGTCTGGCCCTGTCTGCCGTCATTGAATGTTAAATGCCACATGCCAGCGCTGTGTGTGTGTGTGTGTGTGTGTGTGTGTGTGTGTGTGTGTGTGTGTGTGTGTGTGTGTGTGTGTGTGTGTGTGTGTGTGTGTGTGTGTGTGGGTGTGTGTGTGTGTGTGTGTGTGTGTGCACGTGTGTGTTTTAACCCATTAGAACCGGGAGAAGCATCGGTGTCATTTTTCGACACTTTGGCTATTTATTTTTTTTATCGTGAAAATGTGTGCAAATCTTTGACTATATACCTTTTAAAGTTTAACATTTGGAACTCAAATCTTTGCTTCTGGGGGTCCCTGGATATTTGAAAGAATATTTTGAGATGGGGGTCCGCGGCCAAATACATATACATTTTGGGGTCCTTGACATGAAAAAAGTTTGAGAACCACTAACATGGTAACATAAGTTTTTTCAAAAAACAGTTAGGATTTAGAGGACATTTTGTTGAATCGGCCTCAGGTCTTAATGGGTTAAAGGACATGTGCATCAGTGGGGAAGTGGCAACAGGTGTTGACATCGTTTGTCCCTACTGTATACCCTCATGTCCTCGCTGTCGGTCGGAAAACCTTGCGCGTCCAAAAACCTTTCACGACAACGGAGCGAACACTTTCATAAGTAGTGAAAATATCCGATCTACAAGCTCATAACGCGTCGCGACGCGCTGTGAGCTTGTAAATAGCCTATTTTCTCTACTTTAACTCAATACGTTATGACGAAGTAGGGCTCTAAAATCACGAAAAGAAATACAATACATTTTGGAGATACAAGGTTTCTGCCCAACAGTGACGGTTGTGACCGTTAAAGAGGGACACAGCGGTCCCCCTGCCCCCTATTATTCTACCTGAATAATGTGTCACACTACAAAAAGGTTGTCATGCCGCTATACAACTCGCTGCCCCCCCCACCCCCGTTTCTGCCGCAGTATGAAGACTCTCCCCCTTCTCCTCACCCCCAGCACAGGAAAAAGAATGGTTTGAAATGGTTCTTTAACCCATTAAGACCTGACGCCCATTCTACAAATGTCTTCTAAATCCTATTCACATCTCAACATATTTTTTCCCATGGACCCCCCCAGAAAAAAAGATTTGAGTTACAAATGTTCCCTTTAAAAAATATACATTCAAAGATTTGCACAAATTTGCACAAGCTCATTTCACTTTCACTTCGTACCACACTATGAGCTTAGATCTGCTATTTATGAAAAAACTTGTGCAAATCTTTAAATTTAACAGTAAGACACAAAAGTTTGAGAACCACTTAAAGGGCTATAATGGGTCCACGAAGAACCCTCACCTGCTAAAGAAGAAGAGCTTATGTGTGGCTATTGAGGTGATATTGAGAGTTATGACAGATGACATCAGAGTTTCGAAGTAGTTCACAGTCTTGTAAGCTGCCGCCATAACCCGTCTGATGCGTCTCCTACACCAGTGGTTCTCAAACTTTTTCATGTCAAGGACCCCCAAATTGACACTTATTAGCCCACGGACCCCCATTTGAAAAGATAAGCCAGGGACCCCCGTAAGATTAGATTTTTACGGCTCTCTAGCAGTGATTCTCTACCATTTTAATTTGACATGCATTAGGGCTACAGACCCAATTTAATGGGATTTATATCTCTGGGACCCCAATTTATATTGTAAAATCAATGTTAATTTAACTCTGAGAGTGTACAAATGGAACCAAATGGACCCGTTAGGGTCCATTTTGTACACTCTCAGAGTTACAGACCCATAAGGGTCCATTTGGTTCCTATCCATCATTTAGCTGGGGACCCCCTGGAACCCCCTCAAGTACCCCTGGGGGTCCCCGGACCCCACTTTGAGAACCAATGTCCTACACGGCGGATGTAGGACATTGGATTAACATTAGAAACAGTACAAAATCTGTACAAAGCATATTGCAATTGTACCCAGTTGTAACTACCATCGTCAATGTAGTTGGTGCAGTGGATGCATTTGCAATTTCTGTGGACTATGTAGCTTGCATACAAGAAGGCACTTCTCACCGGTGGACTCTACCAACAGCCGACGCTACCTGACGGCCCCTCCTTCCAGTGAACAGCTACCGGGAAGAGAGGCAATAGACCCGGCGGCCTTCCAGCGGTATGTCCGCTGTCGGAATAACAACGGGTGGATCTCCAGGCCCATGAGAACGACTACAGAGAGCGCTTTAACACCAAGCAGCAGTGCAAGACTAAGTTTCCTCTGGTGATCCAGCCAAGGACATTATACCCACGGACTGGTTGTTGGAGAGTTTCGAACAACTTGGGATGCCCAAAGACGAGGCAGAAAGGCTGGCAAAGCATTGTGCCATCTCTGCTGCCATATGTGGCGGATTTCATTCGGTGACCGTGCATCTTGCGCACGCTGTGCGTGTGGGAGGGAATAATGATGGTTTACCCTCCGAAAAAAAACAAGACTATACCACCGCTTTGTCCACCACTACTTTACGTGACAATTTAGCCTGTGGTTTGTTGACTATAAGGTTCATGCCATTTACTCTGATCTCACACACTGTAAGTAGCTCTGCATTAAGAGCTGCTGAATGTCTACATTGTAAATGGACATGATGCAGTAGGTCAAACTCTCTGTGCGAGCCACAACACAGTGTTCACTGATCATTTGCAAGCATAAATGCCAACCGGGCAAACTAAGCGGATATTTAGGAGTAACTAATGAGCACCATCGCAGGCCAGGGTTGTGTGTGTGTGTGTGTGTGTGTGTGTGTGTGTGTGTGTGTGTGTGTGTGTGTGTGTGTGTGTGTGTGTGTGTGTGTGTGTGTGTGTGTGTGTGTGTGTACAACATTGAGAACAACTGGCCTATGCGCATGCTTTGGCACATTGCAAGGCCAGTTTATTTTTGTAGCACATTTCAACAACAAGGCAATGTGCTGTTTACACAAAACAAAACATCGAGCAAAGGAAACACAATTATAAAATTGCATTATAGGACCCAATAAAATCAAAGGAAGTACAAAATAACAAATAACAAATAACAGTGCAGAAGAAAAAGACCAAATAAATAGATTTAAGATTGGCAGCAGACCTGCAGTTTTTTCGGGGAGCTTGTTCCAGATATATGGTGCTTAAAAACTAACTGATTGTGTGTTGTGTGTTGATTGTGTGTTACTTTTAAAGGATTCAAATTCAAAAACAGCAAAAGTAGTAGATCTACAAGCTTCGCGCCGCATTTCAAGCTTGCAGATCTGCTAATTTTGATGCTTTTGTGTGATGCTCTAGTATGATCGAGCAGGTAGATTATGTGTCGATTGTGTGTTGAATGTGGGGTGCGCATGGTGTGTGTGCTCATGCAGCAGCATGGTGTGCATGCTCATGCAGCAACATGCTGCAACATGCAGCAATATGCAGCAACGTGCAGTAACATGCTGTAACATGCTGCAACATGCTGCAACATGCTGCAACATGCAGCAGGATGCTGCAACATGCTGCAACATGCTGCAACATGCAGTATCATGCAGTAACATGCAGTAACATGCAGTAACATGCAGTATCATGCAGTAACATGCTGCAACATGCTGCAACATGCAGCAGGATGCTGCAACATGCTGCAACATGCAGTATCATGCAGTAACATGCAGTAACATGCAGTAACATGCAGCAACATGCAGTAACATGCAGTAACATGCAGCAACATGCAGTAACATGCAGTAACATGCTGCAACATGCAGTATCATGCACATGGTGTAGGTGCTCATGCAGTAACATGGTGTGCGTGCTCATGCAGCAGCGTGGTGCATGGCTGTGGGCTGCAGGTGACTCTGCTGCAACAGAGGACACGCATGCTGCAGCAGCAGGATGTGTGTGTGTGTGTGTGTGTGTGTGTGTGTGTGTGTGTGTGTGTGTGTGTGTGTGTGTGTGTGTGTGTGTGTGTGTGTGTGTGTGTGGGTCATTGAATGGTACATGTTCTCTCTGCACACAGGCAAGCCCATTTTTCATATTTATCCACAGTGTGAGAGGAAGGGAGGTGGGTTTTGGTTGGGTGGGGGGCTGTGTGTGTGTGTGTGTGTGTGTGTGTGTGTGTGTGTGTGTGTGTGTGTGTGTGTGTGTGTGTGTGTGTGTGTGTGTGTGTGTGTGTGTGTGTGTGTGTGTGTGTGTGTGTGTGGGGGGGGGGGGGGGGGGGGGGGGGTTAGAGGACGGAAGGCTGACATGGAACGAAAGAGGGGGACCAGAAGAGGATAAGGCCACTGGAGTTGAGAGAGAGAGAGAGATGGAAAGAGCTTGAGTCACAGTGGGGAAGTGTCAAGAAGGAGGTGGTGGAGATTGAGGGGTGGATCAGGGGGTTGTAGGACGGAGGGATAAAGAGACACAGTGTGAGAGAGAGAAAGAGAGAGCGCTGTGGTTCATCCTTTGCTGGAGGAGGCTGCTGGTGGATGGATAGGATGGAGGGACAGAGCAAAACGAGGAGGAAGAGGGAGACAATGGAGGTGGAGAATGTATTCATCAGCGAATCGATTAACCACTTAAGTGTTATTCTATATGGGGCAAACGTGTTGCACAACGGTGTTGTGCAATAATAGTGAAAATGTATCACAAATGTTGTGATGTAAAGGCCGTTTCAGACAGGGAGCGAGTGACTGCATCATTGCCAATACCGATGCCATAAAAAAAATAGATGTATTGTTTTTAAGATGGAGAGAGAAAGAGTGAGAGAGATAAAATAAAGAGTTGTGGTCATATAGTGGGAGGAGGAATGAGGGAGACAATAAGACAGAGTGGTACGGCAGGTGGAGGGAGGGTGGAAAACGTTTTGTCCTGTAGGGCCAGGCAGGTGGGGACCAACCCGTTTGTCTCTGTCCGTGTGCGTTTGTCCCCTGATGTCTTTGTGTAATAGGCTTGTGAGGCCAGCGAGACCATGACCACGGCCCGGTACACATGACCTAACTGCAAACACACAGAGCTCCGCAAAGCGCAAACATCAGCATAGCTGCCAACATTAGGCTGCTGGGAAAGGTTTTTCTGGGGGTGTGGGCAAATGGCCTATACACGCAATATACCCCTATAAACGTATACTACAAATGAATAGAATTAATACAAAGCTAAAATGACTCTAAATTAGTCTTAAATTCATGGCTCACAATAAAATAGTCATAGAAAATATTGAATGCACTGTAGAAAATGGTCATAAAAAGTTGGCGTCAAAAATGTACATGAAAACATATCTAGTGCAAACAGAGTGATCTGAGTGTGTAGCCTGTGAGTGTGAGAGTGTGTGTGTGTGTGTGTGTGTGTGTGTGTGTGTGTGTGTGTGTGTGTGTGTGTGTGTGTGTGTGTGTGTGTGTGTGTGTGTGTGTGTGTGTGTGTGTGTGTGTGTGTGTGTGTGTGTGTGTGTGTGTGTGGGTGTGTGTGTGTGTGTGTATGTGCGTTCTAGATCTGCACATTTTTGGCGAATGTTCCCCCCCAGAATAGGGATGCTAGGGGGCTCAAGTAAGGTCTTGCCAAGCGGACTGAAAATTACAAGTGTTAGTTCTTCTTGGAAATTGCTTTAATATGCATTTTCACTTTTCAGCTGCAAAGTGAGCATAGAGGGTTTGAGCTATAGTGCCAACAACAAGTGACACATGTAAGGCAGGGTGGTGAAATGAAATCGGCACGGCATGAAATCGGGAAATTAACGGGAGAAATTACCAATCACGGGTATGGCAGGAGTGTAAGGCTTAAAAAGCCTTCGAGTGTATCGAGAATCGAAAGTGTTGGCAAGGAATTAAAAAGCCTTCGAGAGTATCGAGAATCGAGAGTGTTGGCAAGGAATTAAAATGTGTTGTCAATATAGGATTCCACATCCAGCGCTGTTTTCAGCCTGCGCTCATCATGACCATCTGAGCAGCCATCATCTGGGTGAAGCTGAAAATTAATTTCCCCCACGGTATCAATAAAGGTCTACCGTGTATATTGCTTGAAGTTTCAATGGGAAAGATATAATGTTTTTTAAATTACCTGGCGTCCTTAGGCATTGATAGGTCGTTGATGCAACAACCGAGGTACGGTTGCTTGCAAAAACAATTAAAACATTGTGCCTGTTTCAAATATCTACAGTATTACATTTCTCTCTCTCTCTCTCTCTCTCTCTCTCTCTCTCTCTCTTCTCTCTCTCTCTCTCTCTCTCTCTCTCTCTCTCTCTCTCTCTCTCTCTCTCTCTCTCTCTCTCTCTCTCTCTCTCTCTCTCTCTCTCTCTCTCTCTCTCTTCTCTCTCTCTCTCTCTCTCTCTCTCTCTCTCTCTCTCTCTCTCTCTCTCTCTCTCTCTCTCTCTCTGTGCTTTGCTTTGCTTTCCAAAGAACTTTTCCTATTTGCACTGGACTGGTCAAACGCAAGAGAGAGCTATAGCCCTCCTCCGTTGCATTGGCCTTACTCCAGCGCCTTTATCCTCTTCTCGTCCCCCTCTTTCGTTCAATGTCAGCCTTCCGTCCTCTAACCACCACCCCCCCCCCCCCACACACACACACACACACACACACACACACAGCCCCCCACCCATCCACCCACCCACCCAACGAACCAACAAACCCCCACTTCACATTCTACAACCGATTTTCAGCCACAAACTACAATCTGGTTGGCATTGGCGACAGGTCCTTCTCTGCCAGGATGCTTTGTGGGGTCCCCCAGGGGTCAGTGTTGGGTATGATTTGTTTTTCTATATCCTACCACTAGGCCATACATATGTCGTTGCTCTCGGGCAGAAACCTCATATCTCCATGTTTCAGCTTTTTATGTTTATTCATAAAATAAATGCCCTACTTCATCATACAAGTGTCGCAATAAAGTAGTGAAAATGGCTGATCTACAAGCTCACAATGCCTCGCGATGCGATGTGAGCTTGTACTGTTATTCTCACTATTTTAAAATGTTTTTAAAATAATTTAAAAAGGAACGGTTTTGGACATAGGCTACCAAGGTTTCCACCCGACAGCGGCAATATAATACAAAGACATAACATTTTCCATTGCTTTCCTCTGTTTTTTGGACGACTGAGTGATCTGTGGTCAAAAAATGAATAAATAAAGCACTGTTCCAGCAGTGTATACAGTAGATGGGGTCTAAGCAGTTCACACAGCGAAGCTGCAGAGAGTATAAAACACTTTCATCCTCGCCGAACTTTCTTCAGTTGGGGAGGCTAGCTCTGCCCAAGCCGAAAAAAGAAGTTCGGCATGCTGCACCTTTACACTACTGTACTGTACTGTTCTGCAGGCTACGCTCAGAATTGGAGTTTCGATGCAAAGAAACAAGAACTGATCTTCCCAATTCTAATTCTGTTGGCCAGTTGTGAGGTTTAGAATTGATTTTAACATTGTATTGATTTATTTTAAGGCATGAATGGGTCTGGCCCCTAAAGCTACATCATGAATCTTTCAACCCCATGAGCCAGTGGGCAAGATGCTCAGATGATGTTTTGCTGAGAGGTCTCAGTCTATCTGTGAAGACTGGAGGCGATGGTGCCTTTGCCATTATAGGGCCTGAAGACTTGGAATGACCTTCCCAGGGAGGTCAAGTGAGCTAAATCACTGTCAGGAGTAGTTCACCCCAAAAAATGACTTATTTTCTATCAATTACACGCCCCATGACGCCTTGAATTCATGGAGATTCATGGAGAGTAGTTTTTGCCGCATTCCTAAGGCAATAATTTGATGACCGGCGAAGTCGCAAGATAGCCGAGGGTCCTTGGCTATCCTATTGGCTGGGGTTTACACAGCCATAACTCCAGTTCCCAGCATGCTACAGGCACTAAACTTGGTGGGTGGTTTTATCATATGACCTTAACGTTAACACAATTGAACTAATAACTCCCTGTTTGTCAGACCACTGCACTCTTTTATTTAATACAGTTTTACCCCCCCCCCCCCCCCTCCCCAACCACATCTTCCTACTTGCCGCTTGCACCATATTACGCACGTTATTGACTGCCAATAAATTCTCAGAGGCCCTCATAGCTGCTCCAAACACCAACATTATTGAGACCTCTCCCCCCTATATCAGCACAGAGGAACTGGCCTCCCTATTTAACTCCACCTGTGCCATCATCTTGGATACTGTTGATCCCCTCAAAATAAACGCATCTAAGCCTAAAGGTCCCCCCTGGCTGAATGACACCACCAGAGCCCTGAGGAGGGAATGCAGAAAATCCGAAAGGAGGTGGAGAAAGGATAAGCTCCAGATTCCCTTTGAAATGCTGAGAAATAACCTCCTCAGATAGCAAGAGTCAATCAACATAGCAAGAACAAAGTACTTTTCAAATCTAATCTCCAATAACCGCAAGATTCTGTTCAAAACTATAAACTCCTGTCCGTATACAGCAAGGTCAACAACATTAGAAACTCCTGAACAGAGTGGAGTTAGAGTGTGCCAAGGTTGGCCTTAGGCTAAATGCCAAGAAAACTGAGGTTATCACCCATAACATCTGACCGGAACATCAACCTCTGACAACAACAGGAGGCACTGTGCTTAAGGAAGTCAAGGACTTCAAGTACTGGGCTCATGGGTCAACTCAACAGAGCAAGATCTTGCATGGAGGCCCTCAACGGCATGACCAGTGTATGGAACTCCAACCTCCCCCGTCAAATCATACTCAGCTTCTTCTATGCAACGGTAGAGTCTGTTCTCCTCTATGGCAGTGAATGCTGGACCTTGAAGTCAACCCTGCAGAAGTCTCTAGACGGGTGCAACACCAGAATGTTGCGTGCAGTACTTAACTCATTGAGTGCCATTAACGTGTTTCACATGTTTTTACCGCTATGGCGCTGGGTGCCAATGACGTGTTTGACGTGTTTTTGAAAAAATAGTAAAAAAAAAAAAAGTTCAGAACCCAAGATACCATCATCTGAAGATTTGCAGCTCCATCCACTCCTTGTTTAACTTAGAACTGAAAAAGGCTGTATCTCGCTTCCTAAGCACTTTTTGTTTTCTGTGAAAGAAACTCTGGCACTTTTCAGAATTAATTCTGAAATAATTCTGGCAATCCTGGCACTCAATGAGTTAACATCAGCAAGAGTGAACATGTTACCAACAAGATCCTGTACGAGGGAATACCAAGGGTGAGCGAGAAAATAGCAGCCAGGAGAATGAGACTAGCGGGACACTGCCAAAGGCATCAAGAGCTGCCAGCCAGCAAATTGGTGCTGCCTGAACCAACACACGGGCAAAAAAATGTCATGCAAATAAACAACAGCAAATTTTAAGTTGTCGTATTTGGTCGCACTCTTGCATCGCCATATAAAGTGTTAATTATAATTATTACTGGAGTTTAATCATTTGCAGTGCCTCAGGCTTGGCTGGGGTTCCAACGAACACAATCAGGGGTGTGATCACTTATGTGCAAGCATCTCATGTGCATGCTGGAGCCTAACAGGAACGGAAACATTTTGAGCAATACTCGCACACACACCCTTCTGTTTCTACAAAATAGCATGTCTTGAATAGTTTGGCTGTCATATTCACTCATTTTCATGGAATATTATTGTCCCAGGGTTAGACAGGAACAAATTGTTATCGGCTGGATCGTCTGCTGCAGGCTTAGGTGACACATCTTGGTAGGACATCTCCTCTATCGATCACTACCTGCCTTTGACATCGTTGCTGTCGGGCAGGAACCACTTATCTCCATATTTTAACTTTTTGTGAGTAAGCCCTACTTGATCTTACTACGGCGTCACACACAAGCATCAAAAGTAGAGGATCTACAAGCTGGAAACGTGGCTCGAGGCGATGCGTTTTGAGCTTGTAGATCTGATACTTTTGCTGTTTTCGAATTCGAATCCTGAAAAGTTACAGTTTTGGACATATGAGGTGACGTGACGATAATATTTAAAATACTTTAATTTAACACCATAATCAAACAAAGTAATACCAACCAGAAAGAAACGATTAGAACCACGTCTCCGCAACCAGATTGAAAATTCCTTCTGATCAGACTGTATTCTGTATTGGCTATATCATTGTGATTATTTAGAGGGATATTAGGGTCTATGTAAACGCATGTAAAAGCATCAGGTGGTGACGTCATGCGTGTCAGAGGACAGAGACACCCTCCACAACACCAAACACTAGGGGTCAGCAGTGACAGAGACACGGGGGAACTGGGAATTGGTATAAAAACTCCAACTGGGAGAAAATTAAATCCAATGTTTTGGTTGATCACTTTCAGTCTATCAGTTATAATTATTTCAATAAATCTGTGGTTTAAATGAGAAAGTTTGCATTTTCCACAGAATTCTTCTTAGGGGCAGAGCAGCAGTAATGCAGCACATTTTATGTAGCCTACACAGCAAAATCCTCTGTGTAAAAATTGGATTTAGACACTCAACCGGCTAGGTCTTGCCCACTTTGCACAGTAGTCGGTTTAACCACTTTCAACCTGGCATCCATATTTTGGGTATAACTAAAATGTTCCAAAAATTGTCGTGCGATACCATTATAAATCAGGCTTAATCACTTACTGCAGACCCTACATACAGTATATACTTTGTTGACTGGGGTCCCCCAGGTCTCTATACTTGGTCCGCTCTTTATTGCTCTCTTTATTGGTTCATGTGGTTAAGTGGTCACTGAAAGACTTATGGAGAAGACAGCACAACGTTTCCTAATTATTGATTTCCAACACTGGCTGCTGTGTTCATTGTGTTGTACACCAATAAAATTAACACCTTTTTTACTTGCTCAGCTACGGGAAACATAATTTTGTACTCAGCATTCTTTATTCAAAAAATATACTGTTCTTTATGATGTGTCAAGATATAAAGTTTAGTGTCAATGCAGCAGAAAGACCCTCCAAATAATTACTGTTCTTTGGAATACATGCTTATCTAAACAAGAGAACTCCATTTTGCACCTTTTTAATAAAAGTGCAATGTACCAATTACTGTAATTGTACGCAACACAGACCAAACATTTACCCATTGATTACATAAAAGCTGCAAGTAATGCTGTGAAAAAAAGAAGAAAAAAACGTAACATGAAATTATGCCAACTGCGCGATTGTAGAAAATTGAACAATGTTCAAAGCGAATGATATCAGCTGTGGAATCAGCATGCGTGAATCGTATATATATATATATATATATATATATATATATATATATATATATATATGGGATAGGGCAATTTTTCTACCGGTATAGCTAAATTGTTTTTTGCACAGCATTATCTATCTCACTATATAGGACAGAGCTGGACGTACGGGCTGAGTCCCTGTTCTTTTTGTCGCGTCAGCGTTTTCTCCACCCGCACCCCCCACCGCCTGCGCCTGCTCCCCGGGCCATTCAGACAGGCCAGAGAGTCAAAGATGGAGCAGGTCTCTGCTCCCGGCTTCAACCCCTCTAACCCCCCCTCACCGCTCCCGTGCTCCCGGGCAGATGCTCCCCGTCCCCGCGGCTCACAACGCCAATCGTTTCCAGTACAATTGGGGTCACATCACAAGATGGATCTGCTGCAAACCCTTAATGCTGCATCTCGGGGCCTCTAAGAGGCCGTGTTAATGTGTGATCAGCACTCTAACCCTATAAGACCTGGAACGCATTTTTTGATTTGAGCTAGAAAGCATTATTTTACACTTTGGCTATTCAAAAATAGCAGATATACAAGCTCATAGCGCGGCACCGAGTGCCGCACTATGAGCTTGTAGATCTGCTATTTTTGAAAAATCGAGAAAATGTGTGCAAATTATATAATTTTAAAGCGAACAATTTTAACTCAAATCTTTTGCTTCTGGGGGTCCCTGGAACAAAATATTTTGAGATGGGGGCCAAATACATATCATTTTGGGGGTCCTCGACATGAAAAAAGTTTGAGAACCACTGATATAGAAACATACGTTTTTCAGAAAACTGTTGGGATTTGAATTGGAAGACATTAGCCAAGAATCGCCCTCAGGTCTTAATGGGCTAACAGCGGGAAGCCATGGGCTAGTGGTCAGGTCTAGAGCTCCACCGATTTAATCCGTCTAGACCAGTTTTCTTATGACATCGTTATCGGCAATTATGTGTCCTGATTTTTGACCATTTTCAACCTGCCGTCCCTGTTTTGGCCATGTCATTATAGACGAAGATTTCTTTCACAAAGCTGATCTACACCACTTGATGCGTTGTAAGTAGCTGGCAGTTCCCGAGCCATGTGGCCCACAGGGCAGGGTTTCCGTTAGCCGGTACTTACCGGCCATTGACCGATAACATTTTTAATTGGCCGTTAGTTATAAAGATCACCGGCCACCGTGGCCGATTGCGAAAATGAGTTAGTTTATTGCGAAGTTATTAGGCTATTTTATCATTAAGCCTATTATTAATATTATTATTTGGATAAAGTAACACAACAATATGTAATCATAATAATGGTTTAATTCCCGACAGCCTGCTGCTGCTGCTGTGTGCAGCAGTAATCTATGAAAATATCAGATCTGCAAGCTCACAACACGTCGCAAGGCACCGTGTTGTGAGCTTGTATGTCTGCCATTTTCGATACGCAACAACACCGTTATGCGGCGAAGCACGAATCAAGCTTTACGCAGCTGCGGCTCGGCTTTTCCTGATCAGCGCTGAGTCTTCTTGGTTCGCTCGGGTGTTATGATAAACAGAACCGGGGTTCCGAGGTGATAGAATCTGAACCAAGCCGGATTCCAATTGTAGATAATAAAACAGAGACCCGAACTCGTATGGGTCGTGGATATTATACAAGCAAGCACAGTGACTGTCTGTCTGCGACGGATAAAGTTGTGAAAGTTGGTGACACACATTGCAGGCAAGTAATCTACCTTCCTTTCACCATAATTAATAATGACATAATTAACAAACAAAACAAAACAAAAGCTGTAGGTTTTGCATATTAAGGTTAAATGAGATGTAAAGCCCAAAACATATATTAATTTGTTTATACTGTACGACAGTGTCACGCAAGCAGTTCACTCACGGCTAATTTACTCAGTTCTTTTGTTAGGGGCCTTAAGTGATTAAATGCTTTTCCTGTAACTAAATGTACTTATAGTTATAGACACCATAGACATGTTTTTAGGAATGATTTTTGCCAGTCATGGCTGGAGGGCCACATGCTGTTTAATAGACACACGGTACAGAGGGTCTGGTGCTCTGGTGTGGGCTTCCGCTGGTTGCTGGCGTGAATTACACAACATACAGTACAGTCTATAAACTTGTTTTTTCATACCTGAAAAATATTGACGAGAGGTGTGTTAGGGGTCTTGTTCAAGGACACTTACCGGCAGGAACCTCGATCGATTCTGGGAATCTTCCTATTCCCAGGCGGCCTTTCTGGTGCAGTGTGGTTGGTTTGTAAACATCATCAGTGTTTCCCAAGCAATGGGCCGGGACCTATTTTCATGTCGCTGACCCACGTTTATGGGTCGTGAGAGATCTTCTTTTTCTTCTCCTACAAAAAAAATGTACATCGTTACTTCAAAATATATATATTTTTTGTTATTCAATTTTTATTGATTTTTACATATATAAAAATATGCGTTTCAAGTACAGAACCATCATAATTGAACTCAGTATCCCCCACCCTTCTCCCACTCTTCATTCCCCAATCCCCTCCCACCCCGCCCTCCTTCCACACATTCACACAACACATCCACAGCATCATCGAATCAGCAGATCTTTCAGATCTGATATCAGGTTTGTCCACAGTGAAATCGGGCTCTGTTGAGCATGGTTAATCCTGGCCGACGACAATCCTAGATAGGCAATGTCCAAGAAGCTCCTTAGCCAGTGTGTTTTGGATAAGTCATGTGGAGGTGACTTTCCAGTAAGAGACAGTTTAGAGTTATCATTCAAAAGATGTACAAATGGGTCCATTGGCAGTTGTACTCCCATTAAGTCTGTTAAAGTCCCCAACACATTTCCCCAGAACTCCATAATCCCCGGACATTCCCATACCATATGGACAAAGGAGCCCAAGGTTCCCGGGGCACAGAATGTGCAATACGGGTCAGGTGCCAATCCCATTCGGTGCCTGATTCTGGGTGTTACATATGCTCTGTGACAAAACTTAAAATGAATATATTGATGATTTGGATGTTTTGGATGCACCAGCTACATTGTCCCAAATAGCATCCCAGTCCAATTCTAGCCCCAAATCTGTTATATAACAATTCCAGGCTTTCATTCCTGCCGAGGGTGTATATTTTTGAGAATTGAATTGATCACTTCATAATAAAAAAATGATTGAGCTGTGATCTTAGATCGGCTATTTTAGTTATATTTGAAATAGGACTTAAGTGGTAAATTCATAAGTTTGAGGGGAGACACCAATGTATCTTCTGTCTGTAGTTCATGTACCTCAAGAACCACCCAACCGACTGAACTTCAAACTCGGTCAGTCAAGTCGTCTGAACCGCCAAGCCAACCGATATGCCATATATGTGCATCAGGGATCTCCATATAGGCCTACAGTATGGGCATGAAATATAGGCATATATGGAGCTGTAGACTAATGAATGGTTCCTTAATAAATTAACATGCCCATATGGGCACTGGCGACATCAGGGATCTCCATACTATATGGGACACAAAAGGAATAATAAAAAGGGAAACAAACAGACGGACGGGTACAACAGGTATTGCATAACCGCGTGGTGCATGCATTCCAGACCTGCATCGCTCCCGAGCAGGCCATAATAATAATAATAATAATAATGATAATAACCATTTTGAATGGCTTTGCAAGGCGTACAGCTGGCTCCAAACAGCCACTCTCTGCCCCCCCCCTTGTGTTAAATGTTAAAGGAGTCGGTGTGTGTGTGTGTGTGTGTGTGTGTGTGTGTGTGTGTGTGTGTGTGTGTGTGTGTGTGTGTGTGTGTGTGTGTGTGTGTGTGTGTGTGTCGACTGGCTGCGATGCAGATGGCTTCAGTGTGGGGCCTGTTGAATACATTAACCCCCCCCCCCCCCCGCGCCTCCTCCCCCATGGGTTATAATCGGGCGAGCAAACCTCCATCTCTCCGGAGCGTGGCGTAAATGAAACCGCGGCGACCTTCTGCCAATGATCAAAGACGGCGCCTTGTCTCACCATCCCTCCACCCACCCCACAGGAGATGGAGAGAGATGAGGGAAGGGAGAGAGAGAGAGAGAGAGAGATGAGGGAAGGGAGAGAGAGAGAGAGAGGGGGTGAAAACCCACACAAGCCATCTAGCATCCGGCAGTCTGAGCTGCTTTGCATACCATAGCTGTCGGGTGGAAACCTCGTATGTCCAAGACGGTTACTTTTCAGGAAAAGGAAAAAAACAACCATGTGTTTCCAATAGAGCCAATGTACTGTAGTTATTGGGACATAAAGGGATAGTTCACCTCCAAAATTACTTTTTTTCCTATCGTTTAGTTGCCCCATGGAGACTTGAATTCATGGATATTTTTTTGTTTTTGTCGAATTCCTAAGCCGATAATTTGATGACCGGTAGGCAGCGGTTCCGGTAGGAGACACAAAAGAGTCTCCTTTGTGTCTCCTACCGGAAACCGCTGCCTATACCGGTTCGCTGGTCATCAAATTATTGGCTTAGGAATGCGACAAAAACTAAAACATATCTCCATATCCATGAATTCAAGTCTCCATGGGGCAACTAAACGAGGAAAAAAAGGAAAAAAATATTTAGTTTTTGGTGAACTATCCCTTTAATCTGGCAATAATATGGTCTGGCAATATGGAGCCTGGGACTACATCACAAGCTCTTGTTAACACTTGTCATTGATTAAATATTTATACCACCTCCCACCCCTCTCCAGCTTCTGTCAATCACAGGGGCCTGAGCGCAGGCGCTGATTGGTTCCTGCAAAACGCCCACTGGCCAGAACGCTCTGCAGAAGACACACGATAAATGTGAATTCACACAACCGGGATGGTTTACCACAGTGGTTCTCAACCTTTTTCATGCCTAGGACCCCTAAATTGATATACATTTGGCCGCGGACCCCCGTTTAAAAATGTTTTGCTGTGCCAAGAACCCCCAGAAACAAAGATATCAGTTCATTTTTGCTTTACAAAAAAAATATTCAAAGATATTGCACACTTTTTCAAGTTTTTTTTTTAAATAGCAGATCTACAAGCTCATATCTACAAGCTCAAGTATTACATTATATCAGGGGTCTTCAACGTTTTCAGGCCAAGGACCCCCTAGCTGAGAGACAGATGAAGCAGGGACCCCCTCTATACTGTATAAAATTGTGTTTCAGATTAAACTTTTTTTGTTTTCTTGGTCTGCTCTTTTTTCCCTCTACACCTATATCTCTTTGCCAAAAAATAGCAGATCTACAAGCTCACAACGCCTCGCAGCGCGAGGCGTTGTGAGCTTGTAGATCTGCTATTTTTGGCTAAAGTTCTCCTCAGAAAAAGAGATGCTAGGGTTCAAGTGGTTGAGGTAAAAAAAAAAAATCATATCACACAAAGATTTGGCGGACCCCCTGTAGTAACTCTGAGGACCCCCTAGGGGTCCCGGACCCCCTGTTGAAGACCCCTGCATTACATTATTCATCTCCATACTTCAAAATATGGAGATACAAGGTTTCTGCCCGACTGCAACTATATCAAACGCACCTTTCTGCTTTTAATTCCCATGAAATCGCGCAGGGATTGTTTATATATGGTGGTTTGTGTGTGTGTGTGTGTGTGTGTGTGTGTGTGTGTGTGTGTGTGTGTGTGTGTGTGTGTGTGCGTGCCTGCGTCACACGTGCATGAGCGTGCGTGCGTGCGGAGGGGGAAGATGAGGAGAGCAGGATGTGTTACTGCTGGAGGAGCCATTACAGAGGATTCCTTCATTACACCCTGGTCACGGCTTTAGAGTATTATACCCCTGTGAACGTGCTGCTCTCTCTCCCTCTCTCCCTCTCTCTCTCTCAGCCCTGGGCACATATAAGGCAAAGAGAGGAGATTGTCTAATCTTATTTCTTTCGTGTGTGTGTGTGTGTGTGTGTGTGTGTGTGTGTGTGTGTGTGTGTGTGTGTGTGTGTGTGTGTGTGTGTGTGTGCGTGCGTGTGTGTGTGTGTTAGTATGCGTGCCGCCCTCTGTAGCCATACAGCGGTGGCTGTTAACCCATTAAGAACGGGAACGCATCTGTGTCATTTTCAGATTTCTTTGGCTATTCAAAAATAGCAGATATACAAGCTCATAGCGCGGCACCGAGTGCCGCGCTATGAGCTTGTATATCTGCTATTTTTGAAAAATCGCGAAAATGTGTCCAAATCTTTGAATATATACATCTTTGAAGCAAACATTTGTAACTCTAATTTGCTTCTGGGGGTCCCTGGAACTAAATATTTTGAGATGGGGGTCCGCGGCCAAGTACATATCATTTTGGGGTTGTGCTTGACATGAAAAAGTTTGAGAACCACTGATATGGAAACATAGGTTTTTCGGAAAACCGATAGGATTTAGAAGACATTTGTAGAATTGGCCTCAGGTCTTCATGGGTTAAACTTATCAACGCGGGACACGTTGACGCGGATTAAGGCCCGCAAACTAGCTGTTCTGATCTCTTATGCCTTCAGACACGCCGCGGCTGTCTGTTCTCTCACCGAAACGAAGGGCCTGCTTTGGAATGGAGATGGATTCCACCCCGACGTATGTTGGTTCGCGATCGATCAATCAATTAATCAAGCTTCTTAGTTTGTGTGTGGGGCTTATTTGTGCTAAATGGGTCTCATCCTCTGAGGCACGAGAAGAGAGACAAGAAGAGGAACAAAGACATAAATTGGAAAGACAGAAAAACTAGCCAATGGCGTCTTCTCGCTTTGAAATGCAACAGGCGGCTCTGGCACAACGTAAACACAGGCCTGGGCTGGTTAACGTCTAGATCAGACTCTACCATGAGACAGCGGCGCTATGGGCAATCAGGGGCGGATATTTGCGCTAGGCAGACCAGGCACTTGCGTGGAGCCCCCCTTGTTTTTTTATAAAAAAATCTTTATTTATAATCTCATGAAATTACATTACGTGAAATCGCGCAAAGACACCCGACTTAATGTTTTGAGGGCAAAAATAATAATACATTAATTAAAAGAAAAAAATGTTGTTGTTTTTTCGCGCAGGAACCTGAGCTTTGCTTGGAGCCCCTAACTTCTAAAATCCGCCCCTGTAGGCAATACTGTATAAGGGCATGATATGGGACTAGATATCTTCTGGGATTTTGGTTAGGCCTATTGTAATATTGTGATATGGCAGGATCATATTATCTTTTCCTGGTTTTAAAATCACTTAAGCCCTACTTTATACTTTCCCCCAAAATTGAAAAATAGCAGATCTACAAGCATTGTAAGCTTGTAGATTGTAAATTAGGAAACATACATTTAAATCATCACAATACGGGTTAGGGTTACGATATTTGATTTTGATGATATTGCCCAGTCCTAGTCACTAGGTTTACATCTGATTTCAGCATCAATAGGCTCTATGCACAGTGCAGTCATATTGAAAAGAAATTGGGCCTCTTCCTTACTTCCTTCACCGGTTTTATGATACTAATGAAGGCTCTGTTCCATTTAGTGTAGCACAGTAGTTCTCAAACTTTTAATTTCAAGGACCCCCATAACTCTGAGAATGTAGAAATGGAACCAAATGGACCCATTCCATTTCTACACTCTCAGAATTACACACCATAAGGGGCCATTTGGAACCCCCTTAAGGAACCATGTAGGTCACTGGACCCCAATTTGCGACCCCCTGGTGTAGCAGAGTGTTTCCAGTGAGCCAACATGCACAATATCAGCACCCTGACTCTGTTTGACCTGAATGGAACAGAGCCTTCATTGGTGTCATTGGTAACACCTATGAAGGCCCAATTTCTTTCCAATATAGCCGCTGTGCATAGAGCACACAGGGGTCTTCAACAGGGGGTCCGGGACCCCTAGGGGGTCCTCAGAGTTACTACAGGGGGTCCGCCAAATCTTTGGTGATTTTTACATTAACCACTTCAACCAAGCATCCCTATTCTAAGGAGAACTTTAGCCAAAAATAGCAGATCTACAAGCACACAACGCCTCGCACTGCGAGGCGTTGTGCGCTTGTAGATCTGCTATTTTTGGCAAAGTGGTTTGATGTAGGGGGGAAAAAAGAGCAGACTAAGTACAGAGTGAAAGGTCAGGTTTACTAAGTATTGTGTAAGTGCATGGTTAAATGTCTGGAAATACACATTAACATGAATCCACCATGATAGTGCTGTGAAACAAGTCTATGAAGCTGCCTATGAAATCTATGAAAAAATAAATATTTTATACAATATATAATGGGGGTCCCTACTTTATCTCGCTCTCAGCCAAGGGGTCCTTGGCCTGAAAACGTTGAAGACCCCTGTATTAACAGACTTCTCTCTAATGCATCATTATGCATGCAGCCTCTCATACACAGCCGATACCGTCCAAGATTGTTGTCTCTCAGCTTGTCTATCAAATCAGGTATAGATACAAAGTACTATTAGTCTAAACACAAATCTAGTGGCATCAATGAATAGACTCAGGGCTGCCAACAGCTGGGCCCCTGGAAAGACAACAAAGCATGGGCCCCTGATGCTTTACTCATCACTGCACATGTACAGAGCCAATATGAAACGTGCTCTAACTGGAGATACATTTGGTTTAAAAAAAGAAACCCCAGGAAGAATAGTCTCCACTACGGTGCTGTATAGACTAATGGGGATACTTAATAAACAATAAACAATGTCCACGTTCTCTCTCCTCATAAACACATACATGTAAACAGAGAAGGGCGATATATATACTGTATATGCGCGCACGCAAGCACACACACACACACACACAAACTCTTTGACACACTATACAAATAACAAAGTGAACAAAGACATGCACTTACACATTTCTTAGTAGAAAATGCAATTATTTACAGTACCTTATGGCTGCATCTTTGCCTCTTACAGTATGCACATACAGCCATCCTCATTGACTCGGATGCAAAGACCAGGTCTTCAAAGATGAGCTGAAATGAAAAATACAGTTTTCACATTAGAGCATATCGGTGGTCATAATGAAGACATAGCTAACAATAGATGCCAAAACAATTGACAAAAAAATCAATTTGTGTATTTTTATCAATTTCATGTCAAAAGTCCCTAAAAGTCAAACCTTAATTTGTCAAAATGTAATAATGTAATGTGTGATTTCATCAGCAGGTCCGAACCTGAACGTTCTCGTTTAAAATGTAATCGTTACACTTAAATATGCATCTGAAAACATTTGAGGTGAGAAATAGGCATCCAATTTGCTTCAATGGTGCCCGACTGGCCCGTGGTGACCGTACCTTCTTCTATCAATTACCTTGTGTTTTACTAGGAAACACCATACAGTTATTACAAAATCTAGAGTGGACACCGGAGATCCCCGGCCATTCATTTCAATGAAGTTCTCCATTCAATTTAGGCTTTAAAGACAATCCAGCAAATTCACACTCAATAACAATGCCAGGTTATTGAACTTCTCCTGACTCATTGTGGAGCACAATAGTTCTTTATTAATGTTTGTTCACAGTATAGAATCTCTCCAGTTAGTGCAATACACTTTATCACAATGCAAAAGTCACTGCAGCTATATACTGTAAAATACTAGCGACTGTATTTTGTGTCTAATGTTAGCTGGGAGCAGCTGGACTGGAAAATGACAATTTTTACTAGTCCAATCCAGATTATTGGGACTGCAACTATACAGATACCATAGCCCTGTGCTAAAAATGATTAAATGCTTTTTAAATGCTTAAAACTGCTGAACAGCTTACATTTGGGAAAAGTGGGGGAAAATGAATCAGCTTTGTCAGTCGTTATGTGCAATTTCAGATCGATATACTGTACCTACTGTACCAACCCACCAAGGAGGGAAAAAAAGCTTAAAAATGTCCACTAACTGTATAAATGTCCCCATTGGTCCATTTGATCATGGTGTCAGTGTAGCGCTTAGTGCTGGTTCTTGCGGTCACGATTGATGGGACTGTTTTAACTTCTGTGCTTTATTGACTATACAAACAACGTAGCCTGCATGAACAACAATTATTCGGTGCCAAGTTTATATCCCAGCTTTGCTGGGTCTGCTGCTGCTATGCGTTTAAATCAAGTCCTTTATACATTAGCACGGTTGAGCCAGCTCTCGCTCTCTCTCTCTCTCTCTTGCTCACTCTGCTGACATTCTCTATGGTGTGTGTGTGTGTGTGTGTGTGTGTGTGTGTGTGTGCGCGCGTCATGGTGCGCGTATGCGTGTGTACAGCCCCAAGCCCAGGTAGGCTACAGAGATTAAGACTTTGATTAGACAATTGGTAACACCTCAATCAATTACACCTTGAACAGCAGAGCCCAAACCACACTCCCCGCCCCCTACCACAGTCACCCTGACAACCAAACCAACAAACCACAGCGTGGCCTTCCTTCTGGGCTATGTGACCGTGACCATGACTACAGATCCCATAGAGGAGGGAGCTAAGCAGCAGTGAAGCAGGCAGCAAGACAAGCAAAGAGACCTAGCGAATGCAAAGGCGTATTTAAAGGGACCTCCTTGTTAAGGCGTGAGCTCTGATTGGAGTATGAATGTGTGATGTAATGACCAGCAGAGCTGTGAATGGGGAATAGAAAGCTGATGTTCAACATCAGCTGACTGACAGCTGATTACAGCTTTTACGCTATGCTTCATTTGAGAGAAGACTTTAAACTAGCGACTAAAAGCCTAAAGTATTTATGACAATGATTACCAAGGTAATAGAATCAAGTGTAAATCAATGGCGTGGTAATTGTTCCGCAGCCAGCAGGGGGGAAACAGTGAAACCTTCTAGGCTATTAATGAGAACGGCAGTGCTGAAAAGCACTTCCTTATTGGCTTCATATCCAGCAGAGATTCCTTGCCGCCTGATGTGAACACATAATTGCACATTTGTATACTTCACACAGACAGAAGAGTTGTTAAATGTAGCTATGGTAATAGTAATCTAAAAAGTTGTACCTCAGCCTGATGGCCTTAAAGCCTAATATATCCCCCAGATCAAAATAAACTAGAAAAAGTGCTCCTCTGAGCACAGGTCTCCACCAGGTCAGGTAGGTTATTGTGGCCTCCTGGTGGCGCTATAATAGGCCAATGTGAAAAGGGTACCATTTCTTCTTAGGCCTTTCAATCGGACACCGCATTCATGATTTGAGGCCTTTTGTTCCATTTTTTGTTTTTGCTAAATTAGACCTGCTGGTGGCGCTATAACAGGCTAATGTGAAAAGGGTGGCATTTCTTCCTCGGCCTAGTGGGAATGTGAGTGCAAAATTTCACGGAAATCGCAAACTGCGTTGATGATTTGAGGCCTTTTGTTCAAAACAAACCAATCCTGCAAACTTTGGAAGCCAATGTTAGCCAATTAGGATGGAATATGAAAAATCGGACAGATCCGTGTTGATCACATGACTATAGAGAGACTGTGTACTGATTTGCGTGAGGTTTGGACAAAATATGTAGGAGTGATATCAAAAAATGGGTTTTGCACAAATCGGCCTCCTGGTGGCGCTATAACAGGCCAATCTGAAAAATTTGGGGCAGACGTTCGGCTTTGGCATGCAGCGAGTGTGTGTGTACAGCGGCCGGGCCAACGGTGCCGGAGATTAGCTGTTCACAGACACACGGACGGACGGACGGACAGGGTGCAAAACATACTCTCTCGCCATGCCTTTTGGCCTGGCGGAGACAATTACCTTTGGCTGAGTGGTTAAGATGTTGGCTTTCCGTGCGGTAGACCCGTGTTCGAATCCTGGGCGTTTCACATAGACTTTCTTGTACTGGCCATATACATTTGCTGTTGAGGCGATAAAACAAAAGTTAAGTGTGGGATATTATGTAACATATTTTTCATCATAAATAGATAGATTGTATTTGAATGTATTATTTGTATAACAGATGAAATCGGGTAGTAGTGTTATGTAGATGTGATGTTGGGGTCGGCTCGGCTTCAATGAAATGCAGGCACATTTCTGCTACTTTCTTATAGGCTATACGAGAAGAGCCTCGTTCTAAACAAACAATGTTTACACCTATGCTGTACCTCAAGCAATAATATTCATAATAAACCTTTACGGTCGTAAAGAAGACTATTATGTCAGGTTTGTTGTAATACATGAAGAAGATATAGTGCATGCACTTCCATGGCCCATGACAAACAGCAGTATCACAGGAAGAAATAAACAGCGGTGGAAGTAAAAGTACCAGTACCACACAATGTAGAAATACTCTGTTACAAATAAAAGTCTGGTATTCAAAATTTACTTGAGTAAAAGTATTCGCATTAAAATATACTTTAGTACTGAAAGTAAAAGTACTCCTTTTGCAGAATGTCCCATTTCACAAGTTTACAAATGTAAAAATGCTTTGAAAATAGCAGATCTACAAGCTTGTAGATCGTCTATTTTCAAATAGCCTAAGTAAGTGTGCATAGGGCTGAAGTGGTTAATGGATGTTTTAAATAATCAATATCTACAACGTATCTCAGTTGTCAAATAATCGTAGTGGAGTAAACAGTACAATATTTGCCTCTGAGACAGATGTAGTGGAGTAGAAGTTAAAGTATAGAAAATTGGAAACACTCCAGTTAAGTGCAAATTCCTCAAAAGTGTACTTAAGTATGGTAGCCTACTTGAGTAAATGTACTTAGTTACTTTACACCACTGGAAATGAAGACTGCACACTGGCAATTCTGCAAAAGCTCTGCTGTGCATAGCATGGGGGCCATTTTCATTGCAATACTTCACATTCCTATCTAGCAGAAATAACCACACATTTACCTGACAAACAGAAGAAAGGGTTACTTATCACTCTGTAGCACAGAGTCACAACCTTTTTCCAAGTAGCATCAGTTACTGGATTTGACTTCCTGGTTAGCTACAATTTAGCTTCCTTGGTTAGCTGTCAGTGCACTGCTGCAGCGTCAGGTGCCCCCTACTGTTGAGGAGGTGAACATGATCTCTCCATTAATGAACAGCTTATTCATTTGTATACTCCGTGGGTCTTCAACGTTTTCAGGCCAAGGACCCCCTAGCTGAGAGAGAGATGAAGCAGGGACCCCCTCTATATTGTATAAAATTGTGTTTCAGATTGAACTTTTTTTGTTTACTTGGTCTGCTCTTTTTTCCCTCTACACCTATATACCTCTTTGCCAAAAAATAGCAGATCTACAAGCTCACAACGCCTCGCAGCGCGAGGCGTTGTGAGTTTGTAGATCTGCTATTTTCGGCAAAAGTTCTCCTCAGAAAAAGGGATGCTAGGGTTCAAGTGGTTAAGGTAAAAAGAAAATCCTATCACACAAAGATTTGGCGGACCCCCTGTAGTAACTCTGAGGACCCCCTAGGGGTCCTGGACCCCCTGTTGAAGACCCCTGGTACACTCAATAGGCTCTTTGCACAGTAGGCAGCCCTATTGGAAAGAAATTGGGCGTCACAGTTCTTACCTATCATACTAATTAAGGCGCTGTTCCATTCTGGGAGAGTCTCTTTTCCCGGTGTTTCGCCCAGGCGGACAGGGTTTTGAGGTTAGGTTTTAGGCATTATTTCTGTGAGGTTAGGGTAAGGCATAGTGTTTGTGAGGTTAGGGTTTTAGTGAAGTTAAATGTTAGAGTTTAGACGCAATCAAGGCGAAACACCAATGAAAGAGGGAGTCCCGTTCCATTCTGGTCAAACAGAGTCAGGGTGTTGATATTGTGCATGTTGGCTCACTGGAAACTGTGGTCCATGGACCCTCGTGGTTCCTTGAGGGTGTTCCAAATGGCCTTAGGAGTGTGTTATATTCCATTTGTACACTCTCAGAGTTATGGGGGTCCTTGAAATTAAAAAAAAGTTTAAGAACCACTGTGCTACTAAATGGAACAGAGCCTGAATTAGGATAATTGGTAAGACATGTGAGGAAGAGACCCCTGCTGTGCATAGAGCCTATGCCATTCAGAGTGTTATAAAGACGTGCACCATTTACAGTGACATTGATACGCACACTAACACGACAGTCAGGCTCAGTTAACATTTTTGAAGTGGAACAAATAAAATAAAATAAAATAAAATCCTCTTCATCCCAACTCCGGGAGTCGTACATAAATATTTTATTACCTGAACGGTGTTAGTCTTAAGCCTTGACTTGTACCAGCAAATTGCACAGCAGGGGTCTCTTCCTTACTTCCTCCGCATGTCTTACCAATTATACTAATTCAGGCTCTGTTCCATTTATTGTCGCACAGTGGTTCTTAAACTTTTTTTTTTATTTCAAGGACCCTCATAATTCTGAGAGTGTACAAATGGAACATTACACACTCCTAAGGCCGTTGTAGTTGGCTAGTTAGTAGTATAGGTCACATAAGCCAGATGGACAGGCGCCCATGCAATGACTCACAAGTTCAGGCCTCACGGGACTAGACATGGATCAACTCCAAATCTCCAAAAATAATTCCCTCAGAAACCAGATGCAGCATACTGGTCGGGCCTAAACCTCTGAGATCTTCAGTCAATTGAGCTTCAAGTTTCTTCAAGTATTTCTCGGTATACTTCCATTATTCTAGCAAATAGTGATTGGCGGGACTAGGCTACTCGATTCGGCATTCATGTGGGGGAACAATAACATTTTTGGCACCCAACAGGCAGTGCTGATTTCGTCGACTAGATAAAACTATGACGAGAAATGTTTGTCGACTACCTTTTTTCACTGACGAAAACTAAAAAACTAAGCTATGATGACTAAAACTAAGACTAAATGTATTGACAATTTCGTCAACAAATAAAATGTTTGTTTGGTTGCGCTCTGAAAATCTGCTTTTTTCAGCATGCAACCAAGTGTAAAATCAGCCATTACGATGTCATCAAGGCACCACCAAGATACATTTTAGTCGACTAAATCAACTGTAGATTTAGTCGACTATAATCTTATGATATTTAGTCAGCTAAAACTAGACTAACAGTAAAACTTTACAGATTACTAAAATATGACTAAAACTAAATGGAATTTTATTCAAAAGACTATGACTAAAACAAAATCAAAATTTGCTGTCAAAATCAACACTACCCAACAGGATACTGATATTAGTTGGGGAATGTGTGGCCTATATATGAAGACTAATCACACTAGTCAGTTCGTAGTGAAACCCAGGCTTTCCGCTGTGTGGACAGCCAGGTGACATGAGGTTATCCTGGATCATGAATCCCATAGTCTGATGGGATGTCTGCTCTGCCATTATTGATTCACAAAAATGACCTAGTTGCTGTTGACCGATTTGAAAACTATTTGGGAATTGAGGTCCTTGTTCTGCTGGCAGCATGTGCAAGAAATGATGATGATTCTGGTTGCACTAGTAGAATGTAAGATTAAATGCAGATAGACAGACACACAAAGGGCTAATGCCAGAATCTACTGGCGGAGATTAATAATCAACTCGTTGATTATTCGAGCGCCTGCATTTGCATACTGCAGTTTATTTATACTCGTGGCACTCTATACTGTCTGAGCCTCACAGAGTTTACAAATCCATTCTTTCTCCTTCACTGCTGTGATTATATGACTCCTACCGTCTATCTTAAGGGCCCTAATCAAAACATGATTATTTACGCAGCATTTATTAATATGAATGAATATTTCATTTAATCTGTGACCATAAATATTTGATTGGCATAATAACAACATTTTTGGGCAGTTATTTTTCTTCAGATTAATCAGAAGGACTTTATTCATAAATCAATCTTATGTTAATCTCATATTGACCATTTGTTCAATAAACTGTAACAGAAAGAAAAGGACAAGCAAGTGGAAAATCTATTAAGACTTTAATTTTTCTCAGGGTTTTTTAATACAATTTGGACAGGAATTTGCATGAATAACTTAACACAATAAATAAAAACAATGACAGATTTTCTGTTTGACATTTTTGGACATTTGACATTTCAGCAGCAGACGTGGTCTACAGTCTCCACTAGTTCTTCTGTACCTGTCAGCCCTCATGTGTGTTCAGTTCAGTCAACCCATCCAGTTCTGAGCTAATCGTTCAAATGAGTTTGCATCGACCAAACCCCTCCTCTGAGCTAGTGTAAAAACATTCATGTGATACGGAGAACACATTTTTAGCTCAAGTTGCTTACAGCTTTTTGTGATAGTCATACAAAGAACAACTGGATGGAAACAGGTTAGGTCTTTATGGGACGTCCACAGCACACACCATAGCTATAAGTAACCACTTAACAATACTAAAAAATAATAATAATAATAATAATAATAGCAAAAATAGCTGATCTACGATCTCACACCTGAGCTTGTAGATCGTCTACTTTCGCTATTTTGAGACTCTTTCCATTTTGGATTTTTTTTAAAAACGTTGCCCATTATGACATGCCCAAAAGTATCGATGCCAGGGTCAAGTGGTCAACAGCAATGTTGATGCTCACGCAATGATTTCAATTTAATAATTATATAATTATAGCCTATTGTGCTTGGTGTAGACGGCCCTTAACAAATGCATGATAAAGCTGAAGTCAGACTTAACCCCGGTTTAAAATATAAGACAGAGTTTTTAGACTGGGTTAAGTGAAGACTTTGAGACCACCGATAGGGGCTTAATTGTCCAGGCTGTGAACCAGGGAGCTCTGCACCAGTGTCGAGGAAACTAGCCGGATAAAACTAGGAAAGCACTGGTACATCCTGTAGGTTCCTAAAGCATTGACAGTCACGGGAGGTAGCATCTTACTCTCCCGCCCTTTACATTTTTTGTGCCACAGGCAAAAGTTTACTGATCGATATGATTGTCATAGCGATCCATCCACATTTGACCGTATTTTTTTTTTATATATAAGTCTCTACAAGTGAAAGCTGCACGTGAAACATTTTCAACATAAAGATAGGTTTAGCCATCCGAGCCAGAGGTTTCCACTCCAATAATGTGTTGTTGTCGCAGTGGGGCAGAAACCTTGTATCTCCATCATTTTCATCTTTCTATGGTTTCTTATTTTATACTTTGTCGTTTGACAATTGTGTGCTTAAGTAAAAAAAAGAATTGATCTACCTGTAGCTCACACATTGTGAGCTTGTAGATCAATTTTCTTTTGCCATTTCTGGAGAAAAAAATTACATTGGCTTTTATAAATATTGAACCAATGAAAAGTATTAAAAAGAGATTGTGACTAAATAATAACTAAATTGGCTCCATTGGAGCACAGCTTCTTTTTTCCACTACCTAAAAAGTAATGTTCTTGGACATATAAGGTTTCCACCCAACAGTGACGGTGTACATCTTCTCTGATAAGACAATAATAGTTTTTATTGGAACATAGAAACAGGCTGGCTATGCAGACAGACAGAAGGGACAATGTACAACTAACATAAAACAGCGTGTGCCCTTTTACACAAAGCATATTGCACTCTAGCACAGTAATACTTGAGAGACAGAGTAGGGGACAAAGTAGGATCACAGTTTGTTCTTCATTATAATGGTCTTAGAGATGGGCGACTTGTCAGACACCAGACCAGAGGACAGATAACGCCGGCGAGGATGACACCTAATCGCGGCTCTCGAAAAAGTGATTGACAGGGCGCGCGGCCAATCAGGGTCAGATCATAATTCTATGTAAATGAGATCTTAAGATCTAAATTACATTAATCAAGTACAGGAAAGGTTAACGACAGCCGACTTCCGTGATAAATCTTCGTCATTACGGTGACTTGATTATGCAAAGTGGGGCCGAGCGGCATATACGTCGCAGATGAAAATGGGGCACGTACTGTAGAATGGATGTAGCTCGTTTGCATAATGCACGCACACACAGGCAGCAGACATGGCTTCATGGCCCTGTCGTTCACTGTGGCTGATGTGTTCACAATGGCTGGACAAACTAGAATGTTGGCCTTTCCACGTTGGAATCAGATTGGTTTTATCTTGTCTGATCAGCGAAAAAAAAACAGAGGGAAACTGTTTAATCAGATTTGAACCACATTCCTCGGTTTGAAATGTGATTGTGATTCATAATCAAAAATGTGATTCGTATTCAAAAATTGCACAGGGCAGATATGACAAATAATTTAAATAAACAAATAAATATTGAATATTTTTTTATGTCCCAATTTTGTATTTTTTTTAAATAGCAAGGAAACGATTATGACGATTAATGCAAAAACAATTTGCGATTATCTCTAATAATTGCGATTAGGCTATTATGTAACAATTGTGAAAGGACTCCAGTGAGCCTGAAAGAGGCAGCCGTGTCATCACGAACAAACGGAGCCTTTCCCTGTACCTGTGCCTCATCTTGATGTCTGACAAGCCAGGCCCCTGGTCATTTTTACACATTAAGGAGACTTATGTGGTCTCAGGAAACAGCCGCGCCACATTCTGCAAACCTAACACTATGGGCTGGCTCTGCTGCACCCCCACCCACCACCCCCCGGGCGTTCATTCTTACCGAAACAATCCCATCATCTCTCTGGTATTTACACTCCACCGTCAGCCATTTAACTGCCGCAGGAAAATAACACATTCAAACCGAATTAATTAACCCTAAAAAAGAACAGGTGCGCCCTTGGCATTTGGTCTTAAAAAAGTGAGCTAAATCTGGCACGGTGCGACAGAGGGCTGTGCGTGCACCGAGTGGCGAGGCCAGACACCGTCGGGGGGTTAATCGTGGAACAAACTGGCCACCTGTTCTTGTACAACAACAGGAAGCATGGAAAGCCACACAGTCACAGTCTGACTATAATATACCGCGCATACTGTATGTACAGTACTGTACCGCAGTGGTTCCCAAACAATGGGTTGGGACCCATTTTTATTTGTCCTGAGTAAATATAACTTATTCTTTTTTTTACAAAAACATTTTAATATTATTTTAAGATATTAAATAAATTCCAAAAAAGAAAAAAAAAGAATTTCAGAAATTTTCTAAAAATCTCAATAATTCCATAAATAAAGAAAAACTTTTAAGAGACAGTGAACATAGCAAATCTACAAGCTCACAACTCGTCACATTGCTTGTACTTTGGCTTTATTCACTATTTTTTTAAATATGGCTTAAGCGATTCATTTAATTCTGATTAAAGAAGTTAAAGTTTGGGTCCCGAGGGGAGACACCAAATCTATCTTTTTGGACTTGAGCCGACAAGTTTGGGAAACTGCTGTACTGCCCATTGCTTGGGGTGGGGGTAGTTACCTAGTTGCTCTCTTGGGGAAATGGCGACTTTAACAAGGTTATCGCCTTGTTCAGGTTAATTACACCAGAAACGTACATTTGCAGTTACTGCTGGCCGCCGGCGTTGAGACCACAATGAAAACTCGGTCTGAAATATATGAGTCAGCCGGAGAGCCCCCTCCCCTCTCCCTCCCTCACTCACATTCACTTCCAGGTCGACCGTACAAAGTTGACACACAGACAGATTGTATGCGAAACAAACAGCTACAAGTGCATTTGGCAATAGTGTCGATACATACACAATGGAAGCATTTTGTGTGTATGTGTGTGTGTGTGTGTGTGTGTGTGTGTGTGTGTGTGTGTGTGTGTGTGTGTGTGTGTGTGTGTGTGTGTGTGTGTGCTGTACACACACGGTTGCACACAGCATGTGTCTACCTTGTGCCAGCACGCTACCTCTGCTTGTGTGTCTGGCACTGAAGTCTGAAGACACACACACACAGTGTGTGTGTGTGTGTGTGTGTGTGTGTGTGTGTGTGTGTGTGTGTGTGTGTGTGTGTGTGTGTGTGTCCGTCCGTTCGTCCGCACACACACACACACATTAGGTGCCCTGGGGTGGCTTTGACACACACTCTAAAAACAGACTATATGGATTGCTGGTACTCAGTAGCTTAAGTCAACACCACAGGGACACACTCAGGCGCAAACCAAGCGTGGCAGTGAGGGCTTGGAAGATAAGTCAGGAAACAACAGGATCCCAGCGCTGCCAGGAAGCATGTTGAAATTAATATGCAACAACCACCAGGTCTCCCATTGGCCCCTCCACTGCAAACACCACCGTGCCCTCGAGTGGCTCTGCTTGTTTGTCATGTCTGGCATGGCCCAAGTGAATTTAACCCATTAAGACCGGGGACGCATCTGCGTCTCATTTTAAGATGTCTTTGGGCTATTTTTGAAAAATCTTGAAAAAATATTTTTCAGATTTTTTTTTAAAAACTGTTGAGATTTATAATTCTTTTAAGAATCGCCTCAGGTCTTAATGGGTTAAACAAGGGACGCGTGCTCGTGCGCGTGCGTGTGTGTGCGTGCGTGTGTGTGCGTGTGTGTGTGTGTGTCTACAGATTAGCTCTCGACATTGCGTGGAGCCAAAGCTGAAAAACACAATAAATACATGCAGGTATGTGTGTGTGTGTGTGTGTGTGTGTGTGTGTGTGTGTGTGTGTGTGAGTGTGTGTGTGTGTGTCTGTGTGTGTGTATGTACAGTATGTACCGTATGTATGTATGTACCGGTATGTATGTTTGTATGTATGTACTGTATGTAGACATGTAGGGATGGATGGACGGACGGACAGACAGAAGGCCGAGTCCCTTATTTACAATCTTAGGCCCTCGTTGCGATGCGTCTACTTTTCCCCGCGTTCGTCTACAACAAAACGTACAAAATGTTCTCGTACTCAGCACGGCAACATGGAAGGTACCTAAACAGCTGACATACAGTACGCGCGCGCACGCACGTGAGAGTGTGTGTGTGTGTGTGTGTGTGCACGTAGACGCACACTCACTCTAAGCCCCAGCCCCTTCACCACTGCTCTATCAACATATCCAGCACTCTGTTGACGTTGAGGTCCGTCTCCAGGTCGCTCTCCACGAACGGCGCGTTGGCCGGCGCCGGGCTCAGGGGCCGGAGCCCGGACGACAGCGTCTCCAGCCACTCGGCGGCGTCGAAGAAGGCGACCGCGGCCCGCCTCTTCCTCCCTCCTCCCCGCGCAGAGGAGGAGGAGGAGGGGAGAGGGGAGGCGCAGAGCGGAGGAGGGGGAGGCGGAGGAGGGAGCGTGGCGGCGGACGTCACCACGGGAGACGGCGGCATCTCCAGCAGGATGGAGGAGCAGAGCGGCGAGGACAGGAAGTTGTCGTCCTTGTTGCCGGGCTGCTGCTGCTGCTGGGAGGGCTGGGGTTGGTCGCTCTGCGGCACCTCGTTGATCTGGGCGGTGTCTGAGAGAGATGGAGGGAACGAAGACGAATATTTAAATGTTATTTTATTTTATTTTATTTTATTTTATTTTATTTTATTTTATTTTATTTTATTTTATTTTATTTTATTTTATTTTATTTTATTTTATTTTATTTTATTTTTAAACTTCACCACTTAAAAGCTCTTACAGTACTTTGTCATGACGAATAGCCAAAAGAGTTGGTCTACCACTCTCTGATTATCAATAAAGGCAGAAAAAGACCCCTAAACAACGTCTTTAAGGAGAAAAAAGAACAATCTACAAGCTCACAACGTGTCATAAAGCGACATGATGTGAGCTTGTAGATATGCTACTTTCACTTGCATGTCTAGTATGCTATTAAAAAAAAATGTTATGTTCTAAAAACTTTTGTTTGCCTATAATGACATGACGGTAGGTGCACAGTGGTTAGGAGATACTGACCGACAGAATGGCTGATTGGCATCCAGTCATCCAGAATGTCCTCTAATGACTGGCTGGGGCCCATCTGTAGAGGAGACACATACAACATGTCATTCTTACTGCACAAAACCTTCATTACAAAATGATATATACATTGTGTTGGACAGAGGTCAATTTCCCTCTCAATTATTAATCTGTTCTAGTTGGGCAAAACATTTGACAGAGAGGGCGGTTTTGAACTTTGAGCAGACTTATAGAAGAGCCCATGCATCTTCTAAATCAGTCCAATGTTCATATTCCATGGGCAAACATCTTGAAATAGCAAGTTCAGCTTTAACATCGGCAACATCCCAACGTTGTGAGCTTGTAGATAGGCTATTTTTGGCGAATGTTCTCCCCATAGTCGGGGTGCTAGAGTTCAAGTTTTATTAATACCTCCATGGCTCTGACTAAAGTGAAGTGGGTCCTTTTAAATGTGTTTAACTGCAATATCCCTTAAATCATGGAACACTTTGCTATTACCCATGATGTTAAGCTATCTGAATCAGTATCCAGCTTTAAACAATGGCTTTCTCTCAATTTTCTCTGTCTAAAGTTGTTTGTACTGAATGTCCTTCCTGGTTTGCTTCTTTACACTGCCTTTTAGCTCAAGTGTCTGTTGAGAATTTGTGTATGTTGAACCATCCCGACCGATCGACTTCAAACTCTTCTGTGCATCACCTGAGGGAATGCCAGGCTATGGTCGAGGCTTACACCCCTGCCCGACCACTCCGGTCTGCCGCCTCGGGGCGACTGGTTACCTCGTCGCTCAGTGGTCCTTCTGGCCAATCGACACGGTCACTGCTCTTTTCTGTTTTGGCCCCACAGTGGTGGAATGAACAGCAGAGTCACTACCCATCTTTTGCCGCAGGCTGAAAAGCCACCTCTTCAGGAAACACTACCCTTCCTCTTTGCCTTGCCTACTTGTTGTCTATTAGTTGTACGAGCTCTTGTCTTTTTGGATCTTGTTTATTGAATACATTTATTTGTTTTAGCTCTTGCTCATTTGATTTTCCTATTTGTCTCATAAGGGTCCATTTGGTTCCTATCCATCATTTAGCTGGGGACCCCCTGGAACCCCCTCAAGTACCCCTGAGGGTCCCCGGACCCCACTTTGATAACCAATGTCCTACCGTAGCAACCAACTAATGTAGGTGAAGTGTGAATTGACACTTTACCTGTGCTTTCTGGATGGCCTCCTGTAGCTCCTCCTCCAAGCTGCGAACACTGGGAGTGGGAGGAGTCTGAACCGGGCTGGCTGTAATCTGAACCGGCAGCTCAAAGTCCTGGCCAATCGGATCGCACGGCTGACAGCAGAACACCTGATTGGAACACAGTTGGCGGGTCACAAATGAAGGTAAGGTACTGTTTCTCAACATCGGGTCCAGAGACCACAAATGGATCCTAACAGATCCGTAACTCAGCGAAATTAACACTGAGGATTGTTCAGTGTGGATTGGGGTCCCAGAGATAATAAATAAAAATAAATATATGTCTACGTACTGTATATATACAATCAAATGGTGGTCCGTGGCCTAATGTATATCAAACTGGGGGTCCTTGAAATGAAAAAGTTTGTCAATTTCTGCTGCTGTAAGGTCATGTGGTCGTGCTGTACATGTAGGGCAATCAGAGCCTTTAATAGGACCTTGTTATGTGATTAGGCTAATCTAACAGTACGTGTGTGTGCATGCGTACAGTATGTGTGTGTTAATAGTTTTTCTCTCCTCAGAGATTGAGCAGTCTCCCCTTGGTATATTTCTCTTTTGTGAGGTCAAACGACTTTCTTACATTTACTGTACGTCCCGTTCAGTTACCCTTTAACTGGGTCCTATTTATATGCTTAAACTAATGAGGCACAGGTGTTAATGTGTGTGTGTTAGAGTGTGTGTGTTTTCCTAAGAGGATGCGGTTCGGCAAACCATAGCATTTTTACTTTATTGTAAGGTCACATGCCTGTGCAACTGTGGTACATTCAGGCAGTGGTGGTTTATACGTATTTTTTACTTTATTTGAGTATTTAAATGTTTTGATATTTGATCTTGATACTTCTACTCCACTACCACTATCTCCAGAGGCAAATATTGTACTTTTTCTTTTACTACACTACAGTTATTTGAAAACTTAAGTTACTAGTTACTTTGTAGACTGAGATAATTATTACAAAACACACATTACCCTATTTTATACTTTGTCTATTAGGAAATAGCCCGTTTACAAGCTCACAACGCGTTGCATCGTGGTGCATTATTAGCTTGTAGATGTATGCTATTTTCAAAAAACGCTTGACAAAATTGGAGTACTTTTAGTTTGGTACTATATATTGTAAGTATAGTACCCTGCATTCAGGGCACTGCGGTGCACACTCCAATGAATGCTGTTAGCTAAGTGACTTTATTTTGTTGAGTTTCTTCAAGGAGAGCAGAGGTCTGGGTCTGGGTCTGTAAATGTCTTATTTATATAGAGAGACACATTTCTGAATTTCTTTTTATTGAGACAGACTAGAAGGAAATGAATGGTCAGAGAAGCAAACACACAACAGAGAGGGCTCTGGTGGGGTTTGAGCCAAAGACAGAGGTGTTTTATAGGCGTTAGCTGCTAACGCCTATAAAACACCCCTGTCTTTGGGGCATTTTCAGAGTATGTGTATTTTAATGATCAATCAATCGATTGTGTCCCAACTTGGAATGATGGATTTGCATACTCTAAGTTCCTAATTATCTGTATCACAATAAAAACTAAGTTTTAAAGGAAACATACCATTTCTCCTTCTCTTTTTTTAATCAATGTTATATTAAAATTAAAATGTTAGTGTTTTCCAAGTATTTGTGGGTTGGTAATGTCAGGCTTTTTACCTGGGTAAAGAGGACTTCTGTCTGCTCGTCGACTGGCTCTATCTTCACTCTGACTCGACCTGGATCCTGTTGCAGGAACGGATGGAGGGCTCCAACACACGACTGCAAAGACAGAACATACAGTATGACTGGTAATGCTTCATATCGGCCTCCCTCATATGACCTGTTATTAGCTATAAATATAACCTCCTGATGTCCCTGAGCCTCATGGGTATAGGATAGACCTCCTGGTTAGTAGTGTTAATATTGTTTGTGTTTGGGGCGTCCGTGGCTAGAGAGTAGTGGGTAGAGAGTTCTTCTGGTAATCACAAGTTCACCGGTTCACCTCCGGCCTCGGTCTGGGACTCTCTGGTATTGCGCCCAGGTGGCGCCTAAACACTAACCTTTAACTTCACAAAAACTATGCCTATGCCTAACCTTAACCCTAACCCTAACCTCACAAACACTATGCCTAAACCTAACCTTAACCCTAACCTCACAGAAGCTATGCCTAACCTTAACCCTAACCTCACAGAAGCTATGCCTAACCTTAACCCTAACCTCACAGAAACTATGCCTAACCTTAACCCTAACCTCACAGAAACTATGCCTAACCTTAACCCTAACCTCACAGAAACTATGCCTAACCTTAACCCTAACCTCACAGAAACTATGCCTAAACCTAACCTCAAAACCATGTCCATCTGGGCGAAACACCGGGAAAAGAGAGAGTCCGGCCCTGGTCTTTGTGTTAAAGTGTCCAAGAGCAAGAAACTTAACCCCTTATAGGTTCCATTTGTAGTCTACACTCTCAGGGTTATGAGGGAACTTGAAATTCAAAGGTTTGAGAGGGATGTGGATCATGGATTTGTCCTCACCTCTGTCGCTGTGCTGAAAGTGCGGTCCCGGGGTCGGTTCCTCCTCCTCTCCCTCATCGCCTCCTCTAAGCTCAGCTCCATCTGCTGCTCGTGTTCTGTCCTCCAGGGGGCGCCACACTGCTGCAGGGGCGAGGAGGCGGAGCAAGGGGAGGAGGAGGAGGAGAGGGGTAGGCTGGGGCTGGGGGTACCCGAGGGCGTGCCGGCGGGAGGCGCCAGGAAGACGGCGTTCGTCAGACCGCACTGTTCGCCCGTCACCGTCACCGAAACCGCGTTGGAGAAGCCGGCGAGCATGCCGTGCGGGAGGCCGCCTGGAACACCGCCATTGAGAACTCCGTTGGGAATTCCGCAGGGCTGAACGTAGACCAGGCGTTATTATCACATTCACTGCTTACGTGAAAAATATATATATATCATCGCGACCTCCCATTCTCTTGTTATACCCAGTTGAAATCCGCTCTATACCTAAAGGTATAGAGCGGCTAGCGCCGCTAAAAATGCAAAACTATAATAATAACCTGGATGTAGACGCGTTGGCTGGGGCTGGACACGGGCGAATCGGGTCCGGAACTGGAGGCCGAGCTGCCTCCGGGACTGTGACTTTGGGGCGGCGGCAGAGATGGCGCGGGGGTGGGGGTGGGGGCGGGGGCCAGTTTGTGGGCCGGTGAGGGGAGGGGCTCCAGCTGGCATAGGGGGGTGGGGGTCAGGCAGGTGTGGGGCAGCTGGAAGGGCCGAAGACGCTGCAGCAGGGCCGGCTTGGTGCCGGAGACGGGCAGACCGCGCTTCCTCAGCTGCTGACGTAACTCTGACACCTGAGGGGGGGGGAGGCGGGGGTGAGGGGTGAGAAATGGACGACAGACAGAGGGGGTGAGGGGTGAGAAATGGACGACAGACAGAGGGGGTGAGGGGTGTGCCAAGCGTCATTTCTGCCAAGAGTCAGTTTTTCCTCTTCACATGGCTGTTGACCACTTCAACCAAGTCGACAGACTCAGCGTTGTGAGCTTGTTGATCGGATATTTTCAGCTAAAGCTTTCCCCACAATAACAGAAAAACAGAAAAGATCCTAGTATAGAGTCCTGAAAGACCTTTGCAGACAGGACTGCGATTGGTCAATCAGTTTTTACCGCATGCGCAAAGACGCACAAATCGAACTGGGTTCGATTGGAGAAAAAAAAACGCACCGCCGCAGCCACTTTCCGCACGGCAAATTCAGAGCCGGTGTGCATGAGGTCATAGAGAACCATGTGTTTAAAAAATGATATTGTCCGTTTTTTCCGTGCGAAAAATCACACCCTGTCTGCAAAGGCCTTAACAGTAATAAAGGCCTGCACAAATAAACAATATTTATCTATATAGCCCTTTATCACTTACACATATTATGAGTAAGTAGCCGACATGCACGTGTTGGATAGGAATCAGCCAGCCTAAGATAAGTGGAGTAAATAGTAAAAAAAACAGCAGAAGATACAGTAAAAAAAAAAAGCTCTGATAAGGTGTTTGACCTCCAGGCGGCGGTCTGGTCTGTCTTACCGTTAGGTCGACGAGGTTAGCAGGCAGCAGCTCGGGCTTCGGGGTGGCGCTTTCATCCGCCGGCGTGTGGCTTGTTCGCGCGGCGACAGGCTGGGGGTTCTGGGGCATCGCCCCGGAGAACCGGACCATCTGATTGGCTTCTCCGCTGCAGATGGCAAAGGAAAATGAAATCTCATCACCTTGACGAGCACCGCACGTCCCCTCGTCCCCCCCCCCCCCCCCCCCGCTGAAACAGGACCCCTCTCACCTGTCTCTTCGCTGGAATTTCAGTCTTAATCTTTTAACTAAATCCTGCCACTGCTGTTGATTTTGACAACAAGTCTTGATTCAGTTTTAGTCATAGTCTTTTGAATCAGTTTTAGTCATATTTCATAGTCGACTAAATATCATAAGATTATAGTCGACTAAATCTACAGTTGATTTAGTCGACTAAATTGTATTTTGGCGGTGCCTTGACGGTGTCGTAATGGCTGATTTTACACTTGGTTGCGCTCTGAAAATAGCAGATCTTCAAGCTCACAACGCGATGCGTTGTGAGCTTGTAGATCTGCTATTTTCAAAGTGCAACACCCAAGCGCAACCAAACATAAAATGACTGGTCTTTTAGTTCTACTGGATCTCTTCTCCAATAGTTCCCTCACTAACAGTTTAGTCTAGTTTTTATTTGTTGACAAAATTGTCAATATATTTAGTCTAGTTTTAGTCATCACAGCTTAGTTTTTATTTCGTTTTTATTTCGTTTTCGTCAGTGAAAAAAGCTAGGCGACGAGCATTTTTCTTTATAGTTTTAGTCGGCGAAATCAACACTGCTTGCCACCCCTCCCTCCTCTCAGCTCTTGTTGCCCATTTCTTGTTCTCGTAGCCTCTCTTACTTAATTGAGCATTTTAGGATCAAAATATAGTATCATTGCCTGGCAACTAAATCTGATCATTGTACACGATGTCCCCGCTACATCGGAGGAGTAGAGGTCAAGACAGTCTCATGCTTTAAAGACCAACAGATAACTTCCCCGGGAGCAACAACAAACGTTGTCATGACGTTTGTGTTTTATTTATATGCTGTAATTGAGGCGTAATTCTTTTGTCTTTGTTCTTTTTCGTCTGATACAGAGATCTAAAAATACAGAGATCTGATACAGAGCGCTTTAAGCTTCTGTAGGCCCATTTTATTTATCTCACTGTAAAAAAAAAAAAAAGTAATCTGTCTCTTTTTCATGTTTTTATCCTTTTAGCAGTGCAATGTTTCATCACTGTCCTGTGCTTTATCACATGGAAATGTAGATCGCTGACTTCCTTTAAAACAGCCCTAAAAATTCTCCTTTCAGGAGGCCAACGGGAGAGGTAGTACCACTTCTCCCTAGACGACCACCCTTCCCCCTTACCTTTGACCCCCCCCCCATCATTTTTCCGACTCCGTAAATAATTGTGTTTTTTCTGTATTTTGTGATGATATTGAACTGTTTTACATTTCTGCCTAATAAATTATTCAATCAGTCAATCATACAGTACGTGAATGAGGTCAAACTGAACTGAAAGACTGCATACCTGGGCACAGCATTAGCTGGTTGTTGCTGCTGTGTTGGCTGTTGCTGTTGTTGTTGTTGCTGCTGTTGTTGCTGTTGTTGTTGTTGTTGTTGTTGTTGTTGTTGTTGTTGCTGTTGTTGTTGTTGTTGTTGCTGGTTCTGGAGGATTTGCAGTTGCAGGAACACCTGCTGTTTCTGCAGGAGATGAGAGTAGGCGGGGTCGATGGGCTGGACAGAGGTGGGGCTCTTCTTACTGGCCCCTCCCACTAGAGGAAACGACAATGATTGTTCAGACTGTGATATTTACAATCATAAGACTATAAATAACAAACATTTTAGTTTTATTCACACCACAATTACCAGTCTTGAAGACTCTTGATGACCTTGAGAACAAAATACTTTCACCCGTTATTTAACAACTAGAGTTTCGGGGGGCTACGCCCCCCTCAACCCCAGCCGCGCACGGGGCCCAGCGTGGCCGCGTGTATATTGGGGGACCCAAATCGCCGGAGTAAAACTGTGGAAAAGTTTTTTTGAAAAAGGAAAAAATTAGAAGAAATAATATTTTTTATGTTTCAGGGGGTCCACAGGGGGTCCGCGGACCCCCTGCTGGTCCACTGACCCCCTGTGGAGTGTTGGGACGCGCGGGGACACCCCTGGAACATTGCGGACCCCTACGGTGTTTTTTTTTTTGTCATGAAGGTGGTTGCTTGTTTCTGGCGCTTGTTTTTAGAGAACCTGGCATGCCTGGCAACCCGACTGACATCACTGACGTATCCTTGGTATTTGTACTTCCGGGTTGCATAATGATGACATCACTGTCGAGTCCTTTGGTGTCATGAACCTAGAACGGTTTGTTTACCACATTAGCCTGGGCAACGTGCTGTGCTGTGGCCGTCGCTGTTTGTTTGTGTGTTTGGGATGAACATGGCACGTGAAGGACGGACATATTGTGATCGAGACATGAGTGAAGTGAAAGTAACGGCCTGGGTGGAACAAAGGAGGTACGTAAGAAGGGGGGGGGGGTTGAAGCAAAGGAGCTGCGTGTGTGGTGTTGTGGAGGAGATGGGCAGAGTGCAATGGCGGCCGCTCGTGTTGTTTCGGCGAAACCCGTCGGCGTTCGGTGTCGGTGGTGTGCACGGTAAACGGTACGAAAGTGATTCACCTTCCGTTTTGTCCGACATTTGGTGAGTAGAATTAATTATGTTGCGCGGTGGAAAAGGTGTAGTGAGCAATGAGATGTCCCCTACGCGACGCGTAAATTCAGCGCGGCCGCCGTGGCGAGTCAGTTGGCGACATGTGGTCTGGCGGTGTGTTGTTTATTCGATAACAGAGCTGTGGGGTGTCCTCACCGAGGGTGCGGAAGTCGGTCGCCATTTATATAGTTAGATAACTAATTGTCTAAAACAGTGGTTTTCAACCTTTTTCGCATCAAGGACCCCCAAATTGACAAATATTAGCCCAGGGACCCCCATTTGAAAAGATATGCCAGGGACTCAACCATTTAAATTTCTTGGGGGTCCCATTACACTGTATCATCATCATCAGTGTTCATTTAACTCTGAGAGTGTACAAATGGAACCAAATGGACCCGTCAGGGTCCATTTGGTTCCATTTGTACACTCTCAGAGTTACAGACACATAAGGGTCCATTTGGTTCCTAACTATTAATTTGGCTGGGGACCCCCTGGAACCCCCTCAAGGACCACTGGTGGTCCCCGGACCACTGGTTGAAGACCCCTGGTCTAAAACATCACCATATTTGCCAGTGCACATAGTTTATGAATGCTGTTGGAGCAGTATTATACAGCAGCATGTGGGCGTAGTAGCGTACCTGCAGTCCCAGAGCCGACTCTCTGGTCAGGAGGAATGTACTGGTGGTATTTGAGTTTCCTCATCTTGGGTTTGGTCTCCCGCGGTTTCCGCGGGCGGGGAAGGCGGGTGGAGGCGAGGGAGGAGGGGGTCAGGGTGGTGGAGGCCGAGGGGCTGGGCGGCCGAGCTGTCTGGAAGGGCCAAGGAATGGAGAGAAGGTGTTAATTAACCATATTAAAAATGTAATAACCAAATTAAGTTAATTGACCGGGGGGCCTTCCCTCTACACCAAATCTCTTCCCAGAATAGGGACGCTAGGGTTCACGTGACGGCACTATTATTATAGGCATTCATCTGTAAATGTGTAAAGTCATCCAATAATAACTCTTAATAAATATTGATATGTAACCCCACTGCGGTGCTGTATGTTCTCAGTGCCAGAAGGTAATATACACCAGAAAACGTCATGTCAGGTCATGTCATATTGTGTGAGTCAACGTGATTTATGTCAAGGTCTTATCCTGATATGAAATGCGAACGCGAGACCTGAGCCAACGCACCGATATGCAGCTGGTGTGTGTGTGTGTGTGTGTGTGTGTGTGTGTGTGTGTGTGTGTGTGTGTGTGTGTGTGTGTGTGTGTGTGTGTGTGTGTGTGTGTGTGTGTGTGTGTGTGTGTGTGTGTGTGTGTGTGTGTGTGTGTGTGTGTGTGTGTGTGTGTGTGTGTGTGTGTGTGTGTGTGTGTGTGTGTGTGTGTGTGTGTGTGTGTGTGTGTGTGTGTGTGTGTGTGTGTGTGTGTGTGTGTGTGTGTGTGTGTGTGTGTGTGTGTGTGTGTGTGTGTGTGTGTGTGTGTGTGTGTGTGTGTGTGTGTGTGTGTGTGTGTGTGTGTGTGTGTGTGTGTGTGTGTGTGTGTGTGTGTGTGTGTGTGTGTGTGTGTGTGTGTGTGTGTGTGTGTGTGTGTGTGTGTGTGTGTGTGTGTGTGTGTGTGTGTGTGTGTGTGTGTGTGTGTGTGTGTGTGTGTGTGTGTGTGTGTGTGTGTGTGTGTGTGTGTGTGTGTGTGTGTGTGTGTGTGTGTGTGTGTGTGTGTGTGTGTGTGTGTGTGTGTGTGTGAGAGAGAGAGAGAACCTGCAGGGCCCTGGGATCGAGCCCCTACATGAATTGTGTGAATTGACAGTAATGAAGGCAGAGGGGTCACGGATCTCTGACTGACCTGACCTTTGGGTTTAAATGAAAAACATGAGCTGTGTTGTTGCACGTCCATCATCATAAGCTCAAAGAAACAAATGACAACGTTGTTTCTGTGTTCTGTGTTTCGCACCGTTACATGTTTTCTCTCTTAAACACGTGAATACTGTAGCTGGAGGATTAATGGGTACAGTAGGTAGGTAGGTAGGTAGGTAGATAGACAGACAGTAAAACAGGGGTGGGTGACTTTGATGATGGAGAGGGCCACTATATTTCCACACTCACTCCAGAGGGCCACATTGCATACAGTCTCGCTGTAGTTTAACTTTTTTTGCTATTCTATGTCACACAAAAGCTCAAAAAAGCTCAAAGTTTTGAGCTTGTAGATCGGCTATTTTTGCTATATTTGAATTGGAATCCAGATTTTTTTTGTGCTATTTTTGAATTGGAATCCTGAAAAGTAACATTTTTATTTAATTTCAAATGCTTTTGGTTATACTTATGTTAACTTTATGAACTTAAATACAAATACATTGGACATAAAAAAAATACTTTTTTAATACTAGTCATTAAGCTACTAATATAGACTGAAGTAAATAAAGCGGGTCATGTTTGCATGTTTGGAATTGTAACAGCTGAAATCAATAATATATCAGTATTCTGATATTAAGTGAAGGTTTGGGCCGCATGTGGCCCCCGGGCCGCCAGTTGCCCATGTATGCAGTAAAAGAAATAAACATTTGGGACAGACAGACTGACCCGAGTGGCTTACAGTATTATTTCCACAGGCCCAAAAGTCAGGACGCCAGGTTAAAAGTGGTTCAAAAGACAGGCTGAAAACCCATCTCCTGTGCCTCCTATAACAAGCCACTAGGTTACCTTTGGCAGCAGGGGCGTGGCCGAGGAGGAGGTCACGTACATTCCGTTGGGTCTCCCGGTCGTTGCCGTGGAGGTCGCTTCGCCCAGCGTCATGCTCATTGGCTGGCCGGTGCCCTCGGTTGCCGGGAGCAACACCAAAGCCGACTGAAAGGCAAAGGAAAAGAAAAGAGAGAGAGAGAGAGAGAGAGAGAGAGAATGTCAGAGTGACACCGTGAGCCTATTAATACACCTGTCTGTCTGCTAACATTTACTCTATATCCAGTGTGTTCCGGAAATCTAATGCGCTCATCAAGACCCCTTCACAGATATAATAAGTAATTTATTAGTACAGTGTTTCTCAAACTTCTTTTCCTTTGGAGGACGACCTCCTGTTTGATACGCAGAAGGCCACAGCACTTTTGTTTTAATCTCTGGGGTCCCCAATCTACACTGTAAAATCCTCAGTGTCAATTTAATCTCTGGGGTCCCCAATCTACACTGTAAAATCCTCAGTGTCAATTTAACTCCGACAGAGTACAAATGGAACCAAATGGACCCATAAAGAGTCCATTTGGATCATAGCTATCAATCATGTGACTCGGGACCCCCAGCTGGAACCCCCTCAAGGAACCCTGGGGGCAACTGTCACCCACCCCCCTGTCTCTGCATTTAGTGTCATTAATTCTGACTGTTCAGTACAGTCAGTCAGACAAATGCAGTAACTATACATCTTTGGAGACACTGACTTATTTAGGGGCATAAACAATGACCGTATGAACAGATGTACGATTAGTGCAGTCTCATGTGCATGCTGATAACCTATTTGGCTGGCCGGTTGAAACTAAGGAAGCTTCAATACGAATCTAAATTGAATCACAATTGATGTTAATTCAGTGAATCGTAACTACAAGCAGGATCGTGGTTCTCGTTATTTCGTTCTGTTAATCATGCATGCGCACGTCCAGGGGAAGCCACAAGGCTGTTAATATGTTAAACGTTTTATTATTCGAGATTCTCATTTGTTATTTATAAATGTTATTATTCAAATAAAGGTAGGTATTGAGAAACCTGAGCGATTTTCTTTGCAAATCAAGACTCCATAGCCAAAATGAATAATGATATAGCAGTCAGCGCTGGAATAAAAAATACAATCGAATCGTGACCTTAAAATCAAAAGTCAAATCGTGGATTATGCAAATCGTGACACCCCTGGTTGAAACAATTTAAAGCAGGGGTCTTCAACAGGGGGTCCGGGACCCCTAGGGGGTCTTTGTGTGATAGGATTTTTTATTTTACCTATTTTACTACTTGAACCCTAGCATCCCTTTTCTGAGGAGAACTTTAGCCAAAAGTATCAGATCTACAAGCCCACAACGCCTCGCAGCGCGAGGCGTTGTGAGCTTGTAGATCGGCTATTTTTGCCAAGAGGTATAGGTGTAGAGGGAAAAAAAGAGCAGACCGCGTAAACAAAAAAAGTTGAATCTGAAACACAATTTTATACGATATAGCGGGGGGGGATCCCTGCTTCATCTCTCTCTCAGCTAGGGGATCATTGGCCTGAAAACGTTGAAGACCTCTGCTTTAAAGTATTATTTCTTTTATCACATATAGGCTTTTGGCTTTGCCTCGTTATGGTTTTAATGCCCTTTGAGGTCGTCCCCTTTCAATCCAAATCTGCCATCTTCACCTGAGCGTGACTCGGACTGTGGTTGAGGGGCGGGCCCGCGGGTGACAAGTCACTCAGTAATTGGTCACCCGGGAGCCCCGGCGAGCAGGAGAAGGCCGGCGACTGGTGGAGGAGGCCGTGCTCGGCGGAGGAGGAGGAGGAGGAGCAGGACGAGATGTCATCTTCGAAGACATCAGAGGACAGAGGGAAGGACACAGGACCTGAGGAGAGAGGAGAGGAAGGAAGGTCACAAAGCGGAGCTGAGAGAAGGTTGACTTGGAGTTCGGGGTACAGGAACTTACGCGCGTGTGCGTGTGCGTGTGTGTGTGTGTGTGTGTGTGTGTGTGTGTGTGTGTGTGTGTGCGTGCGCCAGTGTTGATTTTGACAACAAATTTTGATTTAGTTTTAGTCATAGTCTTTTGAATCAAATTCCATTTAGTTTTAGTCATATTTTAGTCATCTGAAATGTTTTACTGTTTATAGTCTAGTTTTAGTCGACTAAATCTACAGTTGATTTAGTCAACTAAAATGTAGTTTGGCGGTGCCTTGATGGCGTCGTAATGGCTGATTTTACACTTGGTTGCATGCTGAAAATAGCCGATCTACAAGCTCACAACGAGAGCTTGTAGATCGGCTATTTTCAGAGCGCAACACCCGAGCGCAACCAAGCATTAAAATGACTTGTCTTTTAGTTCTACTGGATCTCTTCTCCACTATAGTCCCTTACTAACATTATAGTCTAGTTTTTATTTGTTGACGAAATAGTGAATATATTTAGTCTTAGTTTTAGTCATCATAGCTTAGTTTTTATTTAGTTATTATTTCGTTTTTGTCAGTGAAAAAAGGTAGTCGACACTGGCATGCGCACAAGCAAAGCATTTAAGTGTTTGGGTGTCTGTCTAGTGTGTGCATGCGTGAGTGCTGTGAGTGCATGTGTGAGTGTTGTGAGTGCATGTGCGCGGTGTGTGCATGCGTGCGTGCGTGTGTGAGTGTGTGTACTAACAGTTGTCCGGGGCGGGTGTGTGTTTGTGTCCTGGCTCCAGGGAGCCGGGCCGTCGTTGGAACTTTGCACTGGGCTGCTCCGTCTGCCGAGCTTTCTTCTGCCTCTGTGCAGCACACACACTTCTGTCTGTGGCTGGAACACACACACAGAGAGAGAGAGAGAGAATGGAGGATGAATAGAGATTGTGAGTGTGTGTGTGTGTGTGTGCGTGTGTGTGTGTGTGTGTGTGTGTGTGTGTGTGTGTGTGTGTGTGTGTGTGTGTGTGTGTGTGTGTGTGTGTGGTCCGCTTGTTTCACGGATGTGGCAAAGCCGGCGCTTGTTTGACGCACATGATTTGGCAACCCGGGAGCCAGCGAACACAAAAACGCTAATAGACAGCTGAGGTTTGGTGAAATCGAAAAACGTGCTTCGCTGTTCCGTGCACATGGTAATGGTGAACGGCTGTGTGCAAATGCAGATCAATTGCTCCAGCCACTGAGGCCGGGCACAACCGGGCAGAAGAGATTTGGGCACAGACGACAACATTTGAGAGGAACATTTTCCTGGTCCTTATACGAGAGAAATGTTTGTTTTATGGTTACAATAAAATCTTGATTTGAGTGCCGTGTTCACACCGAGCACGATAACTATAATGATAATTATAAATCGTAACTATAAGTGATAACTATAAACGTCCTTTTAAAAATCGTTCAAACTGAAGTGGATGGCAGTGGAGTCCACTTCACAAATGACACCGGAAGTTGTAAACAATATCGTTTGGATCACTTTCAGAGCGAGTTTTATGAACGATAGTAACATTGACAGCCATTCAAAATCAATCAGAAGATCATCTGGGATGCAATCGGCCTCATTCACCCTCACAAAGTGTTTGTTATTAAAGGAGATGAATGAAGAGACGATCGCTGTGCAATTAAACTTAGGCATTAGGGTTAAAAATTGCCCGAAAAAAAAAAACATTATATTGCTTGTATGTGTGTGTGTGTGTGTGTGTGTGCGCGCGTGTGTGCGTGAGAACAGATGGGACATCAATAGTGAGAGCGAGGGAGAGAGAGGAGCAACAGGATTGGTAGAACAGCTGTGGTTTGAAGATGCACGTCGCTGTTGCCATAGGTGATGATTTACAGTTGTAACCGGCCATCAAAGACCAGTAAACACTGGAACACGTACGCGCGCTCGCACACGCACACACACACACTACTTGACCACTTGAACCCCTGCATTCATATTCTGGGGGTAATATTAGCCAAGAAATTGCAGATCTACAAGCTCTGTAAGCTTGTAGATCGAAGATTTGGAGAGGAGAAGAGGAGAGGAGAGGAGAGGAGAGGAGAGGAGAGGAGAGGAGAGGAGAGGAGAGGAGAGGAGAGGAGAGGAGAGGAGAGGAGAGGAGAGGAGAGGAGAGAAGAGAAGAGAAGAGAAGAGAAGAGAAGAGAAGAGAGGAAGATGAGAGGAAGATGAGATGGTAAGTAATGACAAAGAAGTGAGGGATTGGTGTTCCATGGATGGCTGAGCGTGTGGGGTTCTGTCAATCAACTGATATGTTTGTAGAGCTGCTTAGAATGGAGTGATACAAGGCACATCTGGGTCACATTCATATCTGATTGACAGCTGATGAAAACGCCTGGCCCATTGCACACACACACACACACACACACACGCACACACACACACACACACACACACACACACACACACACACACACACGCGCACACACACACACACACACACACACACACACACACACACACACACACACACACACACACACACACACCATTTCCACAGAGACACACCGGCACAAAAAGGCACCGGATGGGGGGAGGGGCACAGATAACATCAAATGGAAAAGAGAGAGAGAGAGAGAGATACAGAGCAGTGGTTCCAAAAACTGTGTCTGCATGGATCAGGGCCCACTGGAAAATCTTGAAAGCGTCCGCGGCCCCCCACCACTTAACTGACCACTTAACACGACAGCCATTTGGGCCGATTCCACAAATGTCTTCTAAATCTTATTATATAAATCTTATATTTTGAAAAACGTATGTTTCTATATCAGTGGTTCTCAAACTTTTTCATGTCAAGGACCCCTAAAATTATATGTATTTGGCCGCGAACCCACATCTCAAAATATTTTTGTTCCAGGGGGTCCCAGAAGCAAAGATTCGAGTTACAAATGTTCGCTTTAAAAATATATCATATTCAAAGATTTGCACACATTTTCACTATTTAAAAAAAATAGCAGATCTACAAGCTCGTAGCGCGGCACTCGGTGCCGCGCTATGAGCTTGTATATCTGCTATTTTTGAATAGCCCAAAGTGTAAAATAATGCTTTTTAGCTCAAATCTAAAAATGACACAGATGCCTTCCCGGTCTCAATGGACGGTCAGATGGGTGGACCGCGTGCATTTTCACAGCATGTTTATTCTAATGATCGATCAATGATCGATTGTGTTCCGGGCTTGGATCGATATAGAACCGACGTAGCATTGCTTTGAGTTACTATACTAGCCTATGAATCTTTTTGTTTTTATCTATTGTTGTGCTTATTGATTCATTTCCTGTGTCGTGTTAGTTTTCTGTTAAGCATGAACTTGCCTGTCATGCCTATTGGTTTATGTCTTGTCTTTATCTATTGTTGTGTGTTTGTTTATTGATTTATTTCTCGTCGCGTTTCTCTTTTTCTGTTAAAGCAAAAACGTGCCCGTCACGCCTATTGATTCATGTGTTGTTTTGCGATTTTTATTCTGTCGACCCATTCAACCCTGGGAACGCATCTGTGTAATTTTAGATTGTAGCTATAGCCATTATGTTATACTTTGGCTATTCAAAAATAGCAGATCTACAAGCTCATGGAGCGCTATGAGCTTGTAGATCTGCTATTTTTGAAAAAATCCTGAAAATGTGTGCAAATCTTTGAATATATATATTTTTTGTGACTTTATAACATTTGTGACTCAAATCTTTGCTTCTGGGGAAAGTCCCTGGAACTAGTTATTTTCAGATGGGGGTCCGTGACCAAATACATATAATTTTCGGGGGTCCTTGACATGAAAAAGTTTGAGACCCACTGATATTATTGCAACATACAGTTTTCAAAAAAGAAAAAAGATTTAAAAGACTTTTTTAGATGCGTTCCCAGATTGAATGGTGAAGCACTTTGTGACTCTTCTCTTAAAAGGTGCTATACAAATAAAGTATTATTATTATTATTATTATGGGGGCCCACTTGCAATATCCTCATAGCCCACCAGTGGGCCCCGGCCCACCGGTGGGGAATCGCTGGATATAGAGCAGGGATGTCAAACATACGGCCCGCGGGCCGGATCAGGCCCGCTAACTAGTTTAATCCGGCCCGCGAGATGATTTTGCAAACATAAAAAAAAAAAAAAAAAAATGTTTTAATTGTTTTTTGGCCAAGTCTACGCCTGCAACCACACGTAACTTCCACTTTCCTCTTCTTCTTCCTCGTCTTTGTATTGGTATTGTTTGTGTTGGAGCACCTCAGTGCGGCTGCAGAGTTCATGTGCAACCTCTTCCAGAGAGAGATAGAGACACTAGAAACTCTGCTGGAGACACAAAACAAATTGTGTAGACTTGGCCCTTTGAAATAAAATGTATTTTGTCACTAAAAAAAAAAAACAATTTTTTTTTTCTTAACGGTTATCGATTAATTAATCGGTAAGGCCTAACGGTAGGTAAACGGTTAATAAAATGTCTCCATTTGGCCATCCCTATTTGTGAAGTTTACATTTTCAGAATTTGCTTGTACTAACTAAGACTAAGTAACGTAAACAAAGAAAACTATCTGAAGTTGTTGTTATTGTTATTATTAGTTATTATGCCATGATTTTACCGGTCCGGTACCGGTCCGGCCCTCTGGCCCTCTGGCCCTCCTCCATGTGGCCCCTGAGCTAAAATGGGTTTGACATCCCTGATATAGAGAGAGAGAGTAGAGATACAGAAAGATAGAGGAAAAGCTGTATTCACACTCAAAAGTGTTACTAATCAATTTGCTGTGGGCATATAAAACAAAAAAATAATAATTAAACAAAAGAAGAGAATATTACTGTAAAACATGGCATTCACCTTGTGCAGTGTCAGTTTTCAGACCACTAGGGGGCGACTTCTGAGTGGCACCATCATCTGTTAAACGCTGTATCAGGAAACAGCAGCAGGTCAAACCAACAACCATGACCCAGAGCTCAATCACATACACAGCATTGCACTGCGGGACACTCAAACACACACACCTGTTTGCCTATCTATTTCCCAATGGAGCCTATAATGTATATGTATAATACATATCGTCACTGTTGGGTGGAAAGGGGGGAGGGGGGTTGACCTGTGCTCCAATACATCCAATGTAGTTATTATTTAGTTACAAGCTCTTGTTAATACTTTTCATAGGTTCAGTATTTATAAAACCCCACTTTAGTGTGACACTGTAGCATGACGAAGACAGGCATTCATTTACAACAACAACAAGAAAACATTAAAGTTGAAATAATAAATCATAGATTTACAAGGTTTCTGCCCGACAGCAACGATATTCAAACCAGTGTTTCTCAGTAATGTCTTTCTACAGACCAGTGGTTTTCAATCAGTTTTGACTTAATTTCACCTTGCTTTCTTTGTGGTGGGTCTTCAGAGGATGTGAAAACCAACACACTGAAGAGTTTCAAGTGCAAAATGACATATCATCTATTTTGGAAGAAACAATCCTGTTCTTATGAAGCGATACAAGTTATTTAACTCAACTCTGTTAGTCTTTGCTTGCAATAAATTAAACTGATCAATGAACACCAAGTTCTTTGTTTTGTTTTCCCCCTAATTCACTATATATGTTGTACTATATACCATTGGTTCTCAAAGTGGGGTCCGGGGACCCACAGGGGTACTTCAGGGGGTTCCAGGGGGTCCCCAGCTAAATGATGGACAGGGACCAAATGGACCCTTATGGGTCTGTAACTCTGAGAGTGTACAAATGGAACCAAATGGACCCTAACGGGTCCATTTGGTTCCATTTGTAACTCTCAGAGTTAAATTACCATTGATTTTACAATATAAATTGGGGTCCCAGAGACATACATGCCATTAAATGGGGGTCCGTAGCCTAATGCATGTCATACTGGGGGTCCTTGAAATTATAATGGTTGAAAATCACTGCTAGAGAGCCGTAAAAATCTTCTATTATGGGGGTCCCTGGCATATCTTTTCAAATGGGGGTCTGCGGGCTAATAAGTGTCTATTTGGGGGTCCTTGGCACGAAAAAGTTTGAGAACCACTGCTATATACTGTATGTGTTCTGTTTCTCCATGTACTTTGTCGGTAGCGCTGTGTACATTATTTTTATGTCGTGTCTGCACATCAGTAGATTGGTGCAAACTTGTCGGTGTTTCGACGTGGACACTAAAAGCCTTTCATAGTTTCAGGCGAGGTGGCAGTTCCGCTGTAGCTCTCAGCCCCGCTATAAGTACAGCACATTGCTTTTTGAGACGGCCTTTATCAATATGGTGAAATTGAACTGTTTCCCACCGCACCAACTGTGAATGCAACAGCAGTGGAGCGAAGCGAGTGCTTCCTCAATGGAACGGCAAAGACAAACAGCACTAACTCCCCCGAGGGCTGGGAATTGAGAAAAATGACTTTAAAGTTTATCTCCTGCACCACGGAACACGTTGCTGCATGGAACTGAAGTGGATCATAAAGAATTTAGTAGCTTATACTATATGGGATTTCTGCTGTTGTTGATACACCAGCCAAAGCCTGGGTGTTAGTTGAACTCTGAAATGGACCCTGATGCATCCGAACTATAGTCCAAAGCATATAGTAGCTACACAGTACAATCCTGCGTGTTTATCTAAATGGAAAAATTACCTCTGAGAATTTTACTATTGATCATGAGAACACACTTTTGTTATTCTTATTTTGACCATGTTTGACATTGTGCCTTCTTTTTACGTGACTTTATTCCCTCTTTCTCTGTTCTTTTTTCTTGAAATTGCAAAATATTGGGGAGAAATCATTTCACCCAGCGCAGCTCCTGTTGTACTACTAGCATAGAGCCCTGCGGGACTCCGGTCAACCAAGTATAGGGTTTAAGTGGTTAGAACAGGAATATGGTTGAAATGTGGTTGAAACAGAATTCCGTGGTATGAAAGCATGCTGCAGCCGTCAGTGAGCAGAACCTGACATGACAGCAGAGGTCCCCAGGCGCTCTACACTACACGTTCTCCTGCTATGGATGGATGCAGTGTTCTGAGATGAACCCAGCGGGTCAGAGGTACTACAGTACTCACCAGAGCTTCACTCTGCTCCTTCTCGGCTTTCTGAGAGGGACAGGTAGGCTTCAACCCTGCAGGAGAAGCACCACACAACAAGGAACAAATTAGTGAACAGGGTCAGATCCAATCAAACGTACTGTATAGTAGAGAAAGAAGGAACTGTATATGTTCTAGGCCAGTGATTTTCAACCTTTATTCATATCAAGGTCTGTTATTTATTCGGCATTTAAGCCACGGACCAACATTTGATGAGATTTTAGACTCTAAAACTCCTTCCACACCGGGGGCGATTTTTTCATGCGAATAATACGTTTTTTTTTTAAAAACATATAAAGTCAATGCAAGCTTCCAAGGAGCGAAAAAGCGAAAAAGTGTATTTTAATTATTCGGAACGAGTCCGAATTTTGCGTACATTCGCATAATCGCTGGTGTGTAATGAGAGTATTTTGTTGTCGTTGGATAAGATTTTGTCCACAAGCTTGGCCAATTAAATGTGTATGTCACATCTGTGACCTTTTTATGTACAAACTGTCCTCTCATCATCCACTGTCCACAGAGAGTATTTAGTAAAACACAGAGGATGTGGCTTCGGCCATAAATAAAAAAATAACACATTGATCTTGAATATAAATAGACAAATCATATTCATTGATCGTGTTGACCTCAGTGAATCCCTGCTTGTTGCAACAATAACAGCGAATTAACATTGTCCTGAAATTCTTCCAAAAACTATTATTGGAAAGATTCCAGAAAGGTGTTTTTTTCCCAATACATGTAACCTCTTAAGCCAGGGCTATTCAACTAGATTAGGCAGTCATTTCTTGGGACACAGGCCACAAGACTGTGACAACAAAAATTAACAAACCATATTTAACCCATTAATACCTGGAACTGTGTCATTTTTAGATTTGAGCTAAAAAGCATTATTTTACACTTTAGGCTATTCAAAAATAGCAGATCTACAAGCTCATAGCGCGGCACCGAGTGCCGCGCTACGAGCTTGTATATCTGCTATTTTTGAAAAATCATGAAAATGTGTGCAAATCTTTGAACATAATATATTTTTTAAAGCGAACATTTTTAACTCAAATCTTTGCTTCTGGGGTCCCTGGAACAAAATATTTTGATGGGGGACGGCGGCCAAATACATATCATTTTGGGGGTCCTTGACATGAAAAAGATTGAGCACCACTGATATAGAAACATACGTTTTTCATAAAACTGTTGAGATTTAGGAGATATGTAGAATCGTCTTCAGGTCTCATGGGTTAATAACCGGTAACCATTAAGACATTAAGTAACTGATGAACACTAAGAGCTACAGTAATGGTTAATTCATTATTGTTCATCCCTATGCCATTGGTATTGTACAACCAACCATCCAATAATTATTTCTTATATTCACTTTTACAAGAAAGTCCCCCAGGGGGGCCACCAGTTGAATATTACTGTCTTTAGCCCTTTATATTTCCTTGTACGACAAATAAGAGAAAACTGCAGATCTACAAGCTCACAGTACCGCATCATGACGCGACACATTGTGAGCTTTGAATATCTGCTATTTTCGCATAAAAAAACAACAAACTACTGGCGCACACACAGGAACTAGACCGCGGAGCGGGGCGGGCATCAATCATTCACGGTGGTTGTGTAATCAGCGTGCAGAGATCTTTCATGGGTAAGACAGACAAGTTGAAAGTCATTAATGGGGCATCCAACAGTGCGGCAGCGACACGGGGAGATCCATCATCACAATAATAATCACCCAAACGGACTCACCAGAGTCTGCATTGATCTCATTCTGCCGACGGTTCTGGATCCTGAGCTGCAGCACTGCAAAGACAAACAGACACAGATTGATGCAGGATTCCAGTTGGAAAAACAACAACATTAGCGACTGAAGATTTCAGCTTTTTTACAGATTATGAAAGCACCACGCTTTCAAATATTTATTGAAATCGGAAAATATTTGAAGAAGGTAATTGGTCGTTTGAAGTTTGTTAAGACAGAATATTCAAAAGCTCAGAAAACAGCTTCCAAAGATTTCTATTCAATTCAATTCAAAGGAGCATTATTGGCATGAGAAAACATACGTTTACATTGCCAAAGCAAGCGTCAAAATATAATTTAAAAACAGTTGAGAATGGGGGAAGTGTATACAGTTGGAGGGGGTACAGCATTGTGTAAACAGAGCTATGTCACATTGCGTCGTCATATACATGTTATATATACAGGGTATAAAGCTTTTTAAGACAAATAGCAGCAATCCTTTGCAGTCACTTTGGGACAAATAGCAGCATTTTTTCTCAAAACGATTTAAATAGTACACCCAAAAAAAGCCTCAGATTTATTATGCGTTTAAAGGTAGCGGCTCTGTTTATATGTGCAGTCGGTCTAGAGGTCTCCTCAGGACACTCCGTGGTTAGTAGTCCTTAGGGTGGTTGATTTCACACTTTCAGGGCCTATTAATGCATGAGCATTAACAATGGGTAATTTATTCAACCTGTCACACCTCTAATCACTCCTCCTCCACTGTCACCTTTCAGTCAGCTGTCAACTCTATAGAAACTTGAAGCAACACAAAGTACTACCATGCTACTCAATAGCCTACAGACAGTGGTTCTCAAACTTTTGTCATTTCAAGGACCCTCCCTTTTGTATCCTATGCATTAGACCACACCACAGATAAATACAAACAATATATTTTATATGGAGGTACAGGCTTCCTCTGCTTTTGTCAATAACGGCATTCCCATACCAGATAAAATATGTTCTAATGCAAAAATGGCAACCCTAGCTAATATCATACAAAGTGAACTACTGAATAGAAAAGACAAAAAAGGTAACTCTGAGAGTGTATTGACCACTTAAGAGCTATAGAGTTATTCATACGACAAAATAGCTTAAATAGCCGATCTACAAGTTCACAACGAGTCGCATAGCGACACGTTGTGAGCTTGTAGGTCTGCTATTTCAGCTATCCGATGAACGAATGAGCCGATCAGCTATTAAAAAATAGCCGATCTACAAACTCAGGAACTGGAAGCAATGTAGAAGAATGAGAATGTACAATGTAGAATAATTTTGAACTTTCTCAACACAAATCTTCTCTAACGGGGGTCCCTGGCACAATAACGTACGTGACAAAGCAGGTCTGTGAAAACACAGTAGAGTAACATGTCATGGTACAGTACTATATGGAGGCTGAAAGGTACTGGGAACTGTAGGTAATGGGAACAGAGCGGGGGGTCTCTGCTATATGACAGGCAGTAACAGTAAGCAGTAGTAACACGAGAGATGACATATTTACTGGTATGCTGCTGAAACTACAGACCAAACACGTAAACACACACATAAACATATACGGCACACACACACACACACACACACACACACACACACACACACACACACACACACACACACACACACACACACACACACACACACACACACACACACACACACACACACACACACACACACACACACACACACAGAGAGAGAGAGAGAGCGAGAGAGAGAGACATGCATACGGTACGTGCACTTAAAGACCAACAGGTGAAAGTGGGGGTACCATTACATCAAGGCAGAGGGGGAAGGAAGGCAGCTAAGTACAAGTACTCAATGACTGTACTCAAGTACAGATTTTGAGGTATACTTTTACTTTACTTGAGTATAGGTCCATTTTGTGATATTGTACGTTTTTACTCCACTACAATTATTTGAGAACTTTTGTTAGTTGGTTACTTTGTAGATTTGAATTATTAATAATAACATACATTAACCAACAAAGCCCTATTTTATACTTCGGCTAGCCGATCTTCAAGCTCACAAAGCATCGCAATGCGACGCGTTGATAGCTTGTAGATCGCTGTTTTTGAAAAGGTAGGACACATTTTTAAAGATTTGAGTACTTTTACTTTTGTACTGTAGGTATATTTGGATGGTAAAACTTTTGTACATTTTGAATACAGGACTTTTACTTGTAACAGAGTACTTAGTCTGAGTACTTCTTCCACCACTGGGCAGGACCATTACATTACATCTTTTTTCCCATCATGCATTTCGGCGAGGTTTGAGACCTGGGAGACCTGCCAGGGGGGTATGACGGGGGTACAGAGGGGGGGGGGCTGCTGAGGGCAGTAACTATTTATCCGTCAGTGGGACTATTTTTGTGTCGTTCCCCATCCCCCCTTCCGTCAGCTGTCGCTCTCTCTCTAGCACCCCCCCCCCCCTCACCCCCCACCCACACTACCTCATCCTCATGTGTGCTGCTAACTAAACTCTTCCTACTTCTCTCTCTCTCTCTCTCTCTCTCTGAACTAGACTAGAGCACAGGCATCCACATATTTGTTTTTAATCTCTCTCCTCTTTATGTTGACACTTGCATTTTAGTCGTTTTTAGCCCCAGACAGTCTCAAACCTGATGAATTGTCTCTCCATTCTACTCTACACGGTAAAATCCTTAGTGTTTATTTAACTCTGAGAGTTAAATAAACTGTAACTGTAAATAAGTCTGTAACTCTGAGTGTGTGCAAATTATTGTTCCATTTGCACACTCTCAGAGTTACAGACACCTGTTGGACCCCTGGTGGGCCCCAGACCAGAGGTTGAGCAACAGTGATGTAACACCATTTAACACTCATTTCTAGAGAGTGACATTAAGCAACCCGTGTTACAATATTAAAGGAATAGTTCATCCAAAAAAACATTTCTATCAATCACACACCCCATGAAGCCTTGAATTCATGGGGATGTTTTAGTTTTTTGTGTAATTGATAGAAAATAAGTAATGTTTTGGGTGAACTACTCCTTTAAGGAACACAATTGGTCACGCCAGCAAGGCAGCATTGCTGTCATCATCGGCGAAAGATTACGTAAAAGAGAACAAGAGACAGAGAGGAGAAACGGCCTAAAGGTACAGTATACAGAAAAAAGGAGGGGTGGGGGCCGGGGGGCAGAGGATGCTACCACCAAGGTGTTCCAAGTTGTTCAAATTAAGGCCAATTGTATTCATGATTCAGGAGTTCTCTCTCCTGATTGGAGGACATCGGTATCCCCGACCTGAAAAATGCATTTTCCGTTTTTTAATAAAGAGCTGGAGAGACAACAGGGACTGCATGAACAAACACTCAACGATTACCATCACAATATAGACTTGGGAGCTATTTAACACTAATTCTAACAAAAGAAAATCACTTACTGCGCCTTTAAGCAACCGACATTACGATATTAAGGAACACAATGGGTCACGCTAGCAGAGGCAGCGTTGCTGTCATCATCGCCGGAAAGATTGCGTAAAAAGAGATAGAGGAGAAGGGCCTGGTTTAAAGACACTACTACGCCGTCTTTGTAACATCACCAAGGGAGCCATTAACATACCCCTGAATCCAGCCTGGAGCTTAGTCACTATATATCCCTGTTCTCATAACCGCGCTCCTGGAGCCTTCGCTCATAACTTACTACGACAGTTAACTACAAACGCACAGCGTAGCACATTATTGCCTACACCACTGGGTCTCAAAGTGGGGTCTGGAGACCCACCCCCCTCGGTGGGGTCCTTTGGTGGGGGGAGGGGTGGGTTTCCAGGGTGTCCCCAGTAAAACAAGTTGATAAGAATGGGTGTATATGGGTATATGCAGTGGTGGAAAGTAACTAAGTACATTTACTTAAGTACTGTACTTAAGTACAATTTTGAGGTATTTGTACTTTACTTATGTATTTCCAATTTCCAATACTTTTACTTCTCCTCCACTACATCTCAGAGGCAAATATTGTACTTTTACTCCACTACAATTATATGAAAACTTTAGTTACTAGTTACTTTTCAGATATAAATTATGATATAATGAAACATACATTAACCACTTTAACCCTATTTTATACCTAGGCTATTTTTGAAAAATCGTGGAAATGTGTGCAAATCTTTGAATATATATATTTTTAAAGCGAACATTTTTAACTCAAATCTTTGCTTCTGGGGGGGTCCCTGGAACAAGATATTTTGATGGGGGTCTGCGGCCAAATACATATAATTTTAGGGGTCCTTGACATGAAAAAGATTGAGCACCACTGATATAGAAACATACGTTTTTCAGAATAGGCCTACTGTTGAGATTTAGGAGACATGTAGAATCGGCTTCAGGTCTTAATGGGTTAATAATTATACATCTTTTTTATCATGAAATATTTCTGACGGAGTTCCGCAGCCACATGCATATCAATTTGGGGGTCCTTGACATGACAAGGTTTGAGAACCATGCAGTACACACTGGCGCGCGTGCGTGTACGTCTTTCACTTTGAGCACCAGGAACATTGTGTGTTAAATAATCCATGAAAAGCCTCTGCCTCTGAGGTGCTGTCTGTCCCCAGAAGAGTTTTTTTTTTGGAACACATTCATTGCCTACTGTACCGCACAGGGTTCTTAACATCTGGTTCTGGGGCCCACTCTGGGTCCAAACGAACCCTTACATGGTCTAATAACTGTGAGAGTGTAACAGATGGAACCAAATGGACCCGTAAGGGTCCATTTGGTTCCATCTGTTACACTCTCACAGTTGAATTAATAGTTTACCCCCAAAAAAATATTTTTTTCTATCAATTAGTCACCCCATGGAGACTTAAATTTAAGGATATGACATGTTTTTGTCGCATTCCCTAGGGCCAATAATTTGTAATATCCATGAATTCAAGTTTCCATGGGGTGACTAATCGATAGAAAAAAAGTATTTTTGGGGGTGAACTATCCGTTTAAAGACTGGAGGATTTTAGAGTGTAGAGATTGGGGTCCCATGAGATTAAAACATGGTACAGTATATCAAGTGTGTGTGTGTGAAGGGGGGGGGGGGTCCTCCACTTGAAATTCAAAAAGCTTTGCGAAACCACTGTGTTAAATAATCCATGAAAGCGCCTAGCTCGCCTCTGTTGGTGTGTTGTCCCCAGATGAAGGGTTCTGTGGAACACACGCCTATACTGTAAATGCTCAGGTCCTTTCAAAACACAGCAGCTGCCCCCCCCCCCCCCCCCCAGCAGCAGCCTATCACGTGTTCCAGCAGGTGTTGTATTGGGCTCACACACACACACACACACACACACACACACACACCGCAGGGACACTCTACTGTTCCTTCCCTTCTTCTTCACACTAGCTTCCCTCTTCGCCTTTTCTTATTTTACCAGCCGTTTATACGTGACGGCACCCTGGGACCACTTGTTGTTGGGGGGGGGGGTAACTTTTTTTTCTTTCTTCACAGTTCTCAGAGTTTTATCATCAAGGTTGTGCCGTGTGTTATCATTACAGCTGGGAAACGGCTTTTGCTTTGAAGAAGAAGCAAAAGCGAGTTTGTTTGCGGAGTCACCCAACGCCTGGCTGAATGGGGATTAGTTCCAATTTAGTAACGCGGTGGGCCCTGGTTCTGATTTAGACGCTGCTGGTTTATTTACAGACGGTGAGCCTGTACTGTATGTGTAAATGAATGACTGATACTTTTGTTTCAGGTTGTGCGAAAATTGGTCAATCTAACCGAACGGATTGAAATGGCCCCTTTTCTTCAAACATACTCACGTACACGCATACGCGCACGCACGCACACACGCATACACAAGCACGCACACACACACACACACACACACACACACACACACACACAAACCTTTAAAAAACCTATTTCTAAGCAATTCGGAAAGTGATTGTTTGCCTGCTCGAAATTCATACTGTAACGTGACATGGTGCTGGGAAAGACTGAGAAAGATTACTGTTGTTAGCAGTTTCTTTGGAATGAGTTGAGTCTAATCTGTCTGTGTTTAAAGCTCATTCCTCTCCATCCCTGCTTATAATAAGACATCACACGCTGCCTGGGCAATGTTCCTCCTTCTAAATGGATTTTCTTTTGAGTGGCACAAAGGTGCAAGGGATGGGTTGATTCAGGGTTGTTATCATTAACTAAATCTAACACTAAAACAATAATTTAGTGAACTGTTTTATTTTTTTGTTTGTAAAAAAAAAACTAAAATGGACAATGCATAACTATGTAAAAATTCAATAGGATTGCAAGTAAATTGATCTTTGTTTTAGTTTTTTCATATCATATCAGATGTCATTCTTTCACCCTACCTTTTCATCCGGCTCCTATAAATCAAGACAACCTGAAACTATATAAAAAACAAACTAAGACTAGTTATGCACTTGTAAAATGAACTAAAACTAAACTGAAACCAAACACCAAACTGAAAAACACATGAAAAACTTAAAAACGCATTTTTCAAAATTACAATAACTCTGGTGTTAACACTTGGCAAGTACAGGCGTGGATTCTCACCTTGCTGGTGCGAACCCCCCCACCCCTCCACCCCCCCCCCCAACCCCCCCACTCCACCCCTCCCCCAGAAACAGCTAGGCTAACCAAACAAACACGAAAGTGAGAAGAGAAACACACATCGCCTCGTTATCGCCTCACAGTCTCATATTTCTGTTGCCAATAAAAAGAGAGCAAAGGGTCGATAATGCTAAACCGCTGTCTTCTCTATACCAACCTCTGTCAACAAAGCGAGGCCTCTCGCTCCCAGTAGTAGCGACTGTGACGCAATACAACCGGCACACACAACCGATCAATGTCGCCCCGGTCTCAGCTGTCTATCGGGAGACATCTCTGTCTGTCACGTCGATAAATCCATCGCCCATGATCGATACCTTCACTTTGTCAATCGCCTGATAGACAACGTGACCGATGAGCCAATAACCCTCTGCAATTACCTCGCACTCCGCGCCGGGACGTCACCAATTATGGGGACAGGCCCTGAGTCTGCGGTTTCGGGGATAATAGGCCCCGCTCGCTCGTCTAAAGAGGGCATTTCGCCCATAATGAATTTGAACTGTGTGTTTTCCCCAGAGACTTACACTGGTAATTCATACCGTAGCCTTACTCAGGGGAGACACTACAGTCACTACAGAAGGTCATTAGATACTTGCTTTGTTTTGATCCTAATTCCCCCCCCACCCCACCCAAAAAAAAGGCTGTAATTTAAAAACCTAATATAATGGTAATTTAAAACCAATATGTGCTGTTTCATCCAGTGACGCTCCATGAGGCTATGTCTTTCCTTTCTTTTATCATCGCACAGTATTTGACGCTGTGCTCGGAACAGTCATAATTATGAACCATTCAACGGGCACATTTCGTACAATAAAACGCAGCACAATGTGTGCGTCCTCCCAACATACATCACTGAGGGACGGCCCATTGAAAATGCCAAATGTGGGGAGAGTGAGACACACTCAGACGTGACACTCTCACCGCGGATGAGAGCGAGAGGCCGCGCGGCCACCGCTGCAAAGGCGACGTGTATAGTGACACTTAATGTAAGATGGCATCTCTCCTCACCTGAGCGGAACTTGCTCCGGATGAGGAGTGACCTCTCGGAGGCCAGCAGGGTCATGATGGAGAGAGGTGGGGACGGGGGGAACGGGGGGGACGGAGCAGAGAGGAAGAGTATAGTGGATTCCTGGTGTCTCTCTTTCTTCCAGGAGGAATGGACTCTTCCGTTTCTGTCTCTCTCTGTTTGGACGAAAGAAAGAGACGTTTTGTTAATCACTTGATGGATGCAAATTTAATAGTAGAGGCAAGTACAGGATAGATAGATAGAAAGAAAGGTAGATAGATAGATATCTATCTATCTATCGATCGCGTGCAACGCGTTCTGAGCTTGTAGATCTGCTGCTTTTGCTATTTTTGAATCGGAATCCTGAAAAGTAACATTTTAATTTAATTTCAAATGCATTTAGTTATACTTATGTTAACCTTACGAACTTAAATACAAATACATACAATATTGGACATAAAGAAGACAATACATTTGTTATACTAGTCGTCAAGCTACTAATATAGACTAAAGTAATTAAAGCAGGTCGTGTTCATGACGTTTGCATGTTTGGAATTGTAACAGCTGAAATCAATAATATATCAGCATTCCGATATTAACCTGCGGGGCCGCATTAAGTGAAGGTGAGGGCCGCATATGGCCTCCGGGCCGCCAGTTGCCCATGTATGATCTACAGTGGAGACAGACAGAACTATCTGCACACATTCATACTGTATGTACAGTCAGTGGAGTAAGGCCCAGACAGTAACACAGCTTGGGGGGGCTACAGTGAGCTACAAAGACAGACAGTGAGTCCTATAGAGTGGAGGACCATGGCAGATCACACACAAGGCCCACCTACACAGATGACACGATGAGACAAAGAGTGAGGGAGACGGCAGAACGAAGAGACAGACGCAGAGACATAGAGATGGAAGTCAAGCCCTGCGTGAGTGACAGAGACAGGAGCCCTGGCAGACGTCAATGCTGAGGTCCATGGGGGGGGGGGGGTGTGCGCGCGTGTGGGGTGGGGGGGGGTGGCACCGATTGTGACAGGCAGGGACACACACATGGAGTCACAACACCTATAGCACAGCTAGCAGTGCGATGGCAGGCACTCATGAATCTCTGGAGCATTTTGGAAAGAGAAGCTACATCGGAAATAGAGAGAGAGAGAGAGAGAGAGAGAGAGAGATCTGCAAAGACAGACTCTCTAATTCGCATACAGTATGCTTCGTTGGCTCACACAAACACACACACACACACACACACACACACACTGCACATACACACACACACACACACACACACACACACACACTGCACATACACACACACACGCGCGTGCACGTCGCCTATTAACAATATTGATTTGAACTGGCCAGTCGCAGAACACCCAAAGGAGGCCTGCTTGAAGGGAAAGCACACACACACACACACACACACACATACACGCACGCACACACACCCCCAGGTGCTTGGGAACAGTCGAGGTTATGCATTCTAAATGAGCCCAATGTTCTTTTGCGATTCCCAAACCATGCAACACACACACACACACACACACACACACACACACACACACACACACACACACACACACACACACACACACACACACACACACACACACACACACACACACACACACACACGTGTATTTACACTATGCATTCAGAATGGCAGCGCCACGTACACACACTAGCAATCAGATAACAAACAATTTCATCTGTGTCACCATGCAGACATGTGGTTTCCTGGTGGAACACAGAGAGGCAATGAGAACACAACACAGCAGCAGCACAGATAAGAGAGAGAGAGAGAAAAATACCATTAGAACAAAATAAAATAACAGAATATACTTACAGGAAAAAAAGGAAAAAAATGAATGGAGTCCCTCAGGTTGCTGGGGATGGGTTGGGGTTGGGGGGGGACAGGGGGGTCGGAGTGGATTTAAGATCAAACTGAGAGAGGTGCAGAGATGGAGAGGGTTAGAGAAGAGGAAGACAGAAAAACTTTTTTTCTAATGCGGCGAGTGTTCACTGAAGCTTTCCTCCTTTCATGTTGTCTTCATGTCTTCTTGTGTCCCGGTAGTTCCTCAGGTCCCTCTAAAGGTGACACGCGCACTGGGGATAGAGGAAGGAAGAGGTAGGGAGGGGGCGGAGGGGTGGAACCACCGGTATTGGCTTATACTTCTTTCTTTGTCGCGTGATAGAAGTCTCTCCTGTGTTCCTCTCTCTCTCTCTCCTTCTCTCTCTCTGTCGTTCTCTCTGTGAATCCGCTCTTCTCTCTTCTCTCTCGCTCTATCTCTCTCTCTCTCTCTCTCTCTCTCTCTCGGCCCCCTGCCACCCTTTCCCCTCCCGTCTGTCCCCGGGATCCTCATGGTGCCAACTGTGACCGACTGTCAAAACCCACACCCCACCCCCTCCCCTTCACCCCCCGTCCCCCCCACCACCTCTCCCCTTCAATCTCTCTCCAGTATCTCTCAGAGACCTGGTGTCCCCCTCCGCCGACCCCTCACACCCTTTTCCTCCCTTCACACCCGGTAGCCACAGGCGGCGGCGGCCCCCCCTCCCTCCCATCCAGGACCCCCCGCCCCCCCCGCCCCCCCCCCCGCCCCATGACATCTGCTGGCCGACTGAGTGACGGCTCAGAGTTACTGTAGTTATACGTGCTCGTCAGTGTTTGTGATGTTGTTGTGCGTGTCTATCCATGCAGAAGGATAATAATTAATTACATAAATAATGTAAACAATAAACAATTTGGGGTCTTAGCATGTTGCTGCGGCCCCCCCCCCGTGAGCTCTGTGGTGATGTTTTTTTTTTAAATGTACATTTTAAATGTTCATGGATATATCATCATCATCGCTGCTATAAACTTTGTATCTCCATAAATTGAACTTTTATGCTGTTTTTTTTGTTGTAAGTTACTGCCCTACTTGGATGTATTACAAGTGTCGCACAAAAGTAGCGAACATAGAATCAGAATCAGGTCAAACAGTGGGTGAAATTTGTTTTCGGACATCGTTCCCATCGCAACGTTGTTTCCATAGAAAGAAGAGGGGGAGGAAGAAGAGGGGGGGGTTAAGTGGGAAGGGAGATCAAACAAGAGAACAACAAAAAGGGCAAACAAGTTATCTACATATTTACTGTACACTAGTACCTGAGTTAAAAAGGCGATCTACAAGCTCACAACAAGCCGCATCGTGACACAGCATTGAGAGCATTCCCTATTTTATAGACAAATTGTGAAAGTGAAAATGGTTAAATCTGTCTGTGGGTTTTGTCAATATTGAACCAATCAAAAGCAATTTAGTCAAGAGCTTGTGCCTACAATAATAGCTAAATCGGAATCCATTGAGGGACAGGTTTTATTCTTTTTTTCCATTTCCAAATCTTCCATCCACACTGCTGCAGCTCTTAGCTTGTGGCAGCAGAATACACAAGGGCTCCCCAGAGCTAAGGCCCAAACGCAATAAACATTCATTCCTGACTGTATACGTTCATTGATTCTCTGCACTAACAAGGCAGGGTTCATTTTGGTTGGGGGGGGGGGGGGGGGGTAGAAATCCATGCCTCTGCTTTTGATATCCTCTCACTCATGTTGAGTCCTTTTTGTATTGCCGGCGGCGGGGATCATGTTTTATCCCTGCTTCTGGTCAAACTGAATTAAATACATGTATTTCCCTTTGGGAAGAATGTCGACGGCGTGTTTGATGTTGATCTACAAGCTCATAGCGGTTCGAGGTGCAATGCGTTTTCAGCCAGTAGATCGGCTAATTGTCGCTATAAGTATATAGGGCTTAAGTGGATAATAATATGTACCGCAAATCAAACCCTGCCGTAGGAAGTATAGATTAGATGTGGCGGTGATGTTATACATCAAAATTGTCAGATGGTGTGTGTACTGCATGTGTTACCTGATATCTATGTGTCATTGAGATGTTGATGAATGGCTTTTATCTTCATGATGGAGTCTAGAACAGATTTCTCTATGGGGACATTAACAGTAGGCTACATCTTTCCTTATCTTAGGCCCAGGCAACAACAACACCAATGGTTCGCGATGCAACAAAACCGTCGCAATGTGTTGCACAGAGACATTGCAGCAGTCTGTATTGCAGGTTGGCACACTTTGCGGATTCTTTGGGGAAGTCGCAAGTGGTTTGCAAGTTGCGACTCGTTGCATTGCCAATCACCGGGGTGGACTGACTGGGCTTCATCTTACAGCAGTAGTTCTCAACCATTTCTGGATCAGAAAAGGAGATTGAAAAAACGTTTGCGGCCCATCCATCTGACCACTTAACGCGGCAACTCTGAATCATTTTCAGAGCATGTTATTTTATTGAGCAATCAATCGATTTTGTTCCGGCTTGGATCAATATACTTTAGGTTCCTATTTATCACAATAAAAACAACATGTTCAAGGTTTTTAAGGAAACAAACTATGATGTTTTTTTGTTGTGTGTTTTGTGTTTTCTACCTACATTTGGTGTTATTAATGTTATATTATCAACAAAAACATAGTGTTTTGCCCTGGGTTGACGGGCAAATTCAAAGGATTTTGGTTTTCTTTTACCGTTCGCAGATTGTCAGTATACAAACTGAGATATCATATTTCCATGATCAGTGGCATCCCTATTTTGGTAATTTAGGGCAAACAATTAAAAAAATGTTGAAAAATTAAGTAAATTGGCTATTTTTTGCAATTTTTGTATAACGTATAAACTTATGTTTGTCCGTAGTGTACAATATTTATTATATATATTATTTAATATATATTTATTTGGATTATCGGTATTGGTCATTGTCAGTCATTTCTTTGTGTATTTCAGTAGTAGGCTTAGTATGTATAAGTTATTTGTCACATGTATACTTTTTGTTTACAAAGCCAAAAAGCAAAACAGAAATGGCATTTTTATTTATGTTGCCATGTTCAATGCCAAAAACACAATTACATCATTCATCGCGATTATTGGTCAACTAACATTTCATCATGATCCCTAGTGATAGCCCTGGTGATATCTAATGCCTGATGTACCATGAGCTCATCTGTGCCCCCATCCAAATACCTCTGTGTCACGACGCTTAAGGTGATTCACTGCGTGTACATGTTCGTGTGCGCACACGTGTGTGTGTGTGTGTGTGTGTGTGTGTGTGTGTGTGTGTGTGTGTGTGTGTGTGTGCGCGCGCGCGCGTGCGCGCGCGTGCATGTGTGTGTGTCACAGCCAAGGGACAAGCGAGCTGGGTCAGTGTCCAGCAGCATTTAATATGATGACCAATGTAGCAAAAAGCCTTTTTGCTACATCATGTTGTTGGTCCCAAACTCCCATGGCGTCCATGTAAACATGTGAGCGAGTGCCCGCATGCATGACTGTGCATGTGTGTGTGCGAGCGTGTGTGTGTGTGTGTGTGTGTGTGTGTGTGTGCGTGCGTGCGTGCGTGCGTGCGTGCGTGCGTGCGTGCGTGCGTGCGTGCGTGCGTGCGTGCGTGCGTGCGTGCGTGCGTGCGTGCGTGCGTGCGTGTGTGTGTTTGCTCGGATGGGCGGGTTTCACTGAGGGAGGAAAAAGGGGGAAGGGAGGTCATTGCAGAAGCACCTGTTCTGTCTGTTTGATGGACAGGCCGGTGTGTGCTGCTTCAGCAGGTCAGTGAGAGAGGGGGAGAGAGAGAGAGAGAGAGAGAGACATGGTGACAGAGTCAGAGAGGGAGGGGAGGAGAGATCTGAAATGTGTCTGAGAGAGAGAGAGAGAGCTGGAGAGACAGCTACAGTAACACAGTGATTCTCCACCTTTTTCATTTCAAGGACCCCCAGTTTTATATGCATTAGACCACGGTGGACCCCCGTATGATACCATGTTTATCTCTGGGTCCCCGATCTATACGCCGTAAAATCCTCAGTATTCATTTAACCTCGAGAGTGTACAGTACAAATGGAACTAAATGGACCCGTACACTCTCAGAGTTACACCCTTAAGGGTCCATTTGGACACCTGGTGGTCCCTGGACCCGATGTTGAGAAACAGTGGGCTAGCTTGGACAGACTGCAGGGCTGAGTGGTGTAAAGTAACTAAGTACATTTACTCAAGTACTGTACTTAAGTACAATTTTGAGGTATTTTTATTTTACTGGAGTATTTAATATTTTCAGTACTTTTACTTCTACTCCACTACATCTCAAAGGTAAATATTGTACTTTTACTCCACTACAATTATTTGAAAACTTTAGTTACTAGTTACTTTGCAGATATAAATTATTACATTTTAAAACACACATTAGCCCTATTCTATACCCAGGCTATTTGAAAATAGCCGATCTACAAGCTCACAACGCGTCGCGACGCGTTGTGAGCTTGTAGATCTGCTATTTTCAAACATTTTAGTACTTTTAGTACATTTTGATACCAATACATTTGTACTTTTACTCAAGTACATTTTAAATACTTTTTCCACCACTGAGTCAGACCATGAAAGACAGAGAGAGAGAGAGTGAGTCTTGAATTGTTTCATACCTAAGTGACTACTAGCCTGGTAAACCCCCCTCCCTCCGGAAAACAAAATGTGTGTCGCAAGCTTCTTCCATTTGACAGGTTAAGTGACTACTACACCTCACTAAAAGTGCTGCCATTTGCTTCAGAAGCTCTATGCCAAGGTAGCCTTGCCCATGCATACAGCAAATGAACATTCATGGTTTTGTAAGCAGTTGTTTCTGAGTTGTTTCAACGTGACTAAAAGCTCTGTTTACACAAAAATAATTTCTCAGTTTTGATCGTTTTTATTTGGCACTTGCTTTGGCAACGTAAACGTTTTCTCATGCCAATGAAGCTCCTTTGAATAGTACGAGAGAGAGAGAGAGAGAGAGAGAGAGAGAGAGAGAGAGAGAGGTAAGACAGCTCTGTTTACACTTTTATTTTCAATATTTATTTGTACATTCATTGTTTTGCTTTTATTGTTTTGTTCCACTTTTGCTTTGGCAATGTAAACGTATGTTTTCTCATAAGCTCCATTGAATTGAATTGAGAGAGAGAGAGATGGGGGGGGGGGGAGAGAGGAAGTCACAACCTGGGGGGAACAGGAAGAGCAGAGTGAAGGCAGAGAAGGAGGCAGGCAGCCATTTTATCTGATCTGGAGTAGAGGAGGACATTGATCCGGGATGCTGACCAATCAGAGGAGAGATAGAGCAGCATGGGGCCAATTAAGGGGTTGCCATGGAGCAGACAAACAGATGTCACACAGAACGACACACATCTGGAAACACGTGGTCAAATGGTGCATTTATACAGGGCAGTGATTCTCAGGGGCGTCACAGCCATTCACTGTGTGTACGACGCGACACCCTCACTCACATAGATCTGTGATTTCATACCCCCAGTTTTTGAAAAAATAAAAAATAATAATTAATATTATTTTTTTTGATAATAAATCAGGCAAAAATAAGAATTAAATAACCTAACCCTAAAACCGAAATAAAGTAACCAAAACACGAAAAAAAACGGACAAAATCTGCCCAAAAAACGCAACATTTTGAAAATACAAAATGTGTTTACATTTGACAGTTACAAATGTTTTTCACGATTTTTCGAAAATAGCAGATCTACAAGCTCATAGCGCGGCACTCAGTGCCGCACTATGAGCTTGCATATCTGCTATTTTTGAATAGCCAAAGTGTAAAATAAGGGGTATAGTCCACCGAAAGTCCATCCCCCCCCACCTTCTGAGAGCCCGTGACGTCCCTGGTGATTCTCAGCCTTTGGGCCTGGGACCACTGGTGGGCCACGAGGGTATTGCAAGTGGGGCCCCAAATAATTGACAAAACACTAAGATTGTAATGATAATATAACACTAATGTAAAATAATAATGTAAATATATATTTATATATATATATATATATAGATATATATATATATATATATATATATATATATATATATATATATATATATATATATATATATATATGAATATATAATTTCTGGTATAATTTCTTCAAAATCTTGACAAAAAATGGTTTCCTTTGTGATACCATGCTTTGTATCAGGGCAGGAATTTCAGGCAGGCCACGAAGGCCATGGCCGTCGTTGGCCCTCAGTTTGGCCTTGTGCCCCTCAAAAAAATGGCATGCCCTGAGACCACAGTGCCCCAGCTGACTGTACCGCTTTCTCCTCTGTCTCTTTCTTGTCACGTAGACACCAGTGTCTCTTTCTTGTCACGTAGACACCAGTGTCTCTTTCTTGTCACGTAGACACCAGTGTCTCTTTCTTGTCACGTAGACACCAGTGTCTTTTGTTGAGATTCTGAATTCTCAACTCCACTGACTCCCATATCATCTTTAAACCAATCCAGTAACTTTGAATGGTGCAGGGCTGAGTATGGATTGTAAATACCATAATTTATTTATTTCACTGCAGATAGTCCACATATACAATTATAACATATAGACGGGTTTCCTGTTAGTAAACATGAGAGGATATGACCGCGCAGAGGAGGGGTAAGCCTATAGAGGGCGCCATTACCCGCAGCAGCTCTGGTCAAATGTCCATTCATAAAATAAATGATCTTCACCGGGTTTAATGAAAGTAGATTAAATTATGCAGTTTGTAATACCTTGTTTACTCAATAAAAATGATTTGTCGGAAGTTGGATCTGTTTGTATATAATAGCAGCATTATGCCTATTATGCCTATAATAGCAGAATTATGGCTATCTAACTCCCGAACACAACAACAGAGTGAACGGCGCAACAATTCGTTTCCCCCGAGCATGCGCAGATTGCGCATTCTGCTCTGTGATGACGTCGCGTGGAAATCCGTCTATATAAAATCATCCATAACCCTTACATTCAATTAATTATTTCAATGGACTAAAATCTTTTATTTTATGGCCTTCCTGCCCTGGCATTTGGTCCTTGTGCCCTCAAAAAATGGACAACACCAAAGGCCAAGTGGCCTTGCCCTTAAAATGATGAAATTCCAGGCCTTTGTATGTTATGTATGTTAGTTCCATTGATCCAAGCCGGGAACACAATAGATTGATTGATCATTAAAATAAACATGCTCTGAATATGCACGACCCACCCATCTGTCCACTTAACACGGCAACACTCATTTAGTGCCTTTTATCCAAACATTCACCCATTCTCACACATTCACACACAGACGGCAACCACTGACACCATGCAAGGCACCAACCTGCTCAACAGGAGCAGTTGGGGGTTCAGTTGTCTTGCTCAAGGACACTTCCACATTAGCCCCGGGGGGGGGGGGGGGGCCGGGGATCGAACCGGGCAGCCACTCTACCTTCTGGAGGCACTGCCGCCCCTGGAACAGAATGTAGAAAGAAAGAAAGAAAGGCTGAGAATGTGGGTGTCATTCATGAAACATTTTTATCTGCAGACACACACACAAACACACACACATGCACACGCACACACTCTGACTGCATCACGCAGTATTGGAGGAAGGTGATGTAATGGCTATTTCCTCTGTCCATCCCCTCCCCTACCCCCCCCCCCCCCCTCCCTGCCCCCAGCCAGGACCTCCCTCTCTCTGATTAACACCTGTTACCCTCCTTCTTTCTCTCCCCCCTCCCTCTCTCGCACAGGAGTGTTAATTCCACACTGTCTGGAGAGCTTGGATGGGGGGGGGGGGGGGGGGGGGCAAGAGAGAGGGGGGGTTGATAGAGAGGCAAAGAGAGAGGAGGGAGTGAGGGAGAGAGAGAGAGAGAGAGGGATGCTGCATGGTGGTAACCTTTCCCCTTCCGCCATATCTGAGCCCTCTCTGTCATTGTGGACTGACTCTCCATTAATACACAGTTGGACACACATGCATGCACATGCGCTCGCGTGCACACACACACACACACACACACACACACACACACACACACACACACACACACACACACACACACACACACACACACACACACACACACACACACACACACACACACACACACACACACACACACAATGCTTGGTTCTTTGCAAACAATGAATTCACATGAAGTAGAAGGACAATGCTAACTGTGTTTTCTTTTCTGTGGAAAGCTCATTTCACATTCATTGCCACAGCTTTTAAGGTCAGAGTGTGGAGGGCACTCTCACTGTTTCTCTGCCTTATATCCTACTACAGTACAGTCTCTCACTACCACAGGCGTACGCCATAGAGCACTGGTGCCCAAACAGTGGGTCGGGGACCCATCTTTGGGTCGCGGACACATTTTTATGGGTCGCGAGAAAATATTTTTTATTTTTTTATTTCCAACATTAAATACATTTAATAAAAAAAATAAAGTATTTCATAAATAAAACTAATCCTAAAAATATAATAATTTCCGTTAAAAAAACAAAGTTGTGAAAATAGCAGATCATACAAGCTCACAACGCGGCGCATTGTCAGCTTGTAGATCTGCTATTTTCACTAGATTGGGTCCCAGGCAAACGTCTTTTGGGTCTTGAGCTAAGATGTTTAGGAAGTAGGAACCACTGCCATAGAGCACTGTTTCTCAACGCAGGGTCCTGGGACCACCAGAGGTCCTGTAACTCTGAAGAGTGCACTATTGTATTTGGTCCTATTTTGTACACTCTTAAAGTTAAAAGAAACACAGAGGATTTTACGGTGTAGATTGGGGGTCCCAGAGATTTAGAAAATTCTATCAAATGGGGGTCCTTGAAATGAAAAAAAAAAGGTTGAGAATCACTGCTACAGACTAGAGCAGGAGTTCGCAAACTTTTAATCATTTGAAATAATTAAAATATTAAAAATGTAAATTAAATGTAGGAAACTAAAAATAAAGGGGTATTTACTCATGACCCATAGAAATTGGTCCACGACCCACATATGGGTCCCGACCCACTGTTTGGGAAAGAGGGGACTAGAGGACAGAGACATGGCACTGCCTATAAACCTTATATTTTACTCTATGCTATATATAACTATATGCTATATGCATATTGCATAACTCTATGCCAGTGGTTTTCAACCAGTGGTCCGGGGACCACCAGTGGTCCTTGAGGGGGTTCCAGGTGGTCCCCAGCTAAATGATGGAGTTGGTAACCAAATGGACCCTTATAGATCTTTAACTCTTGAGAGCGTCAAATGAAACCAAATGGACCCTTACGGGTCCATTTGGTTCCATTTGACGCTCTCAAGAGTTACATTATTGTTAAACATCTGCTGGATGGCTACCATCTGCCTGTTATCTCTCCTAATGGTACCAACATCAATGTAATTGTGGACAAAATCTTATCCAACGAAAACAAAATATTCTAAGTTTTGGGGTCTGAGAATCTCATCAAATGGTGATCCTTGGCTCAAATTCCCAATAATGGTGTGAAAAAGGTTGAAAACCACTGCTCTATGCTATACAAATAACTCTATACTATATACATAACTCTATGCTATATACATAACTATGTGCAAGCACCTACAACTCTATGGCAAGCACCACCACCACATCGTAAGAGTAAGAGTGCCCCCACGTGGTGGAAGCACGCCACGACAAGCAATGTGTGTTGGATCCGACAGCCGAGGCGTGTTTGTTCCCTTCATTCATTCCATCACTCTGCCTCTGCCTCTGACTGACAGCAGCCATGGAGCAGCAGGTTATATACAGTAAACATGTCAGGGTTTCAAAGTCACGGGGCCAAAGTTGCAACGTGCCGGCAGACAGAGACAGAGTGTGATGCACTTTGGTAAATCGTCGTGTCTCGACTCGCCAATCTATCCATCTATCTATCCATCCCTCCGCCCGCCCACCTCTGTATCCCTCTCTCTCTCTCACATTCTGCCCCTCCACTCGGCTCCTTAGCACTTCAATCGCTTGGCTGGACGCCCTGCGTCACTCAGAAGACGCAGGGCAGCATCGTGCACGCGCACACACACACACACACACACACACACACACACACACACACACATCACTCTGACACTCACCATCCATTATCCATCTGTCTGTCTGTCAGGTGCCTCACTTTGAAGCCACATCCAAACTGGAGGGCTACCTACCTCGCGCACACGCACGCACGCACACACTCACACACGCTTATACCTCTCCAGCTGGAGTTTCAACAATGCATTGGTTCTCAAAGTGGGGTCCGGGGACCCTCAGGGCCAGGGTCCTTGGGGTGGTACCAGGGCAGGGGGTCCTCAGCTAAATTAGTTAATATAGTGTCACAATCATTTTAGCCCAGGGGTCTTCAACAGGGGGTCCGGGACGCCTAGGGGGTCCTCATAGTTACTACAGGGGGTCCGCCAAATCTTTGTGTGATATGATTTTTTTTTTTACCTTTAACCATGCTTTGAACCCTAGCAACCCTTTCTGAGGAGTTGTGAGCTTGTAGATCGGCTATTTTTGGCAAAGAGGTATAGTTGTAGAAGGAAAAAAGAGCAGTATCAAGTAAACAAAAAAAAGTTTAATCTGAAACTAAATTTTATACAATATAGAGGGGGTCCCTGCTTCATCTCTCTCTCAGCTAGGGGGTTCTTGGCCTGAAAAGGTTGAAGATCCCTGTTTTAGCCACTTTGTTTTTTGGGGGGGCTTTTCTGCCTTTATTGATGTGTTGGTGTAGCTCCTCTCACAACATTGATGACACAGGTCGGGTTCTTTATGAACGGCCATTTATTGCTTCAGGCATTCTCCTCATCCCTCAGTCATGCCATGAGAACTATATGTTCACACAAAAACAATAAAACAATCAATACATTGCACAGTACATAACATACAATACATGTAATGCGCCAAGCACAGGTTTAGAGTGTTCATCAAACACAACGGCAACATAAAAGCAAAATCTAAAAATAGAATACCTCGGTGGCCGCTTGTTCTGGAAAATAGTTTCTTCGTTGTTGGGTTGCTTAAAGTCCTTTAGCATGTCTTTTTGACCGTCTGTCTATGGTTTCAGACGTCTTTAATAACTATAGCAGCAGCGAAATCACAAACTGCAAGTTTTACAGAGCATATAGTTGACCAGGTTTGTTTGCACCGCCACCACCTGTCAGTAATCACATGCAATCATGCGTCCATCATGGTCCGGGATGTACTACTGACAGACAGGGAACTTTTGTTCCACCCCTAGGGCCAGTTGCACCACCTCACACTAAGTTCAAACTTAGCCTAGTTATAGCTGAAATGGCTTTAAAAAAACATTTAGACCAGGAAAGTATCTGTCATTTTTAGATTTATTTGGCTATTTTTAGAAAAATCGAGAATTTTTTTTGCAAATCTTTAAATATATATTTATACATTTAAAAAAAAATATTTGTATATTTTTGTTCCAGGGACCCCCAGAAGCAAAGATTTGAGTTATACATATATTCAAAGATTTACACACATTTTCACGATTTTTCAAAAAAATAGCAGATCTACAAGCTCATAGCGCGGCACTCGGTGCCACACCATGAGCTTGTAGATCTGCTATTTTTGAATAGCCAAAGAAATACAGACACAGATGCGTCCCCGGATTGAATGAATTAAGCTATAACTAGGCTAAGTTTGAACTTAGTGTGAGGTGGTGCAACTGACACCTGAAGTTTTAATCACATCATGTTTTAACATTTTTAACCTTACATGAAATCAATTATGACCCAAATATTTATTTATATCATGAAATGATTATGAATTATGCTTTATGAACTTATGACCATTCATTTTCTGTATTTTAGCAATTTTAGTATTTTTATAGTTTGTATTTTAATAACAACACTTAGTATTACAGATAGTATTACAGTGAAGATATAGGACAGGAAAAAGGGAGAGAGAGATGGGTGCATCAGAGCCTGTGGTATATGCGCCTGGACCACTAGGCCAGGCGGGCGCCCCCATTTTAACCACTTTAACCATATTTTATACTTTGCCTATTTAGAAATAGCAGATATACAAGCGTGTCACTTTGTGAAATATTTTCTGCATAAATCTTTGCTTCCGGAGGTCCCTGGCACAAAATATGTTTGAGATGGGGGGTCCGCAGACAAATACATATCATTTTGGGGGCTCTTGACATGAACAAGCTTGAGAACCACTGCAATAATGTTAGTGGGTTGGCTTCTTTGAGAGACGATAGAGTAAAAACAAACAAGGAATCTCCTATTTCCCTACTAAGCTGTGAGCTTGTATAGGTCGGCTAATTGTGGCGCCCCACGGCGGGAGCATAAATTAGGCATAACGCAGAACCCTACTGAATATATCGCTGCTGTTGGGCAGAAACCTCTAATCTCCATATGTTCACTTTTTGTGTTTTTTTACTGCCAGCATTAAAACATTGTGGTTGTGGGTTGGAATCCACCGTGGTGCATCCGGCTTTGTCGGGCGTCTATGCGAACACAATTGGCCCATGTTTGGGGAAGGGGAGCCGGGGCGGGGAGGGTGATATTTGTCACTGCATGTATTCCTTCGGGCTGGGGCGGCCCCTGACAACGGGGAGTGTTGGGCGGGAGGAGTAGGACGAAGGCTCTACGTCCTCCCGGTGGGGGCTCCCCTCTGGCATGCAGGTGAGTCAGTAGGATGCACAACAGCAGTGACAACACAGAAATGTGTGTGGGGAGGAATTAAATGGCATAACGACTAAAAAGGGGGTAAAAAAGTATTGGCTACTCAAAATTTAAAATATATATTATATATACATCTTTCATCAAATGAAACCGAACCCTTTCTGGGAGAAAAACGAGTTCTTGATGGTATGAATGAAACTGGTATGAAGTCAGGTAGTTTCTGCTCACGTCTCAAGGTACAGATTACACACAAACAAAATGGCGGCAGTACAATTCAATTCAATCTTTATTTCAGACCCAAGGAGATCCATGACACAACTATACATATAATATAAAACAACAGAAATAAAAAATAAAACGCAAATAGCCCACATTGTTCAGTTTCTGACATACTGTATAAACATGTGCGCCAATGGTTCCACAGTCTAGAGGAGAACCTGACAGAACTGTGTGTAGGGTCCGTTATGACAGCAATAGAGCAATTATGTAATTTACTGACTCTACACATAATGAGATGCCCTACACATAAACCTGTACATAAGGTTACGTAGCACAGCAGAGCAGGTGAGTACCCCGACACTAACAAACATCTGGCTTGCACTGGAGCTTCTTGGAGCTCTCAGCAGCACACAGATCCTGGACAGTGTATACGTGCCTCTTTCTTTGGTGTTTCTCCTTGATTGCGCTTAAACCCTAACATTTACCTTCACTAAAAGTTAAACTATGCCTAAACCTAACCCTAACCTCACAAACGCTATGCCTGACCCTAACCCAAACCCTTACCCTAACCTTAACCTTAACCCTAACATCACAGAAATAATGCCTAAACCTAACCTCAAAACCATGTCCGCATGGGCGAAACACCAAAGAGAGAGGCTCACCCCTCTGTTTCGTGTATACTGGCTGTGGCGCCGTTATTGTTAACTCAAAAGCATCATTAAAAACACACCTGTACAGGTAAAACCTTTCGGAGGCGTTGAACCCACGATGATTGCAGCACCAAATCTTTTGTGTTATCCTTTTAGCTCAAATGTCTGACTGTACCTCGTGCTGTTTGCATTTCTGTCTAATAAAGTATTCAATCAATTCAATCAATGATAATTTAATTATTTCTTGGGCCACCAGGGCCCAAGAAACCATCACGGCAGAATGAAATGTTTGGAGCGGGGTAGTCTGGTGCAACGCTCAGGTCCTGGACCTGGTGAGACGGAGGAGGAGCCCGGCCAGGAGGCCATCCACAGAGCCTAGCCCCTCCACGTGCCAGAGCCTCTCTTCTCCCCCAGTCCCGGCAGAATAGTTCCGGACAAGCGGATTGAGTGGCACTGTCTTGCCCTAAGACATACATGGGCAACTGGCGGCCCGGGGGCCACATGCGGCCCCCACCTTCACTTAATGCGGCCCCGCAGGTTAATATCGGAATGCTGATATATTATTGATTTCAGCTGTTACAATTCCAAACATGCAAAAATGACCCGCTTCAGTTTATATTAGTAGCTTAATGACTAGTATTAAAATGCTAATGTCTTTTTTATGTCAAATGTATTTGTATTTAAGTTCATAAAGTTAACATACTAAATGCATTTGAAATAAAATAAAAATGATACTTTTCAGGATTTCAATTCAAAAATAGCAACAAAAAAAAAACGATCTACAAGCTCAAAATGCGTCACACAGCGCGACGCATTTTCAGCTTGTAGATCTGCTATTTTTGCTACTTTTGTGTGACATAGAATGGCCCGCCAGCATATGCAATGTGGCCCTCTGGAGTGAGTTTGGAAATATAGTGGCCCTCTCCATCATCAAAGTTGCCCACCCCTGCCCTAAGAGGACTGACCGTGGGTAGCTACCTGGGACGTAAGTCGGGGCTTGATCAACCCCCGGCTGGGTAACCTGGGCGAGGGTGTATGTTGCGAGACCCGAAACACCTGTTGACCCCCAGGCTACAACACTGATGATACGTCCCAGATGCAGCCATGTGATGTTTATTCGTTATGGTACATTTTCGTACAGACACTGACTGCAGCTCAAAGTGCTGTAGATATAAAATCCATCTAAAACTCAAGAAAAACAGATCAATAATGCAACAGATGTATGAAAAAAGAAAGAAAATAAAGCTAAAGGCAAAGTTTGAATAAGAAGTTCTCTGAATTAAGAAGTTTCTTGGAGTTTCTGCCTCTCTCTCTGAGACACTCCTGCCTGGCAGGGTGTTACCAAGCCTGGGGGCAAGTGGAGCTAAAATCTGCCTCACTGCTTCTCTTGTGACTTGTGTGTTCCTTTCAAAAAACAGCAGCAGTAGATGATCTAAAAGGTTCTACTAGGCACATATATATATATATTCCTGAATTGCAGTCAGGAGTCACGTAAATATGTTGGTGCAAAGCCTGTAACTATTTATCCCTTTAAGACCGGGAACGCATCTGTGTCATTTTAAGATTGGCTTTGGCTCTATAAAAAAAAAGCAGATATACAAGCTCATAGCGCGGCACCGAGTGCCGCGCTATGAGCTTGTAGATCTGCTTTTTTTTTTTTTTTTTTTTTTAAATATGTGCAAATCTTTAGTTTGAATATATATATACTTTTTTAAAGCGAAAGTTTTTAACTCAAATCTTTGCTTCTGGGGATTTTACAAATGTCTTCTAAATCCTAACAGTTTTCTTTTCCTAAAGTTTTTTTTTATTTTATTTTTTTACTTATGTTGCTATATTTTCAATGCTTTTCAAACTTTTTTCATGTCAAGGACCCCCAAAATAATATGTATTTGTCCACGGATCCCCTCCCATCTTAAAAATATTTTGTTCCAGGGATCCCCGGAAGCAAAGATTTGAGTTAAAAAATGTCACGATTCGATTCTAAAAAAACAGAAGATGTGCAGGGTCCATGCCTCTGTATTTTGATAATATCCTCCCTCTGGCCATTCATGTGGCCGGTGGGGATAATGTTTTATCCCTGCCTCTGGTCAGAGTGAATTAAATACATGCATTGCCTTTTGGGAAATGTACCTGTTTGACATTTGTTTGATAATATCATCACAATTTAACAATCCAATTAAAATGTATATTAACCACATTATCCCTGGCATCAGCTCAGTGGCCTTGTGAATGGAGTGTCCGCCCTGAGATTGGGAGATCAGGGTTCAATTCCCCAGCCGGGTTATACCAAAAAAAACTATATAAATTGGACCAAATGCCTCACTGCTTGGCACTCAGCATCATGATCAAGGACTGGATTGGGGGGTTAAGTCCCTGCAACATCCAGGGGGTTTACTTCTAGGCCTACACCAAGTCACCTCACGCTACAGAAACAGGAGATAGGCTCCTGCCCCATTACTTAACCCAGATTTTGGCATATGTTCATAATTTTTTCTTTATTTTTTTATTGTAGATCGGCTATTCTCACTAATTGGCGTACAACAAAGTATTTGGCTTAAGGCCTGAGGCCGATTCTACAAGATGTCTTCTAAATCTAAATGAGTTTTTTGAGAAAAAAACGTACTGTAGTTGCTATTTCAGTGGTTCTCAAACTTTTTCATGTCAAGGCCCCTCGTCTCAAAATATTGTTTTCCAGGGACCCCCAGAAGCAAAGACTTTAGTTACAAATGTTTGCTGTAAAAATATATATTCAAAGATTTGCAAAAATGTTCACGATTTTTCAAAAATAGCAGATCTACAAGCTCATAGCGCGGCACTCGGTGCCGCGCTATGAGCTTGTATATCTGTTATTTTTGAATAGCCAAAGTGTAAAAAAATGCTTTTTAGCTCAAATCAACAAATTACACAGATGCAGTTCCAGGTCTTAAAGAAAATGTCCTCCAAGTAGCAATACCACGGTGTAAACACTTTGTTACAGCATTGAGTATACCGTGTTTCTTTTGGTTCATGTTTTATGTAAAGCACATTGAATTGCTTTGTTGCTGAAATGTGCAATACAAATAAACTCACCTTGCCCCCTTCAATCCATTCTAAAATGAACAGTCAGTTTAACTTTAGTGTGTAAAGAGTGCTGAGGTAATACAGTCTCTTTTTTGTGCAAGTCAATACGTTCGCAGCCGCATTCTTCTGAACCAACTGTAATAGTTTTGGGGGAGACCAGAGAGAAGGCTATTCAATAGTCAATGCAACAGATGATGAAGACATGCAAAAGCTTTTCTGCGTCTGCTTGTCAGAGCAGAACTCTGACCTTTATTTCTTTAATGCAAAAAGACAAATACAAACAATTTAAATAAAATGTCTTATATGATACTCAAAAGAAATAGCCTCGGATTTCAGTGTAACCACTTACATCCATACAGGTGCCATTAAAAACATTTAATTTTTAATGATTTTGCTGATACAATAAATTTCCCATCTAAAAATCTAATAACCTAAAACACAACTCTAAAATCTTACACTTGTACATACCGTAATATGACATGAATTTAAAGTTTAAAGTCACAATGTAATTCAGGGGTGGATGAAAAAGTTATTCACAGGGGTTCCCTGAGCCAATAATGTTTGAGAACCACTGATATATGTATACTATATATTTATTTGAGGTCTTGGACCAACCAAAATGTTTTGTCATGGTTCAGTTGGAGAAAGTTGTCCACATACCAGAGGAGACCTACATCATAACCTAACCGCCATGAATTGTAGAGCGAACAGTCAATATTTGTGCTTCAGCTGACAGACCTTGCACAGCCGGTGTCTCTCAGAAATGGGTCTGAATGATCTGAACAAAGAAATTAGTTCTGGAGCACACAGTCCATTGGACAGTGTTTAATGGTGCAAAAAGACTAGACTAACGTTTCGAGTTGAAATGATGGTTTAGTTCTTTTGCACCATTAAAACATTGCCAAATTGACCTTGTGCTCCAGAACAAATGTCTTTGTTCAGATCATATTGTCATTTCACTGCTTTGTCCAGCCTACACCTTTTAACTCTAACCCAAACCAGGGTCCATTATTAAGGGTGCAACAGTTAATCGAACAAATCAATTCAATCAATTAAGAAACATTATCGATTTTAATAAAAGTATAATTTTGGTTGGGAAAGAATAGAATATCTTTGATTTTTATAATGTTTTGAAAATAGCAGATCTACAAGCTTACAATGTGTTAATTAGGGCTTAAAAGGGAATGAAACTCTAGGTAAAAACATGGCAGGCTGTATAAGACTGTCCTTCTAGTACACCCAGAATGCTGTGAGGAGAGAGTGGTGACTACAGAAGTCCAAAATCCTTGATCGTCATATCCGACATCACTTACTGTATGTAGAGATGAAGCAGTTCCCACAAGTTCTCTGGTCATTTAGGGGCTAAAGACACTGTGAGATTTGGTTATTAGTAGTCAATAAATACATCTTTTTACAATATGTATATAGCTCACCGATGTGTATGTGGTTACATCAATATATTAAAAATACATTTAAAATGTGTTAATATTTGAGTGTGAACAGCATACGTTACCTGCCTAGTTTACATATTTTAAGACAAGATGACCTTTTTACCTAGGTAAAAAGTGTATCTATTCTTTGATTGATTGATTGATTGATGTACTTTATTTAGTAAGACATGAGAACAGTACATGACAGTGCATAACAGTACATGGAAGTACAAGTTCGCAATACAAGGTCAACTAAACTGGATAGCTCAGTTAAGCACTTAGCTTGTTTAAACATCTTTAAACATCTTACCTTTTAAAAGTGGAGCACAGACAGTCTGTTCGGCTGCTAGTCTTTACTGTCAACTTCTTGGAACTTCCACCATCTTGGTACACCACTCATTATACACCATGATGTAAGCAGCTGCAGCTAATCAAACTAAGGGGTGTGTTACAGATTCGGGTGTGTGACAGTACTGTGTCTATGCTTGAACATTGGCACACCTATGACTCTGGCACTGGGTACAAACACACCCATTACTAATGTGATTAGATGAGGCTGCATTGCTCGCCAGCCTGCCATGATGTTTTTAATCTGCTGTAGGTTTTTAACCTGAACTGGAAAACAAACTGCTATAAATCAGTTTAGGGTGTCATGCCCCTTTAAGTGGTTAACCATGCAGACTAATGGATTTCATGGATTATTTAGAAAATCAATTAGAATCTGTTTCTGGTTGATTCGTTGACATATAAATTATTAAAAAAACAAAAACACCAGTAATTGAGTAAGTAATCAATAGAATAATCTGTAAGAAAACAATCGATAGTTGCAGCTCTAGTCCAGCTGTAAAGTGTTTGCTCATATATTTTTGTCCTATATCTGGATATTCTCAATACAGTAAAACATCTGAAAGGTGCAATAATGATAAGGTTTACGTACATTATTATTATAAGTACATTTTGTTTATTAAAGGGTTAGTTCACCCCCAAAATGACTTTTTTTATATGTTTTAGTTTTTGTCGCATTCCTAAAACAATAATTTGATGATTTGAAAGACAGTCCTTTGTGTCTCCTATACTGGAACAGCTGCCTACCGGTCCGCTGGTCATCAAATTATTGGCTTAGGAATGCGACTAAAAACTAAAAATATCTGAAATTCAAGTCTCCATGGAGTGACTAATTGATCGATTTTAGTTATAATTTAGTTATACTTATGTGAAATCAATAATATATATATCAGTATTCCGATACTAACCTGTGGGCCGCATTAAGTGAAGGTGGGGGCCGCATGTGGCCCCCGGGCCGCCAGTTGCCCATGTAAGTTCTACATTGTGGCATTATTGCTGCTTTCTTCGCCCAATCCGCACCACCACTGATCAATACAACAGAGCATGGCAGCCCTGCCCAAAGTGTTCTCACATAGACTGACCGGCTGGTGTAATAATAAGGAATGGGAATGAGCCGTGCGGACCCAATCAGGTCAAGCGAGGCGATAGGGTATTTAATAAGCTATCGTGGAGCTTAGCTCTGTCGGCCTCGCTGACTTAAATGGACCGGAAAATTGAGGGGAGGAGGGGGGGGGGGGTGAGAGGAGAGAAGAAAAAAAACAGAAGCCTATCTTACAAACCCAATTATTCCCTGGAGGCATTCCTACCCTGGTCAGCCCACCAGCACATAAATAAATCTGTCTTATAGTGAGGTGGGGGGGTAGGGGGGGTGGGGGGGGGGTTAAATCTTACTTTTGGAGCCAAGACGTTGCATGCTAACTGCACATCTTTAATCATGTGATAAATGTGAAGGCGAGCCCAGAACACGGAACAAGCCTAGATGAGTGGAGAGAGAGAAAGCAGCAGAGCATAGAGACACCATTAGATCCTTAGACCCCATGTGTTCATTATCGTCTCAGTCGGGTGGAAACCTTGTATGTCCAAAACTGTTGCTTTTCAGGAAAGGGATAAAAAGAACCTGTCACAAGAACTTGTTAATGCTTTTCATTGGCTAAATAATGTATTTCTAAAACCTACAGACAGACTTAAAGGTAGGGTAAGTGATTTACTCTTTACTTTTACTAAAGAGCTGGAGAGACCCCTGTGACCGAACAAACGCTCAGTAGCAATGATTACTATCAGAATATAGTAACCTTTTAACAACAAAAAAGAAATACCAAACAATATCACTTACCCTACCTTTAAATACTTTCAACCTGGCGTCCCTTTTTTGGGCATGTCAATAGACGGGTTTCCGAGCGACGTCATCACAGAGCAGAATGCGCAATCTGCGCATGCCTGGGGGTAAGGTGCGTTCGAAAATACAGCCCTGAGCGGCAGTGAGCGCACTGGCCAATACAAACTAATAGGCGAGTGTGCTCCGGTGCGTAATTTCCAAACGCACCCATAGGCTTCCCCCCGCAGCTGCGCGGTCATATTCCTCTCATGTTTACTAACAGGAAACCCGTCTATAGAGCACCGAAGTCTGACGTAATTTACACATCCTGGGTTTGTCTACCTGGTTCGCGGTGTTCCACCCCCATTCTGAATCCCATAGACGTATTTAATATCGCGTCAAATAAGAACTGTGTTCCAAAAATAAACAAATGACCCCGGCGGTTTGACTCATATGGATATGAAGCATCAACTGACGGTGAGAAAACGATAATGTTACTTCCGCCGAATTAGTTACATTTTCGCCAGAAACAGACTATATAAGTATCAAATATAAGTTATTTTTGGACCACAATTCTTATATGAGACGATTCTAAGATGACCCAATGTTATTCTCCATAGAATTGAATGCATCAGCACTTATTGTTTTACCAATGTTGTCTGCTCTTTTAACTTTTTAATGTTTTTAACGGCCTCGCCTCTTTTTAAATGTGTCTATTGTTTTTAAGCACTATGAGTTGTGGAGAACGGTATTTTGCTCCCTGTATGCCTTGTGTGTATTGGAAGTGACAATAAAAAAACTGATTCTGATTCTGATTCTCATAGATAAATTACTTTACGAACCAGGGGATGAACGAGTGACGTCAGGACTTCTGTACTCTATAGGGGAATATCTTTGAATGTTTGCAGTAGCGTAAATAGCCGATCTACAAGCTCGCGATGCATTGTGAGCTTGTAGATCGGCTATTTTTGTTACTTTTGCATGACAGTCATATGAAAGTATAAAGGCCTTTTACTCGTGCCAGAGTATTTGTATATATTGTGGTATTGCTACTTTTACTTAAGTTAAAAAGAAATGTGACTATCCTGGGTTCCAATGTGTTTCATGACCTTTGCCACATGTTGCTTCCTCTCTCTGAACCTCTCTTTCCTGTCTCTATGGAACAAAAACACCAGTGAGGGAAAATAAATGGAGTATTTCCATTATTTGATACTTCTACTCCACTACACCTCAGAGGCAGATATTGTACTTTGTATCCCACAACAATTATTTGACAGCTTTAGCTACTAGTTACTTTGCCAATTGATATAACTAGAAGCTCGGCCCCGCTACGCGGGGGCGAGCGTCTAGCCCGCGGCCACGCCCACGTTGCGCCCGCGGCCACTTGGCAACTCATATAAGTGGCGTAGCGTCATGAGGGTCAGTGGGGCCGTGGCTCGGTCAGTGAAGACCCTGTAGTGCGGATGATATGTGGCATAGAGGGGCAGATTGTAAATCCCCAGAGGAAACATCCGTGGGCTACCATTGGTTCAGCGATGTGTGCGGTCGCCCTGCGGCCCCTCCTCCTCCACCAATGTGCAGTATTGAGAGCCCTGACGTCACAACAATTGGAGCGATGGGCACTGCACTGTGGTTGGTTAGGGTACACCTAGGGCCCAGGTAGAACCCAGTTAAAGCCTGCATGGGCAAACCCAGTTAGGACCCGCCTTGGTCCCACATAAACATGGCTAGTTGGGGCCCACCTAAGGGCCAGGTAGAAGCTACTTATAGCCTGCATGGGCATCGCAGTTGGGACTGAAGTGGATGCCGCTGACATTGCTGACATGGGGTCCATATGGTTTAGCCCACCTTGAAACCATATGGGAACTACGCTGGCATGCTGGCTGTAATGCAAACGCTGCATCATACCTGCAGTGTGTAGTTTGATGTTGTGTGTGTAGCAGATATACCTGCAGTGTGTAGATCAATGTCCATATGAAAGTCAATGCCCAGCAGTGTTTTTTTTCCCCAGCAGAGTTTCTAGTGTCTCTGTGTCTCTCTGGAAGAGGTTGCACATGAACTCTGCAGCCGCACTGAGGCGCTCCAACACAAACACTCTGACATTAAGCTGCTTCACACAACAAACATCAGCACCACGCTGCTGTTTGTCCAAAAGACACAATATCTCCTCTCCCACCGACGTCATGTGTTCATTTATCGACAGCCGTACAGACTCCTTTTGACACATTTTACCTCGTTTATCCAGCTCTCACTGACTCTCCACATCGGGCTGTTATTTTGCTGCGATCAAGTCAACGATGTGAGAGATTAGCTATCACAGACGGACGGACAGGGGGTGAAACATAGTCTTGCGCCATGCCTTTCGGCCTGGCGGAGACAATAAAAAAAACGAAAGTAAAGGAAATGGCCATTTCTGCAACAGAAGTAGTCAACAAACTATACTATGAAAACATGGGCCACATTGGCAAAGAATGTAAGAAAGAGGCAATCATGTAGAAAATAGCCGATCTACAAGCTTACAAAGCCTCTCAACGTGAGGCGTTTCGAGCTTGTAGATCGGCTATTTGCACAATATTTACTTGTGGAACGGAGTCAAACAGAATGGGGGGGTCCCAGATCAAGTACGTGTATTTGGGGGCGGGGCGGGGCGGGGGGGGCGGGGGTGGCGTGAAAGGGTTGATAAGCACTGCTCTAATCGGAGCGAAATTATCTGAAATGACTACATGACCATAATGCAGCCTAACATGCGTTGCACGGGGCGGTCCTGGCATTACGTTAGTTACTGTAGTTGCTGTGGAGCTACATAGTTCTCCAGAAGACACACACAAACATACACCATCTACAATGGACGAACTGAGCAGCAATATTGACATTCACCACACGAACGTGCATTGTTGACAAAGTGATTGCACAGCCGCTGCAGGCATGACAACCACGTTAGCGTTAGCGACATGGCAGCTATCACAGCGCCCTGTCCGTCGTGCTGCAACTGCCTGTGATGGCTACAGCAGTAACAGCAAGCTGTCTGCGATGCCATTGTCTGGAGACTGCTCTTAGCGTGACACGACCAATGAGAGTGAGCGCTGTAGTTGTTGCTAAGATACGGTGGCGTCTCTGCCCCATAGCTTGTAGATCTCTCACACATGATTGGCGTAGGCTGCGTTGCCAGGTCTGACTTTGTGTCTAAGCAATGGTCGGCTTATTTTTGCGCGCCTTTGGGCTCGTTTGCATTGTGCGCACGGCAGCGCTTGTTTAGCGTACGTCAGCGCGACGTGGCAACGGACGTGGCAACGTTTGGCTGGTGAAAAGAAACACCCGGACGTGAATTTTGTGTTGGCGAAGTGATTTGCATAAGTATTGGAGCATAATGCGTTTGATATTAATTGTACATCCTGCAAGTACAGTGATGGGATGCGAAGCAGCTGGTGTCACAGGCAGAATATTGAGGAATTTTGGGGGAAAATGTGGAGTTAGTTGGGCCATGTGTCTGCTTGGCAATTGAGCACATACAGTCGTGTACACTCCATGACTGTGGCCGTCAATTATGGTAGCAAGATTAATACCAAACATATATTAACTGATAAATGATGAAGATTAAGCTAAGCTACCCACAACATATAAAAGTATTTAAAATAAGCTTTACCTTTACCAGCTGCAACAATACAGTGATGAACAAATTAATGCCAGTGGTAGAAAAAGTACTCAAATTCTTTACTTAAGTAAAAGTATCAATACTGCAAAGTAGTTGCAAGTAAAAGTACAAAAGTATTGGTATCAAAATGTACTTGAAGTACCAAAAGTAGAAAGTACTCATTATGCAGAATGTCCCATTTTACAAGTTTTCAAATTGGTAGAATATATAAAAAATCTTGTAATAATCAAAATCTGCAAAGTACCTGAGAACTACTACTAGAATTGTAAATACTCCACTAAAGTAAAAAAAATACTTCAAAATTGTATATAAATACAGGACTACAGGTATACAGCATACCTAAATACATATACTGTATGGCATACAGTAGTATTTAGTTACTTTCCACCACTCATTAATGCTTTACTTTTACGTTTGGTACTGTACTGTAACAAATATTCTGACCTGGCAGCAGAAGCTTCCCAGAACGGCTGGAAGACCCTCATATTTCCAGTAGAAGTGGGAACTAGAGGCTATGTTGCAACATCTACGACAAGTCTGTTGAAGAAGATGGGGGTGAGGGGTCTCTCCCTCCAACAGGCAATCAAGTCTGTGTCAAATACTGCGGAAAAAAAGCAGCAACTGGCTGTGGATAAAAAGGAAGGACAAAAACTGGGCAGCAAGATAAAGATCATTGGTATGCGGTCAGGCTTAGGCCTGACTCAGGGAGAAGGACGCCCCTGCCATGCAGAGTCCAGTGGGGGATATGGAGAGGATGGAACGGAGAGGGGTGTACCTGGGACGCCAGACACAACCGTTGAGCCCTCTGGAGACGTTGTGGGCTAACATCAATGAAACGTCGATGAAGCAGGGTGCCCACCTGATGACCTCAATGAAATTCCTATACCCTCCCTATTCACCACTCCACTCTGACCTTCAAGAGCGCCAACTTATCATTGGGATTGAAACATCTAGTTCTATTAGCTTTAACGTTCCACCACTCATTAATGCTTTACTTTTACGTTTGGTACTGTAAGTATTTCTTGATGCCGATACGTGGTGTGTCAGTATACTTCTTCCACCACTGAAGAACACACACATCTGCGAGGGAAGAGAAGATAGGAGGAAAACAGAACACGTGGACATAGTGGCGTGGATCGATGCACAGTAAGTGAGGTTTAATTGAAATAAGTTAACTTAATTCACATGAGTCAGAAGACCTTAAATATAGTGTCTATGTTAACACATAACGTTTTGGTCAAAAACTCCTCTAGTGTGATGGATTAAATAGGTCAAATCACTCTCTTTTAAAAGGCAAAAGGCAATAAAGTAAAGAAACGAACACGCAGAGCGCTTTCATTCACAACGTAACAAAAAGTGAATAATAATGATTGGAAATAAATCAAGTGCAAAAAGGGACTCACAGTGTCTTTGACAGTAAGAAAGATAGATTACATCTTTCGTATAAGATAGTGCAGAAGTGCAGCTCTTACAAATAAGTACTTTGCTCGTTTCAAATATACATCATAACCAGAGTATCGTCAATATGGAGCTTTGAGCACTTTAGGTAATTATCGTGGATTCCGTGGGAATGCAAGGGTCCGTTCTTTTTAGGGGCATGTCAGTGGTGACTGTGAATTTGTTTAACCCATTAAGACCGGGAACGCATCTGTGTAATTTTTAATATTTCTTTGGCTATTCAAAAATAGCAGATATACATGGTTGTATATCTGCTATTTTTTTTTAAATCTTGAACATTTGTGCAAATCTTTGAATATATATAATAAGTTTTAAAGCGAACATTTTTAACTCCGATCTGTGCTTCTAGGGGGGTCCCTGGAACAACATATTTTGAGATGGGGGTCCGTGGCCAAATACATTTCATTTGGGGGGTCCTTGACATGGAAATGTTGGAGCACCACTGATACAGCAATTTCAAAAAAACAGTTTGTATAGAATATATATTCAAAGATTTGACCAAATGTTCACGATTTAAAAAAAAAAATAGCAGATCTACAAGCTCATAGCGCGGCACTCGGTGCCGCGCTATGAGCTTGTATATCTACTATTTTTGAATAGCCAAAGAAATCTTAAAATCACACAGATGCGTTCTCGGTCTTAATGGGTTAAATTACACAGTCTGCAAGGCGATGGTCTTCTTCCTACCGTGCCATTTAGTTATTTTCCCCACTTCGCACAGGAAAGCCGTTTTCAACAGGTAAACAGTGCAGGGTGCAATACTTTGAAGACTGCAATATTTTTTTGGACCATCAAATGGAATGGAGAAAAAGAAAAGAAAAAAAACAAACAAACATATACATTCAGTATAAATAAATGGATACATAAACAATTAAATATCAAATAAATATTGCAAGTGCTCCCGTCTTTTGAATATCACCTTAAAAACATGGTTTCAAACGGTTTCAAGGAAGGGGAGGAAGTGTCTTAGCTTTAAGACGCTTTTTATGTCGTCTGACTTCACCACACAAACACAGCCGTATGGGTATGTTCACACTATCCATAAAAAAAAGCACCTTATTACATTAAATCTATCACTCAGTCCTCCGTTGTAAAACTGGGGATGGTTTCTGTATTCATCACTTGTAGTCTGTATTAAAAAGTCAATTGGCCATTACTGGCTAGGAGCAGCACTGCTCAATAAACTGCCTGATTATCTTAACAGTTTACTGACATTTAGAGTCTGTCACCACCATACCCGTTAACAAGATGACTTGGGTTTAAATATTCCTGCTGTTAAGTCTGCCTTTCAGTATTATGCCCCACATATGTCTACAAACTTTTACAAAAACGGGATCATTTAATTTCACTTTATCGCTTCAAACAGCTGGTGAATAACACTTTGAAAACTGTCTATTCTAATGTCTGCCATCTTTTGTAATTTGTGTTTTTTTTGTTATGTTTGTTGTTCCTGTACTCAAGGCGTCGTTTGAAAAAGAGAGATTTCTCTCATTTGGCCTTCCCTGAATAAATAAAGGTGAAATGAAAAAAGCCCTATGAGCATTTTTTCTTCACTTACTATTTTGACATGGCCATGGTGATACAAGGCTAAATTACCGATGAATGCGTAGCCGCTATTCAAAGCTGCTATCCTATACTGAAGAGCGGACTGGACGACAGACATATCGGTCGGACTGAAGGTTCGACGTAGGTGTGAGGGCCCCATAGCGGCCGAACTCTAGATGTGAGGGCCGCGCAGCGGCCCGAACCTCTAGTTACAGAAAAAGCCCACTAGGCGGTGCCTTTTCTTCATACACGGCGGACAGTGTGAACATAACCTTAGTTAGCATAGGATCAAATCCCAGTAATACCTCCATCCCCTCACTGTCTCCTTCTCAAGTTTTGTAACATAACGTCTTAATTAAAAAAGATATAATAAAAGTAAAAATACAATGAGGGAAATTCATTCTCTGCTTTTCCCCTCATAAATATAGTCTCTTAACCACATGAACCCTAGTGTTTGGGGGGCGAACATTCGGCGAAAATAGCCGATCTACGAGCTTGTAGATCGGCTATTTTCGGCAAAGAGATTTGGTGTAGAGGGAAAAATGTAGCGGACCTAGAATAGAGTCCCCCGGGGCGACCCTGGTCAACTAAGTACATAGGGTTTAAGTGTTTAACTCTTCAGTCTCAGCCTCAGAGTTGTCCAGGTTGGACACGATGGAGCTGTACCACTCTGCGCTTTCCTCCTCCTCCTGCACTCCTGTCCCTCCTCCTCCACCTCCTCCTCCTCCTCCTCCCCCTCGCCTCTCGCTCAGCATCTCCATGGCCACTTGGTGGTAGGGGTGTTTGCGCTTGGTGTGGCGGCGTAGCGTGTTGCGCTCGGCGAAGCGCGTGTGACACAGCTGGCACTGGTAGGGCTTCTCGCCGGTGTGGACGCGCTGGTGCCGCTGGAGCTCGCCCGCCTCCCGGAAGCGCTTGGCACAGATGGGGCACACGTAGTTCCTCTGGCCCGTGTGGATGTGCTTGTGTCTCTGTCCCAGGGAAAGACGGAGAAAGATGGTGAATGTGAGAATTTTTTCTTTATGTTTTTTATTTTTATTTTTATGAATATAGAGCAGCCTATTTACTTTTTTCTCCCAATTTAGTCGTTGTGTCAATTTATCCTCCCCACACATTTCTGTGGTACCACAGCTGTTGCTGCCAGTGAGGCGCTATATCATACATGGGCAACTGGCGGCCCGGGGGCCACATGCGGCCCCCACCTTCACTTAATGCGGCCCGCAGGTTAATATCGGAATACTGATATATTATTGATTTCAGCTGTTACAATTCCAAACATGCAAACATGACCCGCTTTAATTACTTCAGTTTATATTAGTATATTAGTAGATGAATGACTAGTATTAAAAGTATTTTTTATGACCAATGTATATTTATTTTAGTTCATAAAGTTAACATAAGTATAACTAAATGCATTTGAAATCATTATTATTATTATTTTTTTCAGGATTAAAAAAAAAATAATAATAATCAGGATTCCAATTCAAAAATAGCAAAAAATGGCAGATCTACAAGCTCAAAAAGCATCGCAGTGCGACGCATTTGAGCTTGAACCACGGTGGACTCAAAGCCCTACATGATGGTGGACGGTTACTTCAACCCTGTGCCACCCGAGTGCCATCGCTGTGGAATTTTAACACTTGTGTGCTTTGGGTCTGGGACAGAAATGTAAGGTTTCATTTGGGAATGAGATGATATTCACCTTTTGGGAGAAACATCTCCTTACACTTCCTCTCATGAAATGATTGCTGGCATGAAACTTTATGGCTTAACTATTAATGTTACGAGGTCTTTTATGTGCATCGCAAAATGCACGACACACTGTATGTTTTACACTGAAATGTGTGCTTATGAAATACTGACTAAGGCAGTCAACCTTTTCCACTGATTAAGAACAATACTATAGTAATTAGCGCAAAGTGTTTGTCATTAAATGTGTTGCCAGTGAGATTGTGTTAGAGCAAATGTTCACTTTGAATAATATATATATATATATATTCAAAGATTTTTTTTTAAATAGAAAAATAAATAAAAAAATGACACAGATGCATTCCTGGTTTTAATGTATACTTTAAAGTCCTATATTTATCTGTATCACAATGAAAACTTGTTTTATTTCAAGGTTTCAAAGAAAGAATACCATGAATACCATGACAATTATATTTTTATATTAATGTTATTTTATCTTTAAAAATTTTGCCAATTATATGGGGGCCTACATGCAATATCCAGTGGGCCCCACATGTTTGGAATCACCCTCTTAGACGAAACACAGTCTCCAGCATGTTAACTCTGGCAATTGCTGATTTTGATCGAAAGCTGTAATATATTATAGATGTTGAGTGCTGTGCTGAACTGCACTGTACAAAAAAGAAGTGGGGGCCGGGCGGTTGTCAATACTTCAGCTACTAAATCCAAAATCAATACGTTCTGCACCAATCTCTCCAATGCCAAATTCCTGCACAGCTACTTTGCAGAAGAAGAAAAAATATGAGTGGAAACCAGCGGCGCTCCAAAATAAAAATACTTTTAGCTCAGGTTGAGTTTTTTTTCCACTGGCAAAATAAACTAGAAAGGGATACTCACTGATGCGTAAATATCCTCCAGGAGGCCTGCCGCTACCTCCCCCCACTCTCTGTGTGTGTGTGTGTGTGTGTGTGTGTGTGTGTGTGTGTGTGTGTGTGTGTGTGTGTGTGTGTGTGTGTGTGTGTGTGTGTGTGTGTGTGTGTGTGTGTGTGTGTGTGTGCATGTGATGATGTGTGTTGTGGTGTTATTTATGCACCTGTATGGGCACAGGGCAATGGGGGGAAAGTCTATGATAAAGGACACTGATCTTTAATCCATTTAGTCAAAGGGGTGCAACAGTTAACATTTGTTTTACTGATAATCGATAATCTATTCAAATAATTGATTAATGATCAATCCCTATTAAATAAATAGTCAAACTATTCACTATATTTGCACGACACCGTGGTGTACAAAAGTATGCTTCAGTTTCTGCAACATAGAGTGGGGAAAGCTTTTGCATTTGTGGCGCCCCCTGTAGGTTGAAGTGAAATCACTTTTGGTTCTGGGTTATTTAGAGGCTACATACACATGTGGTTCAAATATGCTGCTGGTCAAACAAACAAATTATGTTCATGATTTTTTGTGTTGTTCTTGTTTTTAGTTTTGTAAAATACAAAGTCCTTCAAACTTTGGATGCCAATTATAGGCCATCAGTATGGAATATAAAAAATCGGAGGTCGATTTGAAAAGTATTTGGGCTGGGGATTGATTTTCGTGGCCTACTGGCAGCATGCACAAAGAATTTGATGATGATCTGTGTAGTAGTTAATGTGAACATGACTTAAAAGTCTTGCATCTGTATTTCGGAGTGCTGCTATTTCCACTCATCCAGTAGTTTTTAACGTCTTTTCATTCATTCATTCAACCTTTATTTGTTCTCGAAAGACATTGAGGTTGCCCTCATTTGCAGTGTCGTCGAGATACAGCACAGTACAACATCAATACAACATCAATATTCATATCAATGATATATTCATAACAAAAACAACATTAAAAACAGTTACAGACATTTGTGGGTAGATCTGCAATCAAAGATTTAAATTGACCATATGTTATGGGCGAACTGATCTTAAATTTCAGCTGTAGGTCATTCCATGTAGTTGGGGCACTAACGCAAAAGGCTGTTTTCCCCAGTTCACTTTTTACCCTAGGGACTTTTAGGGTCAGCCAGTCATTTGAGCGTGTCCCATGCGCTCCAGGATTCCATTCCATCAAAGAATGAATATATGATGGCAACGTCCCATCAATTGCCTTAAAAATAAATAGGTACCAATGTTTGTTTCTCCTGTCAGCCAAAGATGGCCAACCTACCCTGTCATATAGGATGCAGTGATGGGTCCTAAAATGTTCACCAGAAATGAAACGCAGGGCAGAGTGGTAAACTGGGTCTAAGACCTTGAGGGTAGAAGGGGAAGCATTTCTATAAATGACATCACCATAGTCCAAAACAGGGAGAACAACAGCTTCAATTAGTCTATGTATTGACTATGTGTCTACGTCAATACAAAGTATTGACATTGACAGTTGAGCACCCAAGGAGTAAATCAGTGAAGAAGACTCTCCTGCTTTGCATTTCCTGCACAACTGCTGTCCTTAAAATAAAAGTGCAGTTGAAGAAATGATAATAACTAGCTAATACAGCAATTAGCCACTGATAGCATGGTAATTAATGCGACACAAAGCTAGACATTGAAGGCTCTTACCTGCAGGTGACTGGAGCGTTTGAAGGCCTTGCCACACTGCTGGCAGACGTGCGGCTTCGTCTGTGAGTGGGTGATGGCGTGACGCTCCAGGTCCGACAGATAGAAGAACACCCGCGGGCACAGGTGGCAGTAGAGCACCCGCCGCGGGCCCAGGGAGGAGTTGGGAGACGAGGCCGGGGAGAGCGGGTCCAGCGGGTCCAGCTGGTCCAGGTGGTTCGAGGGGAGGATGGGCCCCATGGGGGGCGAGCTGGAGAAGTAGAGGTGGTCCTCCAGCTGAACAGTCTCCGACGAGGCTGAGGGGTCTGAGGTCGCGTCAGGGTCGGTGGACTCGGGGGCGGGCCCGTTCGAGGGGTCGTAGGCTACGCTAGCGCACGCCGCCGGGCGTGGAGACGACGACAGCGGCGCAGCTGATGGCTTGGTGTTTTCACCCGGGGCCTCGTCAGTGGATATGGCTTCTGTTTCACGGTTGGAGTCGGAGGGGTTAGCATCTTTTTGCGCGTGAGCAAGACTGCTATCTTGGAGCGCGGCGGACGAGGACACGGGGACAGAGAGGGAGGCCAGGATAGGGGCAGACGTTAGGCCGCTGCCACCGCCCACTCCGGATAGAATGACCGGAGGGTTGTTGGGGCTCAGCCTGATGACGGGGTGCGACATCGCGGAGGACAGAGGTGAACCCAGAGTATTGACCTGGCCGACGACACCCTGAGAGAGGCCGATGGGGAGCGAGGACGCGGTGATCTGGGACAGCTGACCGGTCGAGGGGTCCAGGACGGCTATGGGGGTAGAGGTAGCGACGGGCTGCCCGGGGGAGGCAGGAACAGAGGAAAGGAGCAGGAGCATTTGGGTGCCAGGGGCAACGAGAGAGTTCTGAGCAACCGAGAGCGGAAGGGAGAGATTCATGGGGCCGGGAGAGGAGAGCTGGGGCAACGAGGAGCAGGAGGAGGTATGGTTGGACAGCAGGAGGATGGGTGTGTTGGTGGCGGGGTTTGTTAGTATCTGAAACGTTTGGTTGGGGACTGAAGCCGCACACGGCTGGGGCAGAGCAGCACCGGCCTCGTCTTTAACTGCTACGTCTTGGGACGCCGAGTTCCCTACCAGCCGTGCGCTTGTTAAGAGCTCTGCGTTCGCTGTCAGTTCAGCAGCTGGCGATAGCATATCAGTGACAGTGGCTGTTGAGGGGCACGAGCCTCCAGGAGGCGCGCTTAGTGTGTGCAGTGTGTCGTTTAGACTTTGGCTGAGGTTGAGGCCCACAAATGACCCGTGTCTCTCTGCCGCCGTCGGCGAATTGTGCTGAATCGCCGGCTGACCTGAGACGGGGTCCTCCCCTTCTGGCTTAGAGGTTTCTACCTGGGGCACTTTGTGTCCCTCTGGACTGAGAGTGTATGGGATTCCCTGGTCGTCGATGAGCAGAAGGTTTTCCGGGTCGTAGTCTATGGAAGAAAGGGAGGTGAATACCGAGGTAGAGAAGAAGGAGGGAGACGGGAGGGGGTTGCAGAACGCGTCGGCGCAGCCGTCCGTAGTAGGGAGCGTCGAGGCATCAACGTCGTCTTCTTCCACCACATCTCTGTCCCCGTCCCCCTCAAACTCGTCCACCTCCATGATGAGGGAGCTCTCGTCCAGGAAGCGTCCCGTCCTCCTGTCTCTACTCTCTCTCTTCTTGGGCAAGGTCAGATCCAGAGGCTCCGTCTGTTCTTCCGGTCTCGCTCCATCCTCCTCCTCCGGCATCTTATTCCCGGCGGCGCTCGATTCCGCCGCTTGCGAGTTGAGGGGAAATGCGTCCTCCTCCCATCCTCTCTCTGTCTGTTCTTCGTTGATCCCTGGGACTTGAACTCTGTCGGCGCTGGAGACGAGAGCTTCTTTTAAAACGCTAGCACAGTTGACGTGACCACCACTGTTCCTGTCATCTGAAAGATTGCTTTCATTATGTCTTTTCTCTTTCCCCTCTTCCACCTCCATCTCTTGGAATGTTTCCACTTTGGGTTCGTCAGTCACGTGACCCATAACTTCCTTAGTCTGTTGTTCGTTTGTGGCGGATGCTAATGGAGCTAGCGGGATGTTGTCGGTGCAGCCCGTTGAGATGGCCTCAGCTGAAAGCAGCAAAGGTGTTGTAAACTGAGAGCAAGGCGGGTCTTTGGTCAGGCTGACGTTGGTGTTCGTAATTGGCTGCTCACACCGTTGAGGAACGACGAGTTTCGGCCTGATTGGTTGGCTGCGCAAAACAGGCATTCCAGCCTTAGCTGCTATTGGCTGTTTGATTCCGCTGGTCTCACACGCGTCCTCCTGACAGGCCGGGTTGGGCGTCCCGTCCGATTCCGGTGGCGTCGTCGTCCCATTGACGGAGGGGGCGTCTCCGCTGGAGGTCAGTGATTGCAGAGAGCATGGCTGGAGGTCACTGTCCGGGGTGCTGCTGGATGCAACATCCTCCACCAATGGCTCTGGTCCCTCCACACGCTGCTGGCTGCCATGTTGGTCATCCAAGCTGCCGCAGATCAGGACTGTAGCCAACTGTGAATTCATTATGGGTCATACCTGTTTATTTCTGGGGGGTGGAAAAAAAGGGGGGTTAAAAAAAAAATGAACATATTTTAATATTACATTTACATCTTTGATAAATAGCTGAAGCTTTTATCCAAAGTAATTTACAAGCATGCTAATTTTACATTTGGAAATAATCTGCAGTGCAAGCAACAAATAGTAGTAGTTGGCTAATGTAATAGGAGTAATAGTAGTAATAACGTATATTATATTATAAAAAGTCATTACATTTTAATAAAATAATAAAACATTAATCATAATCATTTGCCACTTAAACCCCAGCATCTGTATCGTGGGGAAAGCTTTCGTAGAAAACAGCAGATCGACAAGCTCACAATGCGTTGCAATGTGATCGACTATTTTCTGCGAAAGCTTTCCCCACAATAACAGAAAACAGAAAAGCCTTTTGACTAGTACAGAGCCCTGAGGCACTCCGGTTAACCACATGGGATTGAAGTGGTTAACAGTGTTATCATGTGTAATAGAGTAATAGAGTACATAAATACATTTTATATGTTTGTATGATCTCATAGAGATTGCATGCAGCTGAATGACACATCATTCAGCTCAGTTGGTGATGATGATGATCATTGTAATAATCATTACATTCAGAGGATGCTGATAACCTAATTGTTAGGAGCGTCATACCGCATTAATGAGCGACGTATGACGCTCCCTGCCTCGGCTCTACAGCGTGTCATATTTATATGGCATTACCTCCCCGTACACACATACACGCAGTCTATGCGTGACACTGTGAGAGAAATTAGCCCAATAATAATTGCTTACAGAGGGGGTCGCCTGATCAGATCATTCATTTAACCAAAACATTATTTATTCCGGGATGTTGCGGATTTGTTCACTTTAGTGAATCGCTACTAAGGCAACCCGGCGAGAGAAAACGTTTCATTGTTCAACTTGTGCTACGTCGTATAAACATCTAGGTAAATATTAACGATTCGATTCGAACCCTGCCGTGGTGGTGGTGTGTGGTTAATGTTTGTCTAATAGAATAATAAAAACCCCGGCGATCAGTCAGTGGAGGAGGACGCCATTACGCACAGTCCGAGGTCCGAAACGCCAGATATTTATTATTAGGGGCGCGTGTGCGCATTGACAACACTCGGACCTGGGACAACAACATGGTCGCTAAAAAAAAAAGCTTCGATCGCAGCAATATAAACATCGGCATATATTTACATTCAGATCGGCGGATCCTGCTCCGTCTCATCACCGGGGTGAACGTTCTCGGACCCACAGCCAGCCATTTTATATAGAGTCGAGGGTTCGAGTCAGACACGGAGGGGAGCGAGAGAGGAGAGAGCCCCCCCCCCTCCCCTCCGACACAGACAGATCAGCTGCGATCACACACAACTTTACCAGCGGATTGACATGGATCCGAGCCGCCGGCAGCAGGTGTACTATGTAGGATGCCCTCGGACGGCGTCCGTCGATACATTTTGAAAAAGAAACTGTATTTTAAACTGTACACTGTCTCCACCCCATTAGAACGGTCGCTGCATAGGGACTGGCTGTGTGTGTGCTTACCCCGCGCTGTGGCTACTTCCGGAGGACCATATATGAGTGTGTGTGTGTGCCGTACAGTGTACAGAGGGTGATGCTGAGGGAGGGAGGGGTCAAGGCAGGGAGTTGCTATGGTGTCGCAGCTCTCTAGGCAGCCTACGGGGTCCGACTGGCTGCCATGTTTCAGCCTATGAGTACTGTAGTGTTAGGGTAGTCAGTGTGTGTGTGTGAGTGCGTGTGTGCGTGTGCGTGCGTGTGTGTGGGTGTGTGTGTGTGCTGTGTGTACTGTTGTTGAACCCGCAGCCCGCATTAGAGAGGCTGGAGCGAGAGAGGAAAAGCTCTGTGGGCGCGCGTGCACGACAGACACGCACGCGCACACACACATATATACAGAGCCAGAATAAAGTGGCTTCTGTGTTCTGCCATTACCTGAGGCTTAATTTATTGAGCCTGTGTGTGTGTGTGTGTGTGTGTGTGTGTGTGTGTGTGTGTGTGTGTGTGTGTGTGTGTGTGTGTGTTCCTGGCCTAAAGGCCATATTTGGGGACAAAATTGTGAAAATCGTGTGAAATGGGGGTCCCCAAAATTTCATGAGGTTAAAGGGGAATTTTGGACCACGGTTTTCTTACCTTTTCTATGATGTTATGATATCTTACGATTAATGGTACAGTAGAAAAATGTAGAAAACATCTACATCCCGGGTCGCCACAGCTTAAAACGTGCGCCAATAGGCCTTGGGTTAGATTGCGTATTTTTTTTGTTTTTGTTTTTGTTTAGTTTTTATGAGATCTGACGTTCATAGTGACAGAACACTATGCAACCGAAAAAAAGGGGAAAAAACGGAAAAACGGAAGAAGAAAAGCGAGACTTCCGTTTTTTTTTTTTTTGCATAGTGTTCTGTCACTATGAACGTCAGATCTCACAAAAAATGTAATATTAAAATACGTGGGTTGGAATGAGAAGATATGGACTGCATTTAAGTCAATGCGGTGGTTATTGCATATGAGTAAAAACAGGACCTATTCTCATGCTATAAAAGAAAGTCACTTAAACTATTAATTGAGTGTGTTCATAAATTTGTTTTTTTTCCTTCATATTTGCTGTTAGTCTATTGTGACTGTGAGCATATATGCATAGGCGGATTATGAGACAATAGGCCCCCGGCACAGTCTTGTAAAGGTCCGTGCCCTCGGCAGGTACACTGACTTGTAGTTAACACCACAATAATTTCAACTGCAAGAGGATCTGCAATGCACACAGGCTACACCGATGGTTCTCAACCTGTGGGTCGGGACCCCGATCCCCAGGGGTCCCCACAGGATTTAGGGGGGGGGGGGGGGGGGTCCCCAGATGAGAATGAAGTGACAATTTAAGGACTTTTAAGACCTTTTTAATTAAAAAATGTAATAATAAAATAATGGACCTTTTTATTCTTTATTTTATTCCTTTTTTCCCCGTCTTTCTTCTCCTCTGCTCTGTAACTGTATCTATATTTTTTTTACTTATTTTGTTTTATGCATCCTAATGTCATTTTATAATTGTATTATTGTGTTCTTTTGCTTGATGTTTTCTGTAAAGCACATTGAAATGTGCTATACAAATAAAATTGCCTTGCCTTACCTTAAAGATCTGCTAGTTTCACAATAATTAACTGTGGAACCGAGTGGGGGGCCCCCAGTTCAAATATGATTATGTTGGGGGGGGGGTCACAGCCTGAAAAGGTTGAGAACCACTGGCCTATACAGCATGCCAACAACATATCAGCACAACAGAATCTTAGTTTACAATGCTATTTTGCATTTGCTTTTTGCATGCCACTCTAAAGTCCTATAGAATCTATAGGATAAACACACACCTAAAAGGTATGATGGTTTCTTTCTTGTGACGTGTACGAAGTGAATGTTTTTCAGTAGGACTTTTGGCCTGTTATTGACATGACTGTCTAAGCCTTTTGACAAGAAACGCAAACTTAATAACGGCGACATTTCATATAAAGGCTCTGGCTTAGGGCCCCCCTGAGCCGTTGGGCCCAGTATGGCTCCGTGCGGTAATCCAGCCCAGAGTACATGCACTTTATATTGTGTTTCATAACAACAACAATTAAAATGGACAATAAATGCTGCAAACTGGAACTTGAGTTTCAATAGTTTTATTTCAAATCGGCCTCATCAGTAGAACTTACAAGCTTGGAGGCTTGATGCGTCAGGTGAACATACAGTACTAGCAAAAGAAAATACAGTACACAGCAGTGGTGGAAAGTAACTAATTACATTTACTCAAGCACTGTACTTAAGTACAATTTTGAGGTACTTTTTTACTTAAGTTGACTATTTCCAATTTTCAATACTTTTACTTCTACTCCACTACATCTCAGAGGCAAATATTGTACTTTTACTCCACTACAATTATTTGAAAACTTTAGTTACTAGTTTCTTTGTAGATTTGAATTATTATTACAAGACATACTTTAACCACTTCAGACCTAATTTAAACTTTGGCTATTTGAAAATAGACGATCTACAAGCTCACAATGCGTCACGCTTGTAGATCTGCTATTTTCAAAAGATTTTAATACATTTTATACACATGATACCTTGTGAAAGGGGACATTCTGCATAATGAGTACTTTTAATTTTGTCACTTTAAGTATATTTTGATGCCAATCATTTTATACTTTTACCCAAGTACATTTTGATTACCGGACTTTTACTTGTAACAGAGTATTTCTACATTGCAGTATTGGTACTTTTACGTAAGTAAAACGTTTAAAAATGTAGTACTTTTTCCACCACTGGTACACAGTAAAATCATGAGTGTTCATTTATGTACAAATGTGTACAAATGGACCCAAGGGTCCATTTTTACACTCTCGGACACTCGGTTTTACAGTGTAGTCAGGCAAAAAAACAAAAAACACAGTGAAGACAACGCAAAGATCGCAGTGAGAGATCACAGAGTCATAGTGAGCTACATGGACAGTAGGCAAATATCATTACTGGTATAGCAGGTACAACGTGTATTACCACATAACGTTTTATTTCTCTTATATAGGGAGAGGCTCCAGCTTGGAGAGGGAACAACGATATACTGGAGTTTTCACAATCGGTTTTAGCTAAGAATCCAGAGGGAATGCACAGCAACATCCAGAAGGTTAAAGGGAGTGTTAAAGGGGGGTGTAAAGTGATATGTTATATATCGTTAAAAAAAAAAAAATGTTAAAAGGTCAAAGCTGTATTTTCCTATAGCAATCATTGTACATTGGTACAGTTTGTTCAGTAACAGGGGTCTCCCCGTCTCTCCAGCTCTTTAGGAAACAGAAAATACATTTTCAAGGCGGAAAAATCAATTTTATCCGATCAGGTGAGAGAACTCCACAAAGAACATTCATCAGCTTCAATTTGATAGTGTTCCAGTTGCAATTTTGTCTGCTCTTTTTCCCCATCACTTCCAAATTCACTTGTCTATACTGTATCCTGTACGGCATCATGTCCAGGGGGTGTGCTTGTACATCATGGCTGGTGGGTGTACATCAAGCCACCTCTCGCTAGGAGATAGGATCCTGCCCTATGGGCCACATAGCTCACCAAGGCTTACTTATTGTATGGCTTTTCTCTCCTGATTGGATAAAATCGGTCCCCCATCCTAAAAAACTATTTTCTGTTTACTTAACAGTTGGAGAGATGGGGGGGAGACCACTGATACTGAACAAACACGCTGGAGTATATCAATGATTACTATGAGAATATAGTGCTATTTAACACATATTTTATCAAAGAAAATATCACATACACCCCGTTTAAATTTAAGTCTGAGAGTTGGAACCGCAACTGAGTCTATTTGTACACTCTCGGAGTGAAATTAGAACTAGGGATTTCACAGTGCAGGTAGTGTGAGGGAGTGTCACTTAAACCCTATATATACTTTGTTGACGGGGGACCCCCCAGGGTTCTATTATGGGCCCCCTCCTTCTTTTAACTCCATACACACCAAATCTCTTTGCTGTAAATAGACAATCTATAAGCTCACATCATGTCACGCTGCAATGCGTTGTGAGCTTGTAGATTGTCTAGTTTCACTGAATGCTCGCCTATTATAACATAATAGGAATGTTACTCACAGACACAAACAGAATAGGGTTTGTGTGGTTAAAGGAAGTTAGGTGTGAATGGGTGTGTTCAGAGTGTGAGCCGGTAGCTCGTGACACAGAAAGGCGTTTGAAGCCATTCTCACAGTGGTCAAGAACATTCGAGCAGATTTGTGGGCTGTGGCTTTATGGAGAAAGTACAGTTTGGATCCCGGGCCAAACGGGTTCAGAACCACTGGCTGTTTCATTCCAGCCCCGAGCTCAGGCGTGCCGATTTATGTGCGCGGCCGTGGGGGCTCAACTCGACCCCCACTAGCCCCGCCCCCCACAGCCGTGACCGAAAAAAGTAATTTATCTCTGTCTGGGCTATTGTTCTAGGTGTCTAGTACACCTGTAGTAACAATAAGTTTGAGCCCCGACATCTGAGGTTGATCTGGGGGCTGATCATTTCGGGTGGGGGCTTAAGCCCCGAAGCCCCCGCGGTATCGGCGTCTATACCCAAGCTCATTGAGTGTTGGGGGGGGGGGGGGGGGGGGGGGGGTTGATGGTTTGTGAAGACTCGATGGAGTTGGGTTAGAATATTGGGGGATCAACCGGGGGCATGGAGGTCAGACGGAGGCAGAGAGTGACTGTGTGTGTGAGTGTGAGTGAGTGAGTGAGTGAGTGAGTGAGTGAGTGAGTGAGTGAGTGAGTGAGTGAGTGAGTGAGTGAGTGAGTGAGTGAGTGAGTGAGTGAGTGAGTGAGTGAGTGAGTGAGTGAGTGAGTGAGTGAGTGTGTGTGTGTGTGTGTGTGTGTGTGTGTGTGTGTGTGTGCGATTGTAGAGGACGGTTTAAATCTCTCCCAGCTGACACTCCTCGATCTCTGAGACCAGCCTGTGTGGGAAGAGCTTGTACTGCAACCAGGTGGGCTCTGCGAGGTCACACAACACAAGGAGAGGAGGAGTTATAGAGGAAAAGGAAGAGGAAAAGGATACGGCGTCTCGTACGACCGTGTCGCACAGCGTCGAAAATAGCTTGACCTACAAGCTTATACAACGAGTAGGTCGGCTATTTTTGATGCGCGATACCGTCGTGCGGCTGGAGCATAAATTGGACTTATTGAGAAAAAAACATTTCAATTGGAAAATGTAATTGTAGAACACCCACATCTGTCTCACACCTCACAACATAAAGGAAACAGAATCATGTCATGTCATTATAGGCTGAAAATTGTCAAAAATGGTCTAAAATGACCTCCAATTTCCCAACAGCTTCCAAAATAAAGAGCTTGTAGATTGGCCTTTTCATCGTACAGCTAACCCATTCAGACCGTAGGCCGTTTCTACAAAATGTCTTCTATATCCATCTATAACAGTTTTCTGAAAAAACGTATGTTACAATATCAGTGGTGTGCCAACTTTTTCATGTCAAGGACCCCCAAAATTATATGTATTTGGTCGCAGACCCCCCATCTCAAAATATGTTGTTCCAGGGACCCCCAGAAACAAAGATTTGAGCTTTAAAACATATATATATTCAAAGATTTGCACACATTTTCACGATTTTTCAAAAATAGCCAAAGTGTAAAATAATGGTTAAAGTAGTTACACAGATGCGTGCCCGGTTATAATGGGTTAAAGATGCCAATGTGTGTCACTGTGCCATGCCAATAAAGCATGCCTGCTTGTTTTGTCCTGTGCTTTGGTTAGATTTAGAATGAATGAATGTCTTTTGACCTAAACGTGTCCCTTCTTGACCTACTGTACAACTACATCCTTTGGAAAAAATAAAGACACAGGGAAATGCACTCCTGTCACAGTTCAGGCAGATTGGACTGGAATGGTTGCTTCACACTCGTACTTAAAGGACAACTTTAGTTTTTTACAACCAAGGTTTATGTTTTAGATTGTAATTAAAGTAAATAAAATAAGAGTGTTAAAAATTTTAAATGTACTGCTTTCTATAGTTTTAGCAATTTTCGCGATCTTTTTTACAGTGGGCGGGGGCATTCTGTCCGGTGGCTAAATATGTCTTTTTTTACACAACAACCCGGTGTTTTCTTTATTATTATGTACAGTAGCTCTTCTAACCCCCAATAACTCACATCTGGCCATCAAAGACCACAGGACCTTTTTTATTGCGTAAAAAAGGCATATTTAGCCACCGGACAGAATGCCCCCGCCCACTGTAAAAAATATCGCAAAAATTGCCAAAACTGTAGAAAGCAGTACATGAAAAAAAAAATAACACTCATCTTTTATTTACTTTAATTACAAGCTAAAATATAAACCTTGGTTGTAAAAAACTAAAGTTGTCCTTTAAAACGTTTTTTTTGGGGGGGGGGGGGGGGTTTGAAACTTTTTGAATTTCTTATAAACTTTTGGCTTAAAATTACATTACAGCAACGCCATGTTGAAAGTGGTTAAAATAAAAACGTTTCAGGAATCATTGTGTAGGGCAGAGTATCAAAATGTTACTTGAGTAAAAGTACAAAAGTATTGGCATCAAAATATACATTCCAAAAGTATCAAAAGTAAAAGTACTAAAATGTTTGAAAATAGCAGATCTACAAGCTCACAACGCGTCGCGATGCGACGCGTTGTGAGCTTGTAGATCGGCTATTATACTTTTGGCTTAAAATTACATTACAGCAACGCCATGTTGAAAGTGGTTAAAATAAAAACGTTTCAGGAATCATTGTGTAGGGCAGAGTATCACTGTGTTTTTGGACATGTGATGTTGGAATGAAAGCTGACAGGGGACCAGAGGGCCATGACAGCAGTGGCTATAAGTACATTTACTCAAATACGTACTTAAATACAATTTTGAGGTAAGTTTACTTTACTTGAGTATGTCTATTTTTCAATACTTCTATTCCACTTTTTTTTTTTTTTTTTTTTATAATTTTTATCCCGCGATTTTTGTAACCCATTTTTTTCACCCGGTGCCAATTTCCTAAGTGATCCTGGGCGCTACACCAGCCCTACACCAGCGCTACACCAGTCCCCCACAGCCAGGGAGGCCAGGGCCGAGCTCATGCTTCCTTCAGTGCATGAGAGCCAACTGACCTTCTTGTCACCTGACAGGGGGGAGTTTCCCTGGTTGGACGTAGCGCGTGGAAGGAACACGTTATTCCAACCAGTTCCCTTCCCCTCCATCAGGCGCCCCGGCTGTCATGGGGGAGGCGGTATAGCGACCAGGATTACTACATGTTTTTGTGAGGGTATTGATTGATTGATTGATGTACTTTATTTAGTAAGACATGAGAACAGTACATGGCAGTACATAACAGTACATGGAAGTACAAATTCGCAATACAAGGTCTACTAAACTGGATAGCTCATTAAGCACTTAGCTTGTTTAAGATGAGATCCCCATGCACACAAATCATGTTGACATATAAGAGACAGACAGATATACACACTACTATACAGAATGTCATACAATCAGTTTACAGGTTACTGGTATGAAGTATGAAGGGTGAAAAATATGTACAAAAAAGAAAGAGAGGGGGGGGGGTAGGTTAGGTTAGGACATGGGGTAGGTTAGGACTTGGACAGGGGCCATAGGAGACACGGGGAGAACATGCAAACTCCACACAGAGTAGGCCCTTTCGCCAACCCCACCCTGGGTATGGGCGCTGATGACGCGGAGGAGAAGACACGCCCCCAGCGCCCACAGCGTCCCTGGCGGGAATCGAACCCAGGACCTTCTAGCTGTGAGGCGACAGCGCTACCGACTGCGCCACCGTGCCCCTTTCTATTCCACTTTTTACTACACTACAATTATTTGACAGCTTTAGTTACTAGTTATTTGTAGATTTAGCCCTATTCGAAAACTGCAGATCTACAAGCTAACAATGTATTGGGATGCATTGTGAGCTTTATAGATCGGTTATTACATTTTTTAAATTTAAATTTAAATTATAATCAGTGCATGTATTCAGGACTGTAAGTCTATTTTGATGCAGCAAGTATATTTTGATTTGTTTTAAAATGAACCACAATGGAAACTTGATTTTATACATTTCGACACTTTTAATGGTGTTAAGGTCATTACACACCGACGATTATGCGAATATACGCAAAATTCGGATGCGGTCCGAATAAATAAAAGACGTTTTTTTGCTCCGCGAAATTGATGTGGAAGCTTGCATTGACTTTTTTTTTTTTTTAAGTATTATTCGCATGAAAAAATCGCCCCCGGTGTGTAAGGACCTTAACTGTGTGCTTTTAAGTGTTAAAAGTAAAAGTATTCTATTCTGTTCTATGCTATATATTTTGATGCCAATAGTTTTGTACTTTATTCAAGTACAAAGAGTAACATTTTTAATACAGGCCTTTTACTTGTAACAGAGGATTAGTTTTATTGTGGTTTGCTACTTTTACTTAAAGGCATACTATGTAACTTTGCTCTGTGTTTACATAACAAAACAATAATAATAAAAAATTACCAATCTTTTCCTCTATAGCAGCAGTTATCAGGCCAGTGGAGTAGAGTGGTGGTGTTTACCTGCAGAAACACACTGCCCTGCCTCTCGCTGTATTATGGTGTTCCCACTGTTTGTTTTGGATAGACGGGGACGTGTTTGTACTGTATCAGTTTATCATACATACCAGCAGTCATTATCCATTTGGTAGAACCAAAAACATCCCTGTCTACCAAAACAAACAGTGGAAACACCATGATACAGCGAGAGAGCAGCGTGTTTCTGTAGGTAAACACCACCACACTACTCCACTGGCTGAAAACTGTTGGTATATAGAGGGAAATGATTGCTACGTAAACACAGGGCAATTTTATATACTATGCCTTTAAGTACAACAGTTGAGTACTTTTTCCCACCACGGGGTGCGAGCCAGCGGGGACCATGGGATGGGACTCACCGAGGTAGCACGCTGGGGGCTGCAGCTTGCCGTCGAAGCAGCTCTGGCTGGCCGTGTAGCTGCACTGCTTGCGGGGGTGTTTACAGTAAAATGTCACGTTCTCCCCGTGAGGAATCATGGCGTCCGTGATGTCAAAGGGCCACCGCTTCAGCCCGCCAATCAGCACGCGGCTCCGCTCGGCAGGGATCACACAGCGGGCTGTAAACAAAAGAGCAGGGTTTTTTATATGGGGGTGGGGGGGTGGGGGGGTTTAACCGCATGAACCCTAGAATCCCTATTCTGGGGGGGTAACATTTTGGCAAAAATAGCTATTGTCAGCGAAGGGGCAGTCATAACTAGGGTTTATATTTCAGATCAACAAACATTCAGTGGTGGAAAAAGTACTCACATTTTCTACTTAAGTAAAAGTATCAATACTGCAATGTAGAAACACTCTGTTACAAGTAAAAGGCCTGTGTTCAAAATGTTACTTGAGTAAAAGTACAAAAGTATTGGCATCAAAATATACATTCCAAAAGTACCAAAAGTGAAAGTACTAAAATGTTTGAAAATAGCAGATCTACAAGCTCACAACGCGTTGCGATGCGACGCGTTGTGAGCTTGTAGATCGGCTATTATTCAAATAGCCTAAGTATAAAATAGGGCTAAAGTGGTTGACGTATGTTTTATAATGTAATAATTTATATCTGCGAAGTAGTAACTAACGTTTTCAAATAATTGTAGTGGAGTAAAAGTTCAATATTTACCTCTGAGATGTAGTGGAGTAGAAGTAAAAGTAAAAAAAACATTGGAAATACTCCAGTAAAGTAAAAGTACCTCAAAATTGTACTTAAGTACAGTACTTCAGTAAATGTACTTAGTCACTTTCCACCACTGATCACTTGTCATGTGCTATTGTTAATAATATCGTTCTAAAAGCAGTTCAAGCAGCTAAACACATCTTATCTCATTTTGATCTTAATCTAATCCTTATGACTTTGTTCTGAAATCTCCCAGCATCCTCTCTGTCTCTCACCTCTGCAGTATGGAGGGTCGGCGCTCCAGCTGCCGTTGGACAGACACGTGACCTTCTGCGGGCCGTCCAGCAGGAAGTTCTTCTTGCAGAGGTAGTGGATGTCAAAGTCCACCTCGTACTCGATCTTCTGCACCGCCACCACATAGCCCTGCTCCACCGCACGGGGGGGCACGCAGTACACCTCTGATGGTAGAGAGACACAGGGAGAGAGAGGGAGAGAGAGAGAGACAGACAGAGAGAAACAGAGAGAGAGAGAGAGAGAGACACACAGAGAGAGAGAGAGAGAGAGAGGGAGAGTGAGAGAGAGACACACAGAGAGAGAGAGAGAGAGAGAGAGAGAGAGAGAGAGAGAGAGAGAGAGAGAGAGAGAGAGAGAGAGAGACACACACACACACACACACACACACACACACACACACACACACACACAGAGACAGACAGACAGACAGACAGACAGACAGACAGACAGACACAAAATGGAGAGAGAAAAGTTAGTAATGAAATAATAATAATCAGTGGTGGAAAGTAACTAAGTGCATTTACTCGAGTACTGTACTAAAGTACAATTTTGAGGTATTTCTTACTTTACTGGAGTATTTCCAATTTCCAATAATTTCACTTCTACTCGACAACATCTCAAAGGCGAATATTGTACTTTTGCTCCACTATGATTATTTGAAAAGTTTAGTTACTGGTTACTTTGTAGATTATAATTATTAACCACTTCAGCCCTATTACACATTTCGGCCATTTGAAAATAGCAACCTACTCACATTGTGAGCTTGTAGATCTGCTATTTTCAAAAGATGTTTTTGAAAACTTGTAAAAGAGTACATTTTGATGCCAATACTTTTGTACTTTTACTCAAGTAAATATTGAATTCCGTACAATAACTTGTAATTCTACATTACTGTATTGATACTTTTACTTAAGTAAAACAATTTGGTACTTTTTCCACCACCATAAGATGAAACAGAGCTCTGCTTTTTATCGGTTGAGACGCAGTGCTGTGCATATAGCAGTACTTTGTTTAACAACCTGTCATCACCACCACTAAAACCAATGTCTCTCTGTCAGCATGTGTTTTATCTATACTGTAGTAACATGGCCAGCCCCTCGTTTGGTTACAAGATGTTCGATTCATTAAAGATGCTTTGTACCTTGCTGGTTGTTTCTCTTGTCACGGCCCCAAAAGCTGTTTGACTTTGGCAGAAGTTTGAGAGTCAAAGAGGGAAAAGTAGAGAGAGACCTTGGAAGTGGTGCAACTGGTTGAATGTGTATTTACTCAGCTGTTCGCAATGATTAGAAATCATACAGACAGACAGACAGCTGTGAGGAATGGCATCACATGTCCTGGTTAGAACGTGTGTGCAGTTTGCATGTTCTTCCCTATGTTCACATAGGGTTCTTCCCTATGTTCACATAGGGTTCTTCCCCATGTGCACATAGGGCTCTCCTCCATGTTCACATAGGGCAGTGGTTTTCAACCTTTTTCGTGTCAAGGACCCCCAAATTCACACATATTAGCCCAGGGACCCCCATTTGAAAAGATATGCCAGGGACTCAACCATTTTGATTTCTTGGGGGTCCCAATCTACACTGTATCATCATGATTAGTGTTCATTTAACTCTGAGAGTGTACAAATGGAACCAAATGGACCCGTTAGGGTCCATTTGGTTCCATTTGTACATTCTCAGAGTTACAGACACATAAGGGTCAATTTGGTTCCTAACTATTCATTTGGCTGGGGACCCCCTGGAACCCCCTCAAGGACCACTGGTGGTCCCCGGACCACTGGTTGAAAACCACTGACATAGGGTTCTTCCCCATGTTCCCATAGGTTTTCTATGAAAAAGGTAGTGCACGCACATCCGTGGCCCAGGTGCTAGACAAACAAAGTATCATGAAAAAAAGAATAGAGTCTGCACACTGGTAAAGTCGCAAAAAAAGCTCCACTTGGTAATTTTTATTGCTCGTCAACGTTTCAGCCTGTTCAGACCTTCATCAGGTCCTGATCAGGTCCTCCTCCCATCACAAGACATGCATGTTAGGGACATTATACTCCTGCCAGTGCCCTTGAGCAAGGCACCAAGCTAATAGAGCTGGAGCTTGTTCCTTTAATCACGATGTGTGTGAGGTGTGAGCTTATAGACCTGCAACAGGCTTTGCCAAAACATTTTTTGCCATGCCTTTGAAAAAACCTGAAAAATCCTGAACATTTTTGAAAGTGTAAATGTAAAGAAATAGGTAATCTATGATGACATGTCCAAAATATGGCCGGCAGATTTAAAGTGGTTAAATGCAGAGGATAAATATCACGATGAGGACCAATAAGGTACAGTATAAGTATAACCTAACTAAACTAATCCTTTATTCTCTGCTTACTTACTGCAGCAATCATTTTAACCATGCCATGCAATACCAGTGTTAGCCAGGGGATGGCAGAAAAAGACTGCAAAACATACTCAGTATGCTCGTGTGGGTTTGTGTGGGTAGCTGTCTATTTGTCACTCTCTCACCTCTTTCCCACTCCCCCTCTCTCTTCCCCCCCTCTCTCTCTCTCTCTCTCTCTCTCAAACAATCATGCTCAGAGGAATATGAGAACATAAGATAGAGTGTGAACATGTAGGAT
>NC_139940.1:9853682-10056182 GCF_963454915.1 Gymnoscopelus microlampas
GCAAATTTTGATTTAGTTTTAATCACAGTCTTTTGAATAAAAATCCATTTTATCTTTTCATTTCATCTGAAATGTTTTACTTTTTGTCTAGTTTTAGTCGACTAAATATCATAAGATTATAGTCGACTAAATCTACAGTTGATTTAGTCGACTAAAATGTATTTTGGCGGTGCCTTGATGGGGACGCAATGGCTGATTTTACACTTGGTTGCATCCTGAAAATAGCCGATCTACAAGCTCACAACGCGTCGCAGCGCGACGCGTTGTGAGCTTGTAGATCTGCTATTTTCAGAGCGCAACACCCGAGCGCAACATAAAATGACTCGTCTTTTAGTACTACTGGATCTCTTCTCCACTAGACCCTCCCTAACATTTCCCTAACAACAGTCTAGTTTTTATTTGTTTTCTATATATTTAGTCTTAGTTTTGGTCATTGTAGCTTAGTTTTCATTTCGTTTTTATTTAGTTTTCGTCAGTGAAAAAAAAGTAGTCGACGGACATTTGTCGACGAAATCAACACTGGTATACAGCCCTGAGGGACTCCGCTCAACAGCGTAAAGTATGGTCTCTCACCCAGACAGACAGCTGTAGCGGATGGACGTTCCCACAGCGGCACTGCCCTGGACACTGAAGACACTGAGGACCTCATCGGGCAGGGGACAGGCTGGGGACGAGGTCGGTGTGGGACTGGGACTGGGCTGGACTCCTGAGAGACAGAGAGGAGGAACACAGGAGAGGAGAGGAGAAGAGAAGAGAAGAGAAGAGAAGAGAAGAGAAGAGAAGAGAAGAGAAGAGAAGAGAAGAGAAGAGAAGAGAAGAGAAGAGAAGAGAAGAGAAGAGAAGAGAAGAGAACATCATTTTCAGATACAAAGCATAATGTCTCTCAATACCCGGACAATGACAAACGTGTTCGCCCGGCCACACCAGTTCTACAGGTGACTCATCTAACCTCCTAGAACTGTGGTTCTCAAACCTTTTCATCTCAAGGCCAACCGCCAAACCGCCAAATTGACGATGCATTTGGCCGGGGAACATTGGTTTACATTTGTCTTCATATTTGAAAAAAGCCGGCCTGCAAGCTAAAAAAATGAAGGGCTAACATAAGTGTTTTTACACTGTGCCTCATTTTGATGGGGACCCTCTGGAACACCCTCAAGGACCCCTGGGGGTCCCCGGACCCCTCTTTGAGAACCAGTGTCATAGAAGACATGCTAAATGCAATCACAAGTGATCACTTTCATCCCGAACAAACAATGTCTCCCACCTATCGTTAGTGTGTGTGTGCGTGTGTGTGTGTGTGTGTGTGTGTGTGTGTGTGTGTGTGTGTGTGTGTGTGTGTGTGTGTGTGTGTGTGTGTGTGTGTGTGTGTGTGTGTGTGTGTGTGTGTGTGTGTGTGTGTGTGTGTGCGTGTGCGTGTGTGTGTACAACCTTCCAGCATGATACTGGCCCCATCCACAGTGTGTATGCTTCACTAAATGGTTTGATTAGCATGGAATTGAGTAAAGCCTCCTCTACTACCAGAGCTCAACTCACTATCCATTTCAGGTTCGAATATAAAAACAAACAAACAAAATCCTATTTCACAGGGTGGCATGACAAAGGTTTCACCCTCTAGTCGAGTGGCACTAGTGTGGCACAGTGGCAGAGCTGTAGTGGCAGGCGTTATGTGACACACATTGACAGTGGTTAAGTGCAGATTACGGGCCTCATGTTTATTCAGAGAAAACCATAACACACCACTGTCCACAGCTCACCAAACATGGAAATCAATCAGAACCATGCAGAGCATCCTGTGATTACCTCTGACGGAGGGAGAGGAGAGGGCACACAGAAAGAAAGAAAGAAAGAAAAAAAAGAGAGAAAATCACTCATTCAGTGTTGGAAAGTAACGTACAATTTTGAGTTACTTTTTACTTTACTAGAGTATTTCCAATTTGCAATACTTTTACTTCTACACCACTACAATTATTTGAAAATGTTATAGTTACGAGTTACTTTGCAGATATAAATTACTATATTATAAAACAAACATTAACCACTTCAGCTTCACTTTTATAAATAGGCTATTTGAAAATAGCCGATCTACAAACTCACAACGCGTTATGAGCTTGTAGATCTGCTATTTTAAAACATTAGTACTTTTACTTTTGGTACTTTAAGTATATTTTGATGCCAATGCTTTTGTACTTTTACTCAAGTAACATTTTAAACACAGGCCTTTTACCTGTAACAGATTATTTTTATATTGTGGCATTGCTACATTTACTTAAGTAAAATATCTGAGTACTTCTTCCACTACTGCACCCGTTGAATGAAGAAAAGAAGGAAGTATGGAAGGAAGGATGGATGGACTGGAGGGAGGGAGGGAGGGAGGGATGGAGAAATGAAAGCCTAATCTGTCATGCTACCTCTTGTGACCCAGCGCTATAGTGTACCTAAACAGCTTACATCGCTGTGGTTTCTGAACTAACCCTGCGTTTATAGGGGCCGCGATGATGGGAACATAACATTAGATAAGCAAAGTGAAGAGCTTTTCACTCTCTGAGCTACATCTGTGGTTGTATAACACCTGGCACTGGTACCACTGTTTTCTGGAAAATATGAATAACTCACACTGCTGCTGGAGAGATATGTATATAATACATTGCGCGCGAGAGAGAGAGAGAGATCTGGCCCGAGGCACTGGTGATGAGCATGATGAGGTATATGAGCAGGTTTTGGTGTGAGTGTGAATGTGTAAATGTATGAGGTGGTTGTGTGCAGGATTAACCCTTTAAATCCTCCGGGAACGCATCTGTGACGTTTTAGATCTTTTAGCTATAGCCGTTATTTTTATACTTTTGCTATTCAAAAATAGCAGATAGACAAGCTCATAGCACGGCACCGAGTGCCGCGCTATGAGCTTGTAGATCTGCTATTTTTGGAAAAATCCTGAACATTATTTGTGCAAATCTTTGAATATATATTTTTTGAAAGCGAACATTTTGTAACTCAAATCTTTGCTTTTCTGGGGGAACGAAATATTTTGAGATGGGGGTTACCGCGACCAAATACATATCATTTTGGGGGTCCTTGGGGTGGTTCTCAATTTCTTTTTTGAGAACCACTGATTTTATAGTGACGTACGTGTTTTCAGAAAACTGTTAGGATTTAGAAGACATTTGTATGTAGATGCTTTCCCGGATTGAATGGTTTAAAGGGTGTTTTGGCTGAGGAACACAACCTGTGTTCCAACTCTCTTCTCACCCTCTTGCTCCCTGCCTGGCTCTGTGTCCCTGAGCTGCTGCTGCCACCCGCCCACCCACCAACACACACTAACACACACTAACACACACACACACGCACACGCACACACACACACATTTTGGGATGGTGATTATTATGCATGCCATATTCAAATTTCTTTTTTGCCATTTTAACCCCATGAACTCCAAAGCCGAAAATAGCCGATCTACAGGCACACGACGCATTGCAGCCAGCGGCGCATTGTGTGAGCTTGTGGATCAGCTATTTTTGGTGCATGACACCAGCGCACCACCAAGTATGAATCAGACATAACTCTAAAACCCTGTTTTCACATACTGTACCCTTCATCATAACCTACCTAACCCTGACTCCAACCCTAACCCCTAAACCTAACCTCTCTTAATGTCTAATTCTAACCTGAATCTTTTCCTAATCATAAGCATAGCTCTAAACATCTTTTTTTAAACCATAAAACAACTATTTGAGGACCAGGAAAAATGTCCTCACAATGATGGTTTCTCAAATTCTACTAGACTTGTGGGGACATGTGGCCCCCACAACTATAGTAATACAAGTGTGTGCGCGCGCGCACACACACACACACACACACACACACACACACACACACACACACACACACACACACACACACACACACACACACACACACACACACACACACACACACACACAGCGAGAATGGTAGAGGACAGGTGTGTCAGCAATAAGGGTGAGGGCTCAAAAATGAATTAATGAGATGACAGCGTGTGGAAGCAGGTATATTCTGACATTGTTCTGAGTTACTTAAGCTAAACCTCAACCGACCCTGTGAGCAATGAGCATCCATACTGTGTGCACTGTCCCTTTCTGCCTCTCTCTCTCTCTCTCTCTCTCTCTCTCTCTCTCTCAGTGTCGTTCTGATCTCCCTGTCTCTCTCTGACTGACTGTCTCTGTTTCCCTTTCACTCCGTCTCCGTCTCTCTCTCTCTCATCTCTCTCCATCTCTGTCTCTCTTCCCTGTGCCTTTCAAACTGCTTCTGTCTCACTCACGTAATACACACACACACACACACACACGCACGCACGCATGCACACACACACACACACACACACACACACACACACGCACACGCACACAAGAACGAACGTGCACGCACACACAAACAATTTCAAAAAACTAAACAGCCGGGAGCTGTGTGTGCTTGTCCTTGGCTCTCTCCGATGGAGGGAGACCTTATCTCAGGCCTCAGATGGATGAGAGCTGTGAGGAGATGAGAGGAGAAGAGGATGAGAGAGGAGAGCAGAGCAGAGGAGAGGCAGCGAGGCCTCCAGCAATGTGAGGAAGAGAGAACGAGAGAGAGAGCTCTCTGACTGTGATCCATCGCCTACGCACATGCACACACACACACACACACACACACACACACACACACACACACACACACACACACACACGCATCCTCGTATGTTTCTACGCACACACACAGAGATATGTGTATGTAGCCTATATATGCACACACATGCACCTACATGCATGTACACTTGCACATGCATGCACAGTAACACAGACCCACGTACATGCATTCATACATGAACATGACATGCACACAAGCTCACAGGCACATGCATGTGCATGCACACGCACACATACAGTGCACATGCTCATACATGTGTGCACATGTACAGTATGCACTTATACTCTGGGTTACGTGCTCTCACACACACACACACACACACACACACACTCTCATGTCAGAACTCTGTGAGACACCGCCACCTACACAGAGGGATTGAATGTATAGGCTACCAAAAAAAAGCTACCTTTCTACCTCGATTTGCATGGGCGCACACGCGCACACACACACACACACACACACACAGCTCTGACTCTCTTGACAGGGATCTGCCACCCACTGCCTCTCAACAGGCATGAAGGAGCTCGGCTCTCACTCAAACGCAAATGTACAGGATGTGCAACACACACACACACACACACACACAGAAATCCCACCTACCTACTGGCTGTCTATCAGCATCAAGAGGATTGTGTGCGAGGCTTTTGTGCCTCGCACAGCTTCATTACAGGTCTCTGGGTTTGGGCTCGCACCCAAACACTCTTCAGGATTGACCGAGATTCAGCCAGGCGGAGGAACCCAAATATTATCCAGTTCCCCTGTGTGTGTGTGTGTGTGTGTGTGTGTGTGTGTGTGTCCGTAAGCTGCTGTATTACTGCAAAGCTGCTGATTATTATTATATTGCTATAATGCAAATCAATGGTGCGTTCGGGTGGCGTGGCGCAGTGGTAAAGTGCCTGCCAGTGCCCACCACAGAAGAGGTTGTCAGTTCAAATCCAGCTTTGTCGAGCGTCTATATGAACACTGAAAGGTTGCCCGATGGCACAAGGCCCCATAATGTCCACTAATGCAGTTTTCTGGTATTTTATTTAACATTTTACAAACATTCTGTGCAGGATTTTACAGTGCAAGCCCGGGCAAAAATTCTTTAAAAATAAAGACGGGCCAAAACAAAGTTTCAAGAATAGGAAACAGAAATGAACACTTGAAAACTAAATCTAAAGAAAACAACAAATCAGGGACTCTTAAGGATACTGTTAACAGGCTAACAGGGCAGCTCTCTCCCCTGACGTTATCCCTGACTAGCCTCAAGCCAAACTGAACGCCCTTCACTTGTAGCATACATGCCTTTTAAACAGGTGAGGCAAACCATACCACAATCAGTAACCCAATTAACTCAAACCTGGCTAACTAAGGCCCATGAGTTATCGTACACAATTACTATTAATCATAAAGGAATTGACAAAAAAATTCAACCGTTTCCCCGGTGCCAATTCATTCAAAGAGTATTAAATAAGACAAAACATAATACCAACATAATGAACAAACACCCCTCCTCCTCTACAGTGCCTGGGCCCTTCCAATCAACAGGATTGCCAGCACTGCAGAGGAGAGACAGGTGACCACCTAATAATTTAACTTCCACACACTGTCAATGATGTTTAAAACCCTTTCAGTCCTTGTGTGTTACTTAAATCTTTTTAATTTGTACACATAGAGGAAACATGCAACACAACACTATTGAACAGTCACTTCCAATCCAGCTGGTGATGTCAATTAGTCATTTGACTCAGCTTGATTGTCTTCGCTGTGTGTGTGTGTGTGTGTGTGTGTGTGTGTGTGTGTGTGTGTGTGTGTGTGTGTGTGTGTGTGTGTGTGGGGCACAGGCTGCCCCGTGACAAACACAAGTGGCCCGGGAAGGCGGCGGGCGGGGAGGGTGGTATTTGTCACTGTATGTACTCCTACGGGCTGGAGGTGGCACCTGCCAGCAGGGAGTGTTGGGCGGGAGGAGCAGGACGAAGGCTCTACGTCCTCCTCGCGGTGGGGCTCCTCACTGGCAAGGTGAGTCAGTAGGATACAAGCAGTGACAACACAGAAATGTGTGTGTGGAGGAATCAGTTGGCATAACGACTAAATTGGGGAGAAACGAGAGGAACCTATGCCCAAAACCGTTCCTTTTTTATTACAGGTATACTTGTTTAAGACATTTTAAAATAGTAGGAATAGAAATGACCCATTGTAGATTTAGCTTATTATAACAAAACATACACTAATCCATTAAGCCCTATTTATTTTACGTCAAGTTACGCTATTCAAAAATAGCCGATCTACAAGCTCAGTTGAGAGCTATTTTTTGAAAGGCTTTGACAGATTTTGAAAACGTTGGGATATTCTGCATTAATGGGTACTTTTTTAAAGTATTGGCAGTATATTTTACAGCCAATACCTTTTGGTACTTTTGTACTTTTGTGCGTGTGCGTGCGTGCGTGCGTGCGTGCGTGCGTGCGTGCGTGCGTGCGTGCGTGCGTGCGTGCGTGCGTGCGTGCGTGCGTGCGTGTGTGTGTGTGTGTGTGTGTGCGTGCGTGTGCGCGTGTGCGTGTGTGTGTGAATGAGATTAGAATGGGTTTTCACTGTGTTCCATTTCTACTGGCTGCTGCTGGGGCTCCTTCTACTCTGTGAAAGAAAGGCTTTTTTTTGGAGAGCGCTCTGGCACACACACGTGCACATACACATGCGCCTGCACAAAAACACCTACACAGACCTACACAGTACACACCACCTACTCAAACACCTACACAATGGGTTTGTGGTCACACACACACACACACTTAAACAGGTTTATGTCTTACTATACTTGTGAGGACATAAACATTTTACGACAGCATTGAAAATAGCTGAAAATAGGAGAAATAATAGCCCAAAAAATAGCAGATCTACAAGCTCAAGACGCGTCGCGAGCCAGACACGTTGTGAGCTTGAAGATCAACAATACTTTCCGGTGTGTGACATCACCACACAACTGTAACTGTAACTCTAAGTCTAAACTCTAACCCTAATTTCTATTACTAACCCTAAACCCAACCTCACATTTTAAACCCATCTAAATAAAATCTATTTGAACCATAAACCAACCATTTTTCTTGTGAGGACCAGGTAAATGGTCCTCACAAGTAATTACTCAAATTCTATACTTATGGGGTCATTTGGTCCTCACAAGTAATTACAAGCACACACACAACACACACACACACACACACACACACACACACACACACACACACACACACACACACACACACACACACACACACACACACACACACACACACACACACACACGGCTGTGTTATAAACATCCGAAAATCTGCAGATAGTCAACATGAACAGCTGATGCTTCAGTTGCCATGGCGATGGAGGAGAATGCATGTGTCCCAGCTGTGCAACGTGACGACTAACACAGCGCACACACACGCGCACGCATGCGCATGCACACACACACACACACACACACACACACACACAAGCAGGTTTTCTCAAAAAGACACATGTAACGTCACAGAGAAACACATTTTCAAATGTTCACACACACACACACACACACACACACACACACACACGCGCGCACACACACACACACACACACGTACAAGCTGACACTTGACCCACACATCACATACTGCACCGCTTGGTACTTTACGTACAGTATATGTACTGTACTCTACTTAGGCACCACGGTAAACCTGAGGTAGAGTGGGCTATAGCTACAACACTCTCTCTCTTCCTTGCTCTCCAACTCAGTGGTTCTCAAAGTGGGGTTGAGGAGTTACAAATGTACATTTGTACACTTAAAGGAATAGTTCACCCCCAACCGGTGGCGGCGGCGGCTCCGGTAGGAGACTCAAAGTGTCAACTTTGAGTCTCCTACCGGAGACATTAGCATCTGTCATCAAATTATTGGCTTAGGAATACGACAAAAACTAAAAAGAAATCTCCATTCATTCAAGGCTTCATGGGGTGTGTAATTGATAGAAAATAAGATTTGTTTGGGGTGAACTATCCCTTTAACACTGAGGATTTTAGAGCGTAGATACGATTCCCAGAGATTTTTTTATTTTATTATTAAATTGAGGTCCTTGAAATGTTAATGTTTGAGAATGACGGCTCTAAATGAGTGATAGTTATAGGACCCAAATGGACCCCTATACAGGTCTGTAACTCTGAGAGTGTACAAAGGGAACCAAATGGACCCTCACGGGTCCATTTGGTTCCCTTTTGTACGCTCTCAGAGTTACGGTCGCCCGCCGCCAAACCCACCTGTGCAAATAGGCTCGTCCCCGCTCCACTGTCTGTCGCCCTGGCAACGGCGGATGGTTGCGTCCAGGCCGTTGGGCAGCAGGAAGCCAGGGTCACAGCGCACCTCCAGCAGAGCAGAGAAGGAGTGAGTGGGAGAGAGGAGGCGAGACGAGGAGTCAGGACCGGAGGGCAGAGGCCAGGGACATGTACGACCTGGGGGAGAGAGAGAGAGAGAGAGAGAGAGAGAGGAGGAGGGGAGAAGAGAAGAGAAGAGAAGAGAAGAGAAGAGAAGAGAAGAGAAGAGAAGAGAAGAGAAGAGAAGAGAAGAGAAGAGAAGAGAAGAGAAGAGAAGAGAAGAGGAGAGAGGAGGAGAGGGGAGAGGGGGTGAAAATGTGAGCTGACAATGTGTTGTTCTTCTCGTGTTCCTTTGCACTGACTGCAGTACAGTTAGAATGATTAGCATCAAGACCATTTAACAGGCCACTAATGAGCTCGTATAGCTCTGACTGCAGCTGTGCAGAATGTCCTCACATGCCACCATGCATGAAGCCAGCAGCACTGGGCTGGCTCAGGCTGGGTTTGGGGACATGAGGAGAAAAATACACTGTTTCTGTGCAGAGTCACCAGAGAAACACCGTACACACACCACAAATAGATGCATATGGGGAACTTTGTATGCACCCCACACACATGCGCGCACACACACACACACACACACACACACACACACACACACACACACACACACACACACACACACACACACACACACACACACACACACACACACACACACACACACACACACACACACACACACACACACACACACACACACAGAGAGAGAGAGACTAGCGTGAGTGCACACATGAGTAATTGTTTAGATGTTCACGACATACGAAAAGAACTCTCTCTCACACACACACACACACACACACACTTGTAATGAGATCGCACAGATGAGGCCATGCTGCAGAAATGTACACACTTAATACACTCTGGCACAATAAAATCTCCAGTGTTAAATTAACTCTGACATTGTAAAAATGGACCTTACGGTTCCATTTGGGTCAATTTTTACACTGTCAGAGTCCATTTAACACAGAGGATTTTACTATAAAGCACTCACACATGCACACACACACACACACACACACACGCACACGCACGCACACGTGCCCGCGTCAAATCAAGCCTGAATCTAACATCCTTAAGATAAATTACCATAAAACAACATTTTTTTCTTGTGAGGACAAGGAAAATAGTCCTCACCATGTCTATTTCTGAAATTCGTCTATACTTGTGGGGACATTTGGCCTTCATAAGTATAGAAATAAAAGAACACACACACACACACACTGAACCTACCAGGGGCTACACAGCTGAGCCCACACTGGCCGTCACAGAGACACTGGCGTTTGTTTCCACAGTCCTTGTCTGTCTTACAGGGACGTGGACATGTCCTTCTCCTCTCGTCCCCAAGCAGCCTCTCGGGACAGGCCTCTGTTGTCCCTGCTAACACACACACACACACACACACACACACACACACACACACACACACACACACACACACACACACACAAACACAAACACAAACACATAACATCACATCATCAGCATCACGCGTTTTCTGGAATTGCACTTTTGTTTACTTGGCTTGGTTCACCAAACCCCTCGTAAAACCTCACCATGCTGAGATCTAGTGTGTGTGTGTGTGTGTGTGTGTGTGTGTGTGTGTGTGTGTGTGTGTGTGTGTGTGTGTGTGTGTGTGTGTGTGTGTGTGTGTGTGTGTGTTCGTTTCAGAGGGCCCAGCCAGTTCAAAGTGGGTGGCCCACGGGGCAAACATTTGCCACCCAGAGACGGATGAGGCTTGTTAGTATTTACGTGGGGGATTTTAACAACTCTCTGCTGTATGTAAACAACAAGCCATTTTGGTTCGGTAGAAGAGCCACATCTCACACTCTGCACAAGCTACATTTGTTGAAAAGAAGAGAAAATAGAAACAAAAAGAAAAAAATCAAGACAGACTTACCCGAAGATCATGTCATAATAGGCAAACATTTGGCGAAAATAGGTTAACATTCGTCCAAAAGAACAGATCCACAAGCTCGTTGGAACGTGTTGTGAGCTTGTAGATCTGCTATTTTCGGTGACTAGATTTGGTGTAAAGGGAAAAAAGGGAGGGGCTAAGTACAGACCCCTGGGGGACCCTGGCCAACAAATATAGGGTTAAAATGGTTAGATTCTAAGCCCAAGTAAGAGCCCATTGGAGAAGCCAGGGTGAAACATCCTAATTGCAGAGTGCAATGGGGGAGTTTTTCAAGCGATTGGGTTATAATGCTGAATTGTGCCAGTTTGTTTTTGTTTCTCAGTGCTCTGGTGTTACATGCACAGTCACCTCGTTGCTTGGGTTGGCTGTTGTAATTGCTTCGTATCTCTTTCACTGCAGCCTCCCTCTCCCTCCTTTGAAGTGAAGGAGTCAGCTAAATCCTCTCCTAAGCTTAAGAATATGCTGAAAACCTTTTCCTTTTTTTTTGCCAAGGCTCTCAATTGTCCCTAGTTTTATCTCACTTTATTATCTTAGCTATAATTCATTTTGTTCATCTGCCTTGTGTTTCGCGTTCCCTGCTTTTTTTTTTGTTTATGTTTCCTCTGTACAACTTTGGTACAGCTCCCCGAGGAGCACAAGTAAACTTTGACTCGACGTAAATGTAAACAGAACATTTCTCACACTTCTCTTTTGTATATGCAACCCAGGCCTCCATATGCATTCCATCAAACACAACACTTAAACAGTTTGTACTGTATGCAGCACGGGGCACGCCCTCAATGTACAGCAGATTCGGGGAAAGGGAGGCGAGAGGAAAGGGGAGTCGGGAGAGAGAAAGGGGAGACAGAAAGGGGGTCCCCCCGTTAAAAAAAAAACACATGTGCAACAGAATCATTCTGACACAGCAGGCACGTGCGTCAGGCATCCAACGCCCAAGTACACATGTGCACTATACACTATACATATGCACATGGAGATCATATGAGCTCATTGCCGAAACACTCACACACACACACACCTGCACACTGTAAGCTTTTTACAGCAAGCTTGACTGTTACGATTACATCACAATCAAGGCTACAATTCCATGGTAACACCTCATGAAAACTAAGCTACTGCAAGTCTTTCATTTTAAGATTAATATCACAGGTCTGCAGTCGGAATCAAACCTGGGACGTTGTCATTATGTGGTCAACGCACAGTCCGGTCAGCTACCAGTAGTACGCCCCTAACTATTGTACTGTACATCTTCAGGTGCAGTGGAGTGGGCTAGACGAGTGACTGTCCCTTCACAATGGGGTCCCAGATTCTCCACTCTCCAATGTCCTTCCTTCCATGCTGAGGGACACTCACCTGCTCACTCAGTGTAAGACGAGGACAAGAGTGTCAGATACAAATATAAAACCTTATAAGAGTCCCGTGTTTTCCTGTGCAAGGTGCCTGCCTAGCTGTCACTTGAGATAGACACTGCTGGACTCCAGACTATAACAGGGAGTCACTCCAGTTTAGTATGAACCATGCACAGCTGTTACAAGTTTAACAAATTAACTTTATCACATTATTCACAGTCTCTATCACGCACACTGACTACATCACTGCCAGGGGTACTGTCAGGTCGGCTAAAAACTCTAAATGTCTAGAACAGTGGTTCTCAAAGTGGGGTCCTGGGACTCTCAGGGTTCCTTGAAGGGGTTCTAAATAGACCCCTACACGTATGTAACTCAGACAGTATACAAAATACATTTGTACACTGTCAGAGTTAAGATGGGTGCCTGAAATATAAAAGTTTGAGAACCACTGGTAGTAGAAGTCACAATGTGAATGGTGAACGTGAGGCGTCAGACCTGTGTGTGTGTGCGTGTGCGTGTGTGTGTGTGTGTGTGGTGTGTGTGCGTGCTATGTGTGTGTGTTGCAGAGCCCTTTGAGGAACCCACCTGCAGTCTGCGGGGTCACGGTTCCAGCCAGAGCGCTCAGCGCCGTCACCAACAGAAGAACAACGTAGTCCATCCTTCTAGCCCGGCCTCAGCAGACGGTATGAGGCGAGCCAGGCACACACACAGCGTTTTTGAGGAAGGAAGAAGAAGGGGGGGAACAAAGGGTGGGATGAAAGGGGAAGGGGAGAGGACAAGAGAGGAGGAGAAGGAGGAATGGGGTGGGGGGGGGGGGGGGGGGTGAGGAGGACGAGAGAGAGAGAGAGAGAGAGAGAGAGAGAGACAGAGAGGGTACAGCCCATGCATGGAACACACATCTGGTTCGTGTTGAGGAGGAGAACATTGGGTAAAATTCCATTGTAAGGGACCTTTCACCCATTTCTGTTTAGACAGCAGATAAAGAGGGGGTGACACACACACACACACACACACACACACACACACACACACACACACGCACGCAACGAAAAGCCAGGGCAATCAGCTAAGTAAACTGACAGTACATCTTGGCCTGTTGTTGGTGAAAGTCAAGACACACACACACACACACACACACACACACACACACACACACACACACACACACACACACACACACACACACACACACACACACACACACACACACACACACACACACACACACACACACACACACACACACACACACACACACACACACACACACACACAAACCTGTTCTTTTGAACCTCTACATTTCCTTCCCTAAACTTATCACAAACCAGTTTTACATTGTATTCCCTAAACTTATCACAACACCCAGTTTTCTATTTCATTGCAACATGTCCTGCTGTTGATTTATCAGTGACAATTATTTGCCTTTGACCAGCACTGATCTGACAGCTGCATGTGACATTTTGATATATTCTTTGTATTGCCTTCATTGACTTCCAGTTGCTGCCAGTACAAAACACTGGTGTTGGCCTGCAAGGCAACCAAAAGGCATGGAACCCACATACCTTCAAGACAACCCCACAACCCTACATCAACACTTAGATCAGCTAACACAGGAAGTTCGTTCGAACCGTCCCTAAAACACCCTGGACAGCGCTCCACACGTCCTAGAGTAGACTCTTAACACCAAGTAGATTCTTCCCCCCCGCCCCCTGGCTCCCAGTCTGTGGAATAAACTCCCCATTTCAGTCAGAACTGCAAACTCACTCCCTATTTTCTGCGGTAGTCTGAGTGAAGACTCACCTCTTCAGACTCCACCTCACCCCCTAGCACTCTCCCTTCTTGTCACCGTATTCATTTTTTGATAGATGCTATAGTTTACTATGCAGATATATCTAAGTGTTAAGAATGTTATTTAGATAGCGTTTTGTTTAGACAGATGCTATGTCCATTGTTTATCCTCGTTTCTTTGAGGCACTACATTGTTAGGCACTGTGACTTTGTTGTTTGTCGAGTAGAATTCATGCTTACTGTGCTTATTCGGATCCCGCACTTGTAAGTGGTTCTGGATAAGTCTAAATTGCAAATTGTACAGTGTTCATAAAAGTCCACTTTATATTCTCTGATTTATATTAACTCAAGCATTTTGCAGCTTTACAACCAAGCCTCTAGTTTCATATGGACCACATATCTGGAACAATCAAACTGGTCTGCAACAACTGGTCTGCAACAACTCAACAATCAAAGCTAAAGACCTTTCTGTTTGCCATTGCTTTTTACTGTGGGATTTTAAACATGAATTCTGCACTGTCATTTTATTTCAGTTTTATTTTAACTTTTGTTTTTATTGTATTCAAATATGTTTCTCTTAAAGCTCTGGGCGTTAATGTCTCAATGCTTAATGAACCGTAGCGTCCCTATGGGCATGTCATAATAGGCAAACATTCAGCAAAAATAGAAGATCTGCAAGCCTGCAAAGCAATGGTCGCATTGTGACACATTGTGAGCTTATAGATCAGCTGTTTTAATAAAATACATTGTGTAGAGGAGGGAAAAGAGGGGTCCAAGTACAGACCCCTGGGGGACCCCGGTCAACAGGGTTTAAGTGGTTAATGTTTCATATAAAGCACATTGAATTGCCTTGTTGTTGTAAAGTGATACACAAATAAACTTGCCTTGCCTTGTCTGGTTCTGTGTGAATTTTGTCAAAATAAGATGAGTCTAAATCATTTGACATGAACTCTTCCTTGAATCACCAAACAAAAACGACATTGCCCTCATTGCATTCTTGTCTAAGAATGTATTCGGGGAGTGTTTTGTCTATTCAAAGAATGTGACACTGACGGAAGTCAAAACATGCAATCTCAGGGGTATGGACATGTCACTACATAATAAATTGGCTAATGCTTTATCATCTAAATGGGCCAGAGGTTAGAGAACTGACCTTTTAACTGCTTTCATCCAATATTTTGTAAGTTTCACAAATTTTCCCAGAAAAATAAATTCTAAATAGCAGATCTATGAGAATGCTATGAGCTTGTAGATATAAACCTTGGTCCTACTTTTTTCCGACTGCACCAAATCCCATCGCTGAAAATAGCTCATCTACAAGTTCTAGATCAGGGGTCTTCAATGTTTTTCAGGCCAAGGACCCCTTAGCTGAGAGAGAGATCAAGCAGGGACCACCACTACATAATGTATAAAATTGTGTTGCAGATTAAACATTTTCATTGATTTGTAGATAGCTTCATACAGCACTATCATCATGGTTGTGTAAATTCATGTTTTTGCTAATGTGTATTTTCAGATATTTAACCACTTGAACCCTCAATACTTACTAAACTTGACCTTTGGCTCTGTACTTGGTCTGCTCTTTTCCCCTCCACCATCTCTTCACCGCTGTGATGCGTTGTGAGCTTGTAGATCTGGCATTTCAGGCGAATGTTCCCCTCAGAATAGGAATGCTAGGGTTGATGCAAAAAAAGAAGAAAAAAAGTTACTATCACACAAACATTTGGCGGCCACCCAAGTAGTAACTTGTGGACCCCCCATTGGGAGTCCGAACAGATTCCCCCGTTGAAGGCCTATGCTCTAGATCTTCTATTTCCGCCGAATGTTGGCCCCAGAATAGGGATGCTTGGTTTCAGTTGGTGGTTAGGTGGTTATGGCCAAGGTGTTAAAATCAGGTGTGTGCCTATGTGATGGCGTGCACTGCACACCAACTGGCTTGACCACCAGGCACTCTGTGTCAGTGGTTCCCAAACTGGGGGTCGTCCCCAAATTATTTTGGGGGTCCCCAGATGATTAGCTTAATGTGCAACATTGTTTTCTCACAGTAAATACATCAACACACAGTAGCCTTTAAGTGTTTACAGGGTATCTGCACATTTCTAAAGTTACCATTTAATGACTTTTAAGACCTTTTTAATACCAAATTGGCCAAATTGACAAATATTACGTATGAAAGAGGCAAACATTGTGAAAATAGTCGATTTCAGATTAGACCGCTATTGGGTCTGGGTATGGGTTAAGATTAGGTCTTTTCATGAGTTCAGTTGCACAAAGTATAGTGGCAGATAGAGTCTCCTCATTTTCTGGTTCCAACCTGGCCCTGTACATATTATTCAGGTATGAAAGTGTGGGGGAAAAAACACTCTAGCAGTCAGAGATATGTAGTTGCAATAGGTAAATAAACATTTACTGTAAGCTCTGTGAAATGTGCCAGATAACACATCCAGGACTTCAGAGTGTTTCATACAGTACATGTGCCTACTCTTGACAGAGTGTGGAAATTAATGAGCTGATCCTCTTCTGTAGTAGTTAAGAACCTAACCCTCAAATGACCACTGATAATGATCAGTCTTTAGATTAGATGTCTTTATTATCCACAAGGGAAAATTGTTTTGCTCAGGTCAATGCATACATTCAACAAGACAATACATAAAGAAACACCACAATGAAAACACCTAGCAATAGCTATAAAAGATAACCTAGCTACAAAAGATTTTAAAAAATCAAAAAATGTAAAAGAGACTTTAAAAGAAAGCAATGTCCTCTCCACACTTGTGCACAGAGTCCAGCTCATCCAGGTGCCTGTTTGAGTACAAATTAATCTATCTTTGTGGTCTACGATAGCTTCACTTTCCTACATGACTGAATGCATGGTCAGGGACCACATGCAATACCTTCACAGACCACCAGTTTAAAACCCCTGCTCTATGTTATTATAAAACGTTGATTTACTACCCACCTTGAAAAACACTGATCTGAAAGCTGACTGAAGATGGCAAAATGGCACACTTAGTTCCCAATAGACCCCTTAACAGACGACGTCACACTGGCTCCAAACGTCATATACTGGCTCCAAATGAAACCCGTTAAATCCTTGATTTACGTTTTTATCAACCAAAATACATATACAACGGTATAATATCGTGTCAGCTCTTGCTAGGACGCGCCTCACTAGCCAACACACAAGAGGGGGCCGAAACAACAGGTTGAGAATTGATTGCATGAAACAATCACCTGTGCATCCAGTCTCAACGTTAGTAAACAAATAATTGGTCTATGCATTCACTGGTGGGAGCTGCACCCGTGCCAGGAGTAAGCACGTAGTAGCCTCTAGGGGGCTCCAAGGGACAATTACTCCACATTAGTAACATTAAGTTCCCATCATGTTGTCTTGTGCTGCTTTTGTTGTCTTGTAAGTTGGAAATTGTATGAATAGATTTATTATAGATTAACATTTTCTGTACACGCAGTTTACATTTGTACTCAAAGGACCGACCACAATGGAAATAAGTTATCGAGTTTGTGTTTTATCCTTTTGACTACTATATGTACACATATATATATATTCATGATGTATATGTATTTTGGTTGATAAAAACGTAAATCAAGGATACACTCACAGTAGCTTTTGATGGAAACTGGGGACATTCATTTTCTCTATTGCCCATGTATCTTGGTAATCATAGCTGAGTCTTAGAAATCAACAAAATCCTGTTTTTGTTCAGTGCATCTTTTTGAAGCTTAGGCTACCCACAAACAGTCTGGTAGTTTCTTGCACTCTGCATATCTCGTTTTTGAAAGAAAACTATCGTACACTGCCAAAGAATTATAAATCACACCTGTAAATATGTAATTTCACAAAAAAATGCGTATTTGGTGTAAGAAACAAACTTGTTTTAGACTCCTACGTGACAAAAAAGCATCACATATGCTGCGTGGAAGCAGGCAAGTTCCTGGACCTTACACAAATAAAAGTCTAAAACTGAACTGGAAAGACGCGACGGGTGTTTTTAATGTCTCCAAGTACAGATCTAGGGTCAGATTTACTGATTTCGTGACTTATTTTGAAAAGCCAAATCGGATCCCGGATCAACAGCCAGAGAATTTAGTAAATTCATGCACTTTTTTGTGAAATGGCAAAATGATCGTACATTTCGGCATTTTTTAAATTATTAATCGTACATCATACAAAATGATCGTACAAATACGATAATTATCGTGCATCTGGTAACACTGGTGACGAAGAAGATGTAATGTAAGCTGTTTATTAGCATTTCTGTGAACTCTCACTCAAGTGCTATGTGGACACAGAGGGAGTGACTCAGTGCAAGGGTTAATTGACCAGCAGGTGTTTCGAATTGCCTAACTGTGCTCTCCTCTCTATACAGTAGCACGCTGTACCTGACTACCTATACCTAATCGGTGGACTTGGACTTTTGTACTGTTATGTGGCCTTTTTGTGCATTTCCTCCTCAGTGGATTGGTAGGCTATAGCAGTGGCTCTCAATCTTTTCAGGCTGCCCCCCAAAATTATCATATTTGAACTTGTGACCCCCCCACCCCACCCTGATAAGCACTTGGAATTGTAGGAGTTGAGGCAATATGTAGTTTGACTCTGTTCCACAGATACATGTTAGCAGATCTACAAGCTCACAACGGCCAATTTGGCCAATGTTTGACCATGCAGTTTTCATAGTATAGTTTGTTGATTAATTTTGATGCAGTAATGGTCTATTTCTTTTCTATTTTTCTTTCTTTAGGTATTAGGTATTAAAAGTCCTTAAATTGTCACTTGTCATCTTGGCAAACTGAAATTTATTGAAGCAGATTTCTAACTTTTCTCCAATTGAAGCTGTTGACTTGCATTTTTGCAATGGGCCATATGGGATCTGTAGTGCCAGTTGCCATCCCAGGTATCATGTCTGCTCATAGTATGGACTAGTTACTAGTAGTAACAAAAGCACTAGCAGACCAGCACTCAGTGAATCTAGGTTTGGCGCAGGGCACGCAACTCGGATGGGTTGTGATGTCACGCACTGAACACCAATCAGAGCCTCACTAAATGCCGGCTTTGACATTCATTAGTTAATGAGGATGAATGCATGTTGTGTGATATAAAATATATAATAATTAGGTACGCTTTGGGGGAGAAAATTCAGGAAAATACTGTAAATGTGCATTTATTGAACAGGGATGGTTTTCTGAGGATTTAAACCACACCATATGGGACATGTGGACAGGGACTTTAATCCATGGCTCAGTCTCAGAGTTAATATAAGCTTCAAGCACCAAGTTAATTGAGTTCTGAGAAAGATTCAATAAAGTCACAAAGCCTCTACCCAGTACAGTGTGTGTTTGGTGTCTTCTTATTGCTATGGGTCTGTCTGTCCAAGTATGAACTGGAGATGATGCCATTCCATCAGGCTGCGCTGAAAGCAATTGTCCACCAGCCCCAGTCCTATGGCAATAACTCATCTCTAATCTAATAAAACAACACCAACAAAGACAAACATTTCAGAGGAAAACAAATGAGCAGTGAATAAGAGCGATCTTTTTATTTTTTTCAGGGAAAGATCTCCATTAACATCCACATCACCAGCACGAAGCAGGCCGGGCACCATGGACACACTACTGACGCAGCAGGATAGAAGAAGTTCAATTAGAGTCACTAATAAAAGAGTTACCAACCACATCTGTGAGGGGATTAGGTATCACGACCTGCTTGGGAACAGGTCAAAACTGGGGGTCGAAATTAACCAACAGGAAACGTGGAGCCTACTGAAGAATAGTGTGCGCACAAATCCCATGCACTGCACAACAGAGAACGGTAAAAAAAAAAGAACAAAAAAAATAGGTTTGTAATGACAGGTAAATCAAGTCTGCATGACCTTCACATGAAAGGTATCGGAAAAGTCTGAATGAGAATCTGTGGTCAACGTAGAGGCCAAGAAAGGTGTCTTTGAGCGGAAAAGCTTAGTTTGGTGTATATAGTCCATAGGAGCACCGAGGTCCAACGTGTGGAGGCATTGACACGGGAACGCATCCACGTGTCATGGATGTCAGTTTAAGGGTTCTCAGCGATTTTTCGCGCGAGTCTCTCTGAGGAACAATCTCGAGATCGAGAAGGTGTTTCACGATGCAAAACAGATCCATGATGTCCATCCAAAGAAAGAAAATCATTCAATAGTACAGAACAGCGATAATAAGAGGGATAACAATCATCATAATCAGAACAATAATAATAATAATAATAATAGTAGTTAATGGTAGCTATTCAACGTGGTCATTAAGGGGATTAAAAAAAACTCTGTCACTGGATTGGCCAGGTCATTGCCGCCCCTGGGAACATAACAAGCAGTGTACCATGTCATTGTGGAGATTCTGAGGGCACACAGACAAACTCAAGAGAGAGACAGTAAACAGTTAGGGCCGCGGTACTGACAGAAAAAAAACGGAAAAGTATCAACAAGCTTTGCGGCAAATCGACAATCAGAAATTTTGGCTTTTTATTCGTCCCAGAAATCTGAGAAATTAACACACACATTCCGGTCAATGGGAGCAGTGAAGCCCATCTCCTGAAATTCATATACAAATATGCATCCACACACTCATTCACGTTCACCCACATTCAGGTTCCTCTCAGACCTCTAGCAAATACACAAAAAACCTGTGTCAGCCCATCAAAATGCAGGCGTCTAATCCATCCATAAACGGTAATCATGGTTCAATGATAACTTACAGTAAATCAACGTGCGTTTCCACTCCCCTGGGGAGTTTGTTTTGTTTTTGTACATTGTTACATTACTGAAGATCTGAATGAGCTGTGAGTCATGTACAAGTGAGACACAGGGCAAGGTGGGGGTTAGATTATGGTAACTGTAAGGGGTATTGTTTGAAAGCTAACAGATGAATACAGAAGACAATGAGATATAGTAGGTCAAGAGGGCCTGTTACCTGGGGAGTCACAAACACTGCCCGACAGCTATAGTAGGATATTATACAACAGGGTGGAGCAGAATAACCCGGCAGGAACAGAGTGAGAGACGGAGAGATACATAGAGAGAGAGAGAGAGAGACAAGTAACCGTCTCTTAAAATCCAACAAATCCTGGACAAATCCTCTTATGACGTTTATCTCATCATAAACGGTGGGTCTGAGATTTAAGTCAATCAAATATAGTGAGGTTGTTCTCCTCATGTGTGAATGCAAGTACGATTTTTTAAAATTTTATACCCACACCACACCGGTACAGGAGAAAATACTGGAAATGGTAAACACTGTCTTCCCATTTCTCACATTCTTCTTACATTGTCTCTCTCTCTCTCTCGCTCTCTCTCAGTCTCTGCATGCCTGTTTCCCCAGTGACAGAAACCAAGAACCAATAAAAATGTAAGTGCTAGAGTAAAATCCACAAAAAAAAGAAATGTTGAACTATACAATTTTGAGATAATTTTTGCTCTCTATATTTTACAATTGAAACATCTTTCTCCCAGCCCAAATCCCTGCTCCTCACTGTAAAGCTATTCTAAGAATCTATGACTCAAACCGGATTGCCGCCACCTGACTCATCTATGTTGTAAAAAGATCTCAGCATCAACGTCAGTCCGTCTCTCTTACTCTCTCTCTCTCCTATCTCTCCCTCTGTCCCCGTCACATAGAAAATATACAAAAATTAATCTCCAAATTTGTTCTCTCTCTATTAAATTTTTGTTTTTACTTCAATATTATAAAAATATACAATTCTCCGATAGCAAAACCCTTTAAAAGTCATCACGCCTTCTCAGCCTATCCTGATTATCACCCTGTCCCGTCCAGTCGAACATTTTAGGGACCCGCTCCACAACTATGACACGCCTCTACGAAAAAACAAGACACCTGAGCTTTGAGATATATATATATATATATATATACTGTATATGTGTGTATGTATATATGTATATGTATATACATACATATATATATACATACCACCCTATATATCTCCCAATACATTCATCATCATCATCACATCATCATCATAAAACATTATAGCCGCCCACCACAGTTCCCCCATCCTACTGTCCGTCAACGCCACACACCCTAAGAAACAAGTGTCCTTTTTTTAGAGTCAAAACAAAAACGAGAATCCAGCTTTTTGTTTCTTTGAAAACGCTTTTCCTCGTCCTTTTGTCTCATCACTGGTCGGCATGGCGGTTGTCGTATTTGCTGAGAATGTTGCGGCAGCGGCCGAGCTCCTTCCTCATCTCGGCCACCTCTTGCCGCAGAGTGGCGTTCTCCCGCTCCAGGTACGCGGCGCGCACCGAGATCTGGTTCTCCTTGAGGCGCCGCGCGTCCCGTGAGCGCTTGGCCGCCTCGTTGTTTTTACACCGCCGTGACCAGTATTTGTCGTCCTGATTCCAGAGAGAGAGACACACACAGGGGAGGAGAAGGGACAAAGGCAGAGTTAGATGTGTGAGTGGACATAAATCCGGACAATTATGTGAATAGTATCTGAGACCAAATTTGACTAGGATTGTGATCCTATAGTTTACTGAGGCGCTACGATATCTCTCTGTGTTTGATGTATGTGTTTACCTCGCTTATTGTAAGTCTATCTGGATAAGAGCGTCTGCTAAATGTCTTAATCAGGGGTCTTCAACGTTTTCAGGCCAAGGACCCCCCTAGCTGAGAGAGAGATGAAGCAGGGACCCCCTCTATATTGTATAAAATTGTGTTTCAGATCAAACACTAGTGTCCACACTAGTGTTTGGTGGTGCTTCGCATATATCTGTTTACTGTAAGTCGACTTCCTTGATCAAAACAATGACAGGAGCATATATATCTGTTTACTGTAAGTCGACTTCCTTGATCAAAACAATGACAGGAGCATAAAGGTAGAGGGCGGACAGATCGTTATCTTTGAGCGCGCAGACAGGTGACATGTGAGCCATCACATTCATAATAGGCTTTAGAGGAAAGGCACAAAAGTGAAAGGAGCAGCGATGGCAATTATTAGGAAGAGAAAAATGCATGAAAGATGCACGTGTCACACCGATACACTGACGCCTGCATGTATTTTTCCACGATTCCCTCCCTGAGATGTAGTGGAGTAGAAGTCTTGAGTAAATGTACTTTCCACCACTGCTATAGTAATTTTAGGGGTGACATTTTCTCCTTAAAGCCCTGGGGGCTTTTTGCCCCCCCCCCCCCCATCTCATCTGAACAAATTACATCCATCTCTCCGTCTCTATCATTTCATTACTCCGCTGTCATCACATCACTTTAACGCGTCGATCGTTTCGCCGAATAAGGGGAAACTAAAGTTAAAGCTAAATGGTTTATATATCAGCATCTTGTTAATGGCACTCATCAAAATGGAGTTAACCATTTCTGGGGACAGAAATGATCGTGAATCGCATCAAACGATCAAGAAGGTTACTATCTATCGCTATGCACGGTTATTTCGTTTGCTGCTGCATTCTGCCTGATGCTTTTAGACACAGTCGGGGCTGGATTTTCGCGGATTCATGCCTCTAATTTTGGTATCTCCCCTCTGGTTATTCGTTTTTATGGCCAGTGGTGATATGTTTTAGCCCTGCTTCTGGTCAACCTGAATTAAATGTAGAGTGTCTGATATGTTTCATATTCATGTTTGATAATATCACAATTTAACAATTGAATTAATTTAATGTAGAAATGTAGCAACTTTCACTGCTTGTCCTATGATTAAGTGTAGAGCAGAAGTGAAAAAAAATGTCATTACATGTTGTACCTTCAAATCCTCTGGCACCAGCATCTTGCGGGCCTTCTTGATCATGGGCTGCGGTTTGAGCTCATCGTCGCTGAAGCGGTGCCTCCTGGGGTCGAAGGAGTCCTGGCCGGGAATGCTGGACAGGGCCATGTCCGTGGGGTCCATCTCGAACATGCCCTCGTCCGACCCGCTGCCGCCTGTGGGCGTCAGCATCGGGGCGCAGGACGAAGAGGAGGAGGAGGAGGAGGAGCCCGGCGACCCACACGAGTCGTTCATCTGGCTCCCTGGAGGTGAAGAGAAGAGGGAGAAAAAAGAATACTTTGAGATATCTCGTTTTGCTCCCTTTTATTACGAGTTATATTTGAGTATTTGTGGAATGTTGGAACAGAGGGTTTGATGCTTAGCGCTTGTGGTAGACTGAATAATGGTTACAGTGCCGATAATTGCAAGGTCGTAAGTAGGCGGGCAACAGATAATCGAATAAATTGATTATAATTAAAGAAAAGATTTTAGTAAAATAATCGATTTTCTCAAATATTCTAAAAAAAGATTATTTGATTCATCAAAGAAGTAATCAATGGAATTATCAGTTTAGCACTGTTAAAGTGCCCTTGAGCAAGACACAGCACCTGCTCTCTATCAGTGCACTCGTTGAAGTCACTCTGGACAACAGTGTCGGTTCAAACTCCATTTGTGATATGTAAATGAGCAGATAGTGACCGTGGACAAGACAGTACTATGCTGGAGCTTGGAAACCTGCTGCAGTACTGCATCCGAGCCACCAGATGACAGCAGAGCTACACTCTGTCTGTACTAAAAAAACAAGGACTATTCCTGCTCCTCTGAAGAGGCAGGCCATTTTCCAACCTTACACTCCATGGTCGGTACAGTGAACGTCTGAGGAGTCTATGTTTCACTAAAACTTATTAAGAATAGACTCTGAAGATTATTATTATAATTGAGGTGGCTGTAGCCCAGCATATGAAGATATTTTGCAACTTGAAGACATTTGAAGAATTTGTGATTTGAAACAGTAAACTGATAAGAAATATACTTTTTATGATGTACTTAAAAAAAGTTATAGCAGGTAACTTGGCAAAACATTATTATTTTACCTAAAACCAAAACCCAGTTTACTGCTCTGTCCATTTAATTTGACAGATACTGAATGATGAATTATGGACCATTTATTTTTGGCAAGGAACTCTTTTGAGTTTCGACATATTATACCCTGTCTCCAAGGTGTGCTGGGAGCTGGGAGGGTGGCACGATGAAGAATAAAGACCCAAAACAATAACAAAAAAAACACCGCCTTTCCCATAATCACAAAATATTTCCTGGTATGCTGACATATGAGCTATGACTATCACACACCCTCTTGCATCCGTTAATACATAATATAGAGGCTATGGGTATCAACATGTCATAAACTAGTAGGCCACCTCATATACAGTATCCAGGACTGAAAGCCTATGGAGAAATGTATGAGGGGAAATATGTTATGTAAGATACAACCCCTCCCCGGGAAAACCAGTTCTTTAAACCTGCATTGTGTAATGTTTTTCACATGGCCCTGTATGAAGGTTCCATTGAGGCACAACACGATCAATCAATATGTGGTTGTCAATGTTGTGTTTCCTTTTGTTTTACAACTTAAACCATATAATATACTTAGTTGACCAGGGTCCCCCAGGTGTCCTACCTTTACCTAATTTTGTCACTCTACACCTAAATCTCTTTGCCGAAAACAGCCGTAGAGATCTGCTATTTTGGCTAAATCTTTGCCTTTTTCCTTTCACTGAATGTTTGGCTATTGTGGCATGCCCAGAATAGGGATGCTAAGGTTCATGTGGTTAAATCCTGTTGACAAATTCCGGCCTGACACTGTGCTGCTCTGCTCTGCTCCGCTGGCCAGGCTGACAGATCTGTTGGAACACCTCGACACCCTCCCTCGCACTTTAAGATCTGCAGCTAACACTCTCTACCTGCTTCCTCCTGTGGCAGGTTTTACAGCGCAAGATGACTTGTAACAGTATTTGATACATTGTAACGGCCACCGTTACAATGTATCAATCAGCTGATGCAGCAAGGGGGGTGAAACTATAGGGTTCAATGATTAATCAAAATAAATATTTATCCAATTCAACTTTTAGGCATCAAATAATCGTTTTAGTGAGGTATATCATGTATGACTTTCGATACAGGTATGTATAGTTTGTGTCTGTGTGTATGTGCTATTTAAAACTTGACTACCAAAATGTGAGTTGAGTGTGTTTGTCTTCCATATTACATGAAAAGTCATGTGCCGGGTAATCATATAAAGCAATTATAAGATGTCTTGTTTGGGTTTAGATAACATGTGATGAGCCTATACCATCACATTGTACTTAATTACCTCATCTTTACAGTCATTTTATGGTTTTATATTAACTGCATAAGGGAGATAGCGCATGCACATCGACTTCAGTGTCCATATGCAGCACAAACAGAAGATCAACATAAATAAAATAATGTGGTCCACTGGTAATATGGTCCTACTTGTTCAAACGGATCTATTCCTGAATAAGATCCATTTGATTGAAACGTGGGAAGAAATGTGGGAGCATTATTACCAGTGTGCGGACCCTATTGTTTTATTTAAATGAATAGTATAGCTTAATCAAATCATTGGAAAAAGGTATACGTGTATACTTTGCCATAAGACAAGCTCACAACTCAAATCGAACGTTTGAGTTATTTTTTTTAAATAGAAATAGAGACGTCACGTTGAAAGTGGCTGAGTGGGGCCAGTATTATGCTACAACGCCCCGCCCTACCCTTTAGGGTCTTACCACTTACAGCCTGGCTCTCTACTCCTGTTGGAATGGAATATACAGACAGACATACAGACACCCCTATACATGTATGCAACACTAGATCAACAGACTTGTCAACAGGGAATAAGTTGTGGTGGCTGAATATAGTAAGAAAGCTGAGAGGGGGCGGGGGGGGTGACATTAACCACCTTAAACGTGCCCTCACTATTTTGGGCCGGTCATTATAGGCGAAAGTTCTCAAAAATTGCCTAGTCCTGACCTATATGCTTAATTTACTCACACATGTCATACACCAGTGTCGCTCAGCAATCAAGACGATCTGCAAGCTCACATTGCAACGTGCTGTGAGCCTTAGTGAAGATCGGCTATTTTTCTATTCATGGTATGGTGCAGTATATAGAGCTTAAGTGGTTAAACTTACACACTGCACTACACACTTACATCAACTTTAACATGAAAGAATTATCATCCAAATGTGTAGTATTCAACCTTTGTCATGCAATAAAAAAACATGACAGCCTAAATATAGCCTTTAAAATCTTAACTTTGATGTAAGGGCTTTATGGCAGAACAAGCCGGCCCGGTGTTGATATTGCATATCTCATTCTTTTATCTGTATCAATGTACTCGATCTGTCATAGGCCAGTTGGACATTCCATTTTAACTCCAGTACCAACAACAGCACAGCCACTCTCTTCCTCTTTCCCTCCCTCCCTCCCTCCTTCTACTCTTGGTCCCTCCCACCACATCCCTGCTGACTCCGCCTATAGTTCCCTCTCTCTCTAGTACTCACAGCCTCTGCACGTGTAGCGACGCGTGCACATGTCCGTAGCGTGTGAGGTGGGGAGAGAGAGATTTAAAGACACGCAATCACAAAACACTCAGACACACTCCTCTTCCCCGCTTGCTTTTGCACTGTTGGACCCGACTGCACACCGACAACTGGCACGGCATGAATGTTTCGCTTGTTGTTGTTGTCCATAGATTACACATGAAAAACCAAAAACTAAACTTCTTTGATGAAGGTTTGAGCTTGACTCAACAAAAGCAAAACTCTATTCTTCACAACTCTCTCTCTCTCTCTCTCTCTGCCCTCTCTCTCTGTAAGTTTTATTTACCCCACCCCTCTCCTTCTTTGGCTCCTTCATTGTTGTTTTACGGCTTCATTGGTTCGGTCCTCCACCCCTCTTCCTACCAGCCATACAGCCCCCTGAGAAAAGCTGATCTTTTAAGTGTGCACTCTGCTACTTCACAAAAAAAGTGAATTCCAGTCATTGTTAACCATTCTGTTCCTGCATGCTCTCTGTCATGTTGACTTTATGTTCAGGGGCTGCATGACTTTGTCTACTCTCTCTGCAGGACAGAAAAGTGCTTGGTCACTACGGCGTTTTAGCATGAACCCAAACCCAAAGGGGAATGTGAAAGTGCTGAATCACTAACCTAAAGGGTGTGTGTGTGTGTGTGTGTGCGTGTGCGTGCGCGTGCGCGTGCATGTGTGTGTGTGTGTGTGTGTGTGTGTGTGTGTGTGTGTGCGTGCGTACGTTTGTTTTGGGGTGTCGGGGGCATTCAAAGAACACCAGCATTAAATTGGAGGACTATTAACCTAGCGTTCCTATTCTGGGCAAAAATATACGAATAATCAGCGAAAATAGGTGAATAGCAGATCTACATAATTCTCTTTTCTTTTCCGCTATTCGAATTCTGGTTCGAGCAAAGGCCTGGTTTCTGGAAATGACCATTGGTGAGCTAAAGAGCATGAGTGCCACTAGTAACCCAAGCCTTCCTGTCCCTCTGCCCAGTTAACTTCAGCGTGGGAGAGTTTTGTTTTATTTATTTCTGCACTTGGCTGTCACGTGAGCAGCTAAAGGCCTCAGTGTTTTCCTCAAGGACGCTTCGATAGCACCAAGGGCTGGCCGGGAGTTGGGGGAGGGTAGAGGACTGATTCCCGGGGTAAGTGGGCAAAACTCACCATAGTCATTGACTCCTCCCAGCAGGCTCTGGGGCGGCTGCGCCACCTCCAAACCAATGAGCGAGGGCGGCGAGGAGGAAGAGGATGACGACGTAGAGCATGTCGGGGAGGATGGCGGGCACTGGGAGCTCTGGTTGGGCATGGCCGACTGCGTGCTCTGCGAGGGGATCTGGGCGGTGCTGGAGCTGTTACAGTTGCCGCCGTTTTGGAGGCTGTTGCCCATGCCGTTGTCGGTGAGAAACTCCTCTAAGTCCATATACTGCAGCTGGAACAGGCCGCCGTCCGCCGGCAAGCTGCGGTCCCACAGCAGGGGCCCCAGGAACTGGGAATTGAAGCCGCCTCCGTTGCCGCCTCCGTTGCCTCCTCCGTTGCCTCCTCCGTTGCCGCCTCCGTTGCCTCCTCCGTTGCTGCTCCTCATGGAGTCGTCATCCATGTCCACGTTCCTGTCTTTGTCTAGCGGACAGAGAAAGAGAAAGGTGAAGGAGATGAATGAGGTGATAGAGTTGGCTCCTGATGCCTTAACGAGGACCACAGGACGGAGGTATAGCACACTGCACTCAGACTTGAATGGTACGTTCTGTCTGCTTCTACGGCATCGCCCTTCACTGTCCCGTGGAGCTACATTTGAGAAACGTGTTGTTATGTTTCTACACTGCAAGGTGTTATCATGTAACTCCAGTACAGTTACTGTGATTTGTGAGTAGAGTGACTGAGATGATGATTTATGTAAAATTGCAGTGAGCGGTTTGATTAACTTAACAGGTTCCAATGAGAGTGCTTGCTTGCCAACAGGCCTTTCTGTAAAGACCATACCAGGCTTATGTTGACTTCTAGCCAGAGATTTGTCCTGTCTTCAGATTTCCATAAGTGCATGCAGTGTACATTCTGCATGCACTCCCCTTTGAAAGTCACTTCGACACTTATTTGATCTAAAATTACCGTATTACTGTAAACATACTTCCTTACAAGTGCTGCATTTCTGAACTTGAATTATAGGTTGAAGAGGGCTTTTAACGAGACAGTGACTGACAGCTAACGTTGACAAAAATGTTCAGTTACATTCTGGAACATTTATTGAATAAAGAAACATGAGATCTAAAAAGATTACCCAATTTTAGGAAGAATTGTGGAGGTTTATGTAAACTAGTGGTCGTTGACAGTGGACTTGTGGTACTTAAGTTATTTTTTGAACAAGTGACTAAATTGGATGTTATATCAATCATAAACTCTACTGCAAGCTCTTTTTTGGCAGAGTCAACAACAAAACGCTAATGTTCAGGATATCGGTGATGGGGAGATTTAAGATGAAAAGTTAAATGTCATCATAATAACATATAGGACAAACCACAACAAAGATCAGTTGTGATAACAGTAAAGATACATACATCCAGATTTACTGCAAGAGTGGGCGGGACTTAAAATGACAATCTGGGATTTATTGTAATGAATAAACGATTTGAACAAATCTGGATGGTAGAGTACGTTAATACAATATAACTAGCACATCTGCAGTGATTGGAGGTGGTCTCCCTGCTCTTCCATTGAGAAACATATACCCTGGTGTCGGGTATCACCTAGTGGTTGACAATGTCAATAAAGTTATTTGAAGCCGATGATGCTCTGGGTTGGAAACTAGATGCGCGTATTGTCGTTCGGCAAATTGTTGCAATTACCTCTCTCTGACTGGAGAGGGAGACAGCGGACATAGAACTTACGGGATGTATAGCTTTAAAATGTAATCCTTTCCCTAAACACGTCCTAAAAGCATGCCAGTGCTGACAGTTCAGTCAAAACGTGACAGGACAGGATGTGTCAGATTAAAACACACCTGCCTTCCCCCTGCGATGAGGACTGACTGAGGCAGCTGTCACGATCCAAATTTAAAGCTGCAATCCATAACTTTTGTTATCCGTATGATAAGGGTATGTTATTACAATATAATTAACACAACTGTGGTGGTTGTAGTTGGTCTACATGCTCTTCTGTTGATAAATGCACATCCTGTGGTAGGACCACTACTGGTTGACAAGTGGTATTACATGGAGGTCAAAACATCATTTATCTTCCACCCAAACAGACTTTCCGTTACAGCTTAGCAGTCTAAATTTTGGCGCTCATACAGGAGGCTCGATTTTGTCTCCTGGGTAGAACATGAAAGTTACAGCTTTAAGCCCTGTTGTCAACAATTTTACCATTTTTTTCTAAAATAGCAGATCTGTATGCTCACAACACAACACATCTGAGCTTGTAGATCTGCTATTTTCTTTTTTTCCCCCCTACCATTTTCACAATGTTTGACAATTTTCACCTATAATGACATGTCCAAAATAGCTTGTCTAAACAACATAATGAATCATGCATGAGTTGACATCTATAAGGTTTGTCAACTCAAAAAGGTAAAAGGTGCCAATCCTCACCTTTCACATCGCAGGAGGTTTTCAACCGCTGGTGGTCTCCCTTCATGGGGTGCTGCAGGAGTGACTTGAGACCCGCCATCGAGGTGAGGGATCCGCCGGGCTGGGTGCTGCACGTTCCGAACTGGGGGCTGGCCCCTGCTGGGAGGTCGGGGGTCAGGAGCTGAGAGAGCTGCCTGGACATCCTGGACCGGATGGAGGTGGAGTATATGGGCAGGGTGGGCCGGGGGGGTCCGGTCAGTAGAGAGATAGATACCTCTGCTCCAAGGAGGAAGAAGTGGGGCCCGAGGGGGTCAACACAAACTGGCCCAAAAAAAAACCCTATCAAAAAAATACAAAGTTATCTTTCTTGAATGAGTGGAGAGCAGACACAGACAGAGCGAAGAGAGCAGAATGGGGAATGTGTGTGTGTATGTGCCTGAATGCGCGTGCGTGCGTGCGTGCGTGCGTGCGTGCGTGCGTGCGTGCGTGTGTGTGTGTGTGTGTGTGTGTGTGTGTGTGTGTGTGTGTGTGTGTGTGTGTGTGCGCGTGGAGAAAGAGAGAGAAGAGAGAAGCTGCCTGTGCAGTTGTGCAGTTGGTATTCTATGTGCAGCCTGCTATTGTAATTGCATACAGAATAAACTTAAAAGCTATAATATAATATAATAATATGAATGTAGATAATAATGCAGGTTGATTTAGCATAATACAGTAAAAAAAACATAAGCAAGACAAATGAGCAACTTTTACCTTTTAACTTGTAGACAGTTTGGTTTGATCGGTGCCACGCAGAGTCATTTTCAGCAAAGTATTCCACTGAAGTTATAGGGCGTGCAGAATGTTAATTCCTTTCCCTTTTTAAATGGCACGAGACGTTTGTCTTCGGCGAACGAGCGTGCCAAAAAAACTGCCAAAAAGTCAGACAATCTGCCCAGGAACACTGACCATGGTAAATAACAATAATATTAATAACAATATTAATAACCAATAATGGTAGAAACTCCTTCGCTGCTGGAGCTCAGTTGCAAATAATGTCTCAAAAGTTATACAGCCCTCCTATATCAACATCCAAGAGGCTGTGTCAACCATTCAATATACGGCACGGGGAAAAAAGAACCGAATACTTGCACAAAAAAAGAAAGAAGGAATGCAACGTCCTCCTCCTCCGAATGAGAGAAAAAACTGTTAACGTGCAAGAAGAGGAAGGACAACAACAACAACAGCAACGAAAACAAAAACGCAGTGAACGAGGAAAAAGAAAAGGCTGCGTCTCTTCTCTACAGAGTCGGACTGGTCAGATGACAAGTTGATTTGCTTTCTCCCTTCTGTCCTGTGGTTCTTTAGGAAGAGGCGGGGGGAGTCTCTCTCTCTCTCTCTCTCTCTCTCTCTCTCTCTCTCTCTGACTGTACTTTTCTTCTCCCTCTCTTGCATACAGTCACGGGCACGGGCTGGAAGGTGGGGGCTGGGGTGGGGGGGGGGTGTTCGGTCCGCGCGACGACGGCTGTCCTCGCTCAGCTGGAACGAACACGGGCAGTTCACGTGACGTCACGTCACATCTCGCACAGGCTGGAACAGAAGAACGGGGTGGGCGGGGTGGTGGTGGATGGTGGGGGGGGCGGGGGTGGGGGGGTGGTGTCGGGGCGTGCACCGAACACCGCGCGCTCCTCAATATTGATGAGGCAGACACATATACACACACGCCTACCTCTGATAACTTTAACCTCCTCCTCATGATAAACCCGGTGTCTATCAAACATTTTCCATGACAACGACCCCCAAATATAAGGCTATATGGCCGCGTTTGACCCGTCCATCTGAACACATGTTGTGCCAGGGAGACAGGGACCCCCATAAGAGAAAATGTGTTCAATTGCATGTGTTAAAAATGTTCAATATTATTCCATATTTGTTCAAGATGTTGTCTTTTTTTGTGGTTTGTTGAAAATAACAGATGTACAAGCTCACACCGAGTCACATCATAATGCGTTTTGAGCTTGTAGATCGGCTATTTTCGAATAGCCAAAGTTGTCTATAACTTGAATTATGATTAAAGTGGTTAAACTGATTTGGATGCTATACACATTTTTTTTGCTGGGGACCCCATGGAACCACCCTCAAGGACCCCCTGTGGGTCCCTGGACCTCAGGTTGAGAACCCCTGCTCAATATTGATGAGCGCACACACCTACCCATTAACCTCCTCGTGCCACTCCTCGAGGAGGCACGTCCTAAACGGTTGTTTGTGTGGACAGTGTGTGCTCCTCCTGCCTCCCCGCATGTCTGCCCTGCCTGCCGCCACTCACAACCAAAACACCGTGTTTTTTTAATTGCGATTATTATAAAGCACATAGACCGAGGTGCACGCCTGCTTTTTTTTCCATTGCAGGAACTATAATGCAATTGTCTTTGCTTATTATTATTACCATGCAGGGATGTGTACGCCCCATATAACTGTCCTCCTGCATTATTATTGTTTATACCGTATATCCACAAATTACAGTATCCATTAATTCATTCATACATTTAGGTATTTATTTTCCCAATAGCAGCCTGTGTAATTATTATCAGGTGGCTGAAGGAAGGGACGTAGTTCTGTCACTATGCTTGTAATCCACAGAAAACGTGAGCGGTGTGTGCCTGCGTTGTTCAGGCGAGAGGAATACACCAGCAGCACGTTGCTTCCCGGGGCACACACTCAGCTCACTCGGCCTCGGCAAAATAGCCCTGTTCCAGCAGCCTCGCACATGTTCTAGGCACGCGGGGACGAAGGCCGTCTGCTTTGCCCGCTCCCGCTCCCATTGGCTGGCGGGAGCGCGACTCCGCCCACAGCGGGCGCCGATTGGACAGAAGTAGGTCAGCCGCCCCGCCCCCCGCCGATCCACCCCATGCCACGGCCGCGTGAGAGCCGTTCGAAACACAAAAAGCGCGAGAGAGGGAGATGCGTCTGTGTTGGAGTCTGTTCGGGACACGGTCCTCTGTACTGTATGTACACACACAGAGCCATATAGCACTCGACTGTACACAGACTGTACACACATTCCCAGAGGCAGCGCGTGCGAAACGCACGGCCACATGAGGTCGTGGCCTAGAACATGCAATGCAAATGAGATATAATAGGGATATGGTCTGCATTATCTGTAGAAAACATAATAATAACACGGAAGATGTTTTCAGTTGGAGCATTCTATGAATAGCAGGATGAAGTCAGGACACATAGCTATACCCCAATTCAGCAGTGGTGGAAAAAGTACTCACATTTTTTACTTAAGTCGAAGTATCAATACTGCAATTTAGAAATACACAAGAATAATCACAAGTAAAAGTCAGGAATGCATGCATCCCATGGGACTCATTGTGAGCTTGTAGATCGGCTTTTTTCAAATGGTCGAAATGTGTATAGGGCTGAATGTGGTTAATGCATGTTTTGTAATAATAATCCAAATCTACAAAGTAACTATTAACTAAAGTGTTCAATTTTTACTGGAGTAAAAGTACAATATTTGCCTCTGAGATCTAGTGGAGTAGAAGTAAAAGTACTGAAAATTCATTTTTACTTTACTGGAATACTCCAGTAAAGTAAAAATAAAACCTCAAATTGTACTTAAGTACAGTGCTTGAGTAAATGTACTAAGTTACTTTACACCACTGTGTAAGTTTATCTTAGTTTGTAGACCACTGAATGATTTGGCTGCAGCCTGCAGGCTACTGATGTACAGTCAGTGAATGGTACTGAGACAGTTATTCTAAGGACAGCAGTAGCGGCCCCACAAGTGTTTTTGAAGCCAGATGGCTATGCTGCTGATTGATTTAATTGGGGGAAAGCATGGTGTCGAATTTTCTTAGCCTATAAACTCATTAGGCTCACAGCACAGCTGTGAATCTGGGATATTTCAAATAGGACCTGCAGTTTTCCTGATGGAAAATAGCCCTAACTGAGATGCTTATGTTTTGTCACATAGGTGTCACGTTTGTAAAATGGTGGATGTCTCATTCTCATTTGCCAGTCTATGGGCATGGGCTTATTTGTGGCATCATTAGCTTGATGATAAACAAATGATCATAATTGAGGTTAGAAGGTCTGTTAAATTGTCCACATTAACCAACTAAGCCCTATTTTGTACTTCAGCTATTTGAATATAGACACGCTACAAGCTCACAATGCGTCGCTCGTTGTGAGCTTGTAGATCTGCTATTTTCAAAATATTTTTATACATTTTGAAACCTGAAATGGGACTTTCTGCATAATGAGTACTTTTACTTTTGGTACTTTAAGTGCAATTTTATGCCAATACTTTTACACTTTTACTCGAGTAAAATGTGAATACAGACCTTTTACGTGTAACAAAGTATTTGTATATTGTGGTATTGGTACTTTTACTTAAGTTAAACATGTGAGTACTTTTTCCACCACTGATGACAGATGCCTGCAGCCTGAACCAACTAAAAGTGAGTTCAACTGCCTTCTTGAATAATACTAAGTTAGGTGGTCGATGAGTCTGACATCATGGCAAACTAAGTTACATCAAGGACATGGGGGATTAAGTGAGAAATTACAAACATCCACATTCTATTTGGGACACTGAAGGAACCTCATTGTTTAACGAATTTGTCTATCACATTTTAGTGTTGCCTATTACCAGTGCACAACACAGAGAGAATGAATGGTATAGGCTATATTGATTATATTAGGCCTAGTATATATATATATTTCTGGACAGTCATGACAGGTCAATCACATTATTGTTGCCACATTCAAGTGCATGTGGGTCATTCTCAGTATCCTAGAGCTATTTATACCAACAATAGTATATGTTCTTTCTTTTGTGATTTCCAAGGCATTCATCGCCTCATAAACAACAATTTGCATACACAGAACAGAACAGCACACACACATGCATGCACATAGTGTGAAATCCATGTGACTTCTACCCTCAAACACATGGGCCAGCAGTCAAAACGAGTTGCTTACTGCCATCTTGTGGTGCTAGAGTAGAACTGCGACGTAGAGCCAAATGTATAAATTATACCCCGTAGTACGACGGTGTGTCGCTACTCGCTACGATGGCGCATTAAATTAAGCTTTAAACAGCATTCATTCCCTGTACGATGGCCATCAACACACTTAAATGAAGAGCATCCCAGTTCCCCCTTGTTAACTTGGAATGAGTTGCCCAATAACATGGCCATAGGCCTGTACTTAAAATGAAATTTATTGGTATATTCACTACATCCCGAAATCCATTTAATGCACAGAGTGATATGAACTTCACATAGGACATAAAGCTAAATATAATTGTGAAACTGCAATACTGACTTTGGTAACAGTGACAACTTACTTATATTCAATAACTACCAGAATGTACCTTAGCTATGGTAGCCTACTACATCATGTAACGTCCAATAATAAATGAATAGAAAACAAATGAGAACACTTATGGTTTATTCAACGCTGAAATATAATCAACTACTGACCTCTCAGTAAATAAAGTGATAGAAATCTACTTATAGCTATATTTTTTTCTTTTTTCCTTTAGAAGAAAAAAAACAAGGCTTGACTGGGATATGGGCATTTCTTCAGTAAATAAAGTGACAGAATGTAGAAACTATTATTTCTTTCTTTAGAAGAAAAAGAAAACAAGGCAATGGCAGGGTAAGAGCATGATTGCAAAATGGCCAAACAAATAATAGGTAAAAGGGGGTTAAATATGAGATTGGCATGATTGGGTTACACACATAAATACATGTAGAATAATAATACATCTATGGATAGGTCCTTGTCCTACAACAACTGCGAAGTAGAAACAATCAATGCTAAAAAGAGCATACAAATAACATGACACAAACATGTGTTACAGTACACTTGTTTAACCTGTCTTCAATCTCTTGGTATAAAAGCTATGAATATTTCAAAACAAAAAGACATTAAAGTGAACATGATATAAGCAAGGCTTTTTGTTAGGTTTCTTCACCTTTGTTTTTTTTTGGGGGGGTGGAGGGGTTGCGGGAGAAGGAATCCTTAGATACCGTCTTTCAGGGGAATTGTGTCAAATTGTTCTATATCGTCGCTGTTGGGCAGAAACCATGTATCACCATATTAGCTTTTATGTCTTTTTCATAAATTAATTAAAAAATGTTTTCTACAAAAGTAGAAAAAATTGCCGATCTACAAGGTCACAACGCTTCCACGTGTTGCGAGTTTGTAGATCTTGTGTTTTTTGCTACAGTATTTTTGAATTATTTTTTAAGTGAAAGTGGTTAAGTCTGTCTGGGGGGTTTTATAACCAATGAAAGGTATTAACAAGAGCTTGTGACTAAATAATAAGTACATTGGATCCATTGGAACACGGGTTCTTTTTTACATTTCCTGAAAAGTAAATGTTTTGGACGTACAGGGTTTTCCCCCGACAGTGACGATATATCAGTGATCATATCAGTAGGGAATATTTACCAACGTTTCAAATTAAAAGTTCACACCACTAACCTTTGGGGATATACTGAATAGACCATCACATACCGCAGGAGTGAATTCTCAACCGTGGCAATAAAACTGACCAGAGAACAAACATGCATTGACAAACTGACTTATCAACAAATGTCATTGCCCCCACATCCCCATACTCCTAATAAATGCACTTTACAAGTTAAAAAATAAAATGAAATCAACAACAACAAGACCAAGTTACACAGCAGAGACAGTTATCATAGCAAGGTGTAGCAGGGATGCTAGTGAGGATTTAGGGAGGGTGGGGGGTTTACATTAGCAGGTCACCTAAACTTGTCTATCAACTGCACAGTGTCAGCCAAGCATAGTGTCAATGCACTTAAGGGGTTAATGAACCTATGGAAACAGTCACGTCTCAGAAACATCCTCCAATACAATTTGGAAGAATTTCGGGTGATATTCTTAATAGGATGCTCTACAGTAGTTTGTTAATACACTCATTCTAACGGGTGGTTCAATGTCAACACAGATACCAGGCAAATTCATCATGTCTCTTGAAAAGGCATCTTGATGCTTTCTGTTATCTAAAAGTACATTTTCTTCTCATGTTCCCAATTTAGAAGCAAAATATTCCTTCTTCTGACTGCCACGCATGTCAGCCAGCAGAAAGTTCAGTATGTGTACTCTCCCTGTAGGGGAGACACCTCCTCACGATGGTTCTCACTCTCTCCCCCCGTGCTATTGGATGATTTCAGGCTGATGGCGGCTCCTCTGTGTAGTCCTTTAGCCCTGCGGCGGCAGGACACCTTGTGCCTGCGGAGGAGCGCCCCGTTCCAGAAGCAAGCGGAGCAACGGCGGCAAGAGAAGGAGCCCCGGGCCCGGTGTGAGGCCCGGTGGACAAATGCCGCCAAGGGCTTGTGAGACTGCTTCCCGCACACGCTGCACCTCAGCCGCTCTTGGGGCGTCAAGGCTCTTTGCGGGTGCTTCACCACCATGTGGACCAGCAGCCCCGCCTGGCGGGAGAAGGTTGCATTGGGACACTTGGGACAAGCAAAATGTTTGACGGGGACTTGGAGTGAGGCGTGGATGTGGATCTTCGACCCCCCGGTCGTGACGAGCTCGTACCCTTCCCCTCCCGGCCCTCCCCCTCTCCTAATCTTCAACAGGAGAGAGCCTTGTTTTTTTGTTTTCAGGTGCCTTCTTAATAAGGAGGTTCTCCTTCGCCTCCTTCTGCTCCCATCAGCTCTGGCTGAACCTGAGGACTCCCATTTGCCCCACCTCCCTTCTCTCCTCTCTGACTTTTTCTTCTTGTGCATTTTTATCTCGTCCGGCGGCGGTGGCGGCGACTGGGTGCTTTGGTGGCTGTGTTGGTGAGACTGGGTATTCACTTGGGGATGTTGTTGTTGGTGATGATGAGGTTGATGATGATGTGAGTGATGCGGATGGTGGTGACGAATATGAAGATGTTCAGTGGAAGGCAGCTCCGTCAGCGGTTGGAACGGCGCTGTGGTGTGAAGCGTGTGACTACGGGAGCCTGCTGGGTAGATGTGCTCCCCTTTCACCCCCGGGGGAGAGTGCTGGTGCTGGGGCGGCATTATGGTGGAGTTGGGCGGGAGGGGCTGAGAGTAAGGCGGGGCACTAGAGGTGGAGGACTGGGCAGGGGCAGTGTCGTAGAAGAGGGAGGAGTAACTGGCTGGAGGCGGTGGCAGAGCCACAGTCACTACACTGTGACTCTGCCCACCGTGGCCTTCGCTGGATGGCGCCATTTGTAACAGGGCATTGGTGGCCGCCTCGCTCTCAGATGCAGACTGTCCACCAACGTCATCCCCCCCTCTGTTGTCCCCTGACGCGCTGCTGCCAGCATCCTTAGACTGCTCAGAGCGGGTCAGTCCATGCTGTGACTGCCTGTGTCTGGTCAGGCTGTTGGAGTAAGCGAAGGCTTTCCCACACACCTCACAGCTGAACAGCTTCTCACTCCCGCCGTCGTGGACTGTCTGGTGATGGGCAGTCAGATGGAAGTGGTGGCGAAATGACTTCCAGCAGATGGCACATGTGTAAAGCCTGGGTGGGGGCTGGGTGTTAGCCTCTTGGGGTTTGACGTCTTGAGGATATGAGTAATAGGAGGAGGATGAAGTGGCAGTGTCACCTTGGTTCTGGTTCCTGTCTTGGGCCACGCTACATTGAGGGTTGGGGTTAAAGCTGTTCAGGTTCTCCGTAGCTGGGGTTGTGGGCACCTCCACCAGTTCTCCTTTCTGATGGAGCTTGCTGTGCCTCCGGAGGCTCTGTGAGTAGCCAAACTCTTTGCCACAGCTGCTGCATTTGTAATTCTTTGCCCCAGTGTGAACTGTCTGATGCTTGCTAAGGTGAAAAGCCTCTCGGAAATATTTCCCACAAACGGTGCAGTGGTGAGACTTCTCCCCGGTGTGGACCCTGTCATGCCTGCGTAAGGTTTCGCGACGTGCAAACCCCTTACCACAAACGCTGCAGAGATATGGACGGGGAAGACCACCGGGTCCAGATCTAGGGGTGTACTGTCTGCGCTTGGGGGGCTGCCCAGGAGCATTTGGATCTTTCTTTGCTCTGGGCTTGCGGGGCCGTTTTGGTTTAGCAGAAGGGTTCTGCGGGTTACCAGTCATGCCATCCGGGTTCCCCCCACCTCTATAGTTCTTATCAATAGTAGATGTCGATGAGGGTGACCCCAGAGGACCTAGGCCAAGACCCCCCAACAGTCCCCCAATAATATCTCCCCTATCATCACTTCGGTTCCCACTGCCTGCTGCCGTTATGGCAGAGATAGCGTTATTGACAGAGCTGGTGACATCGTCTTCTGAGTCATCCAGCAGAGAGGACAGGGGCAGGTGAGGCTGCTGATGGTGATGTTGGCTTTGACTCTGGGGATGAGGATGAAGGGTTGGGGCTAATGGTGCCTTTCTCAGAGCTGGGCCCGCCATCCCACTGCCACAGGGGGAAGCTCCAGAGTAGCACGGTGACGGGTTACCTTGAGAACGGTGGTCGTCGTGGTAGCCTGTGTAACGATTCCGAGAGTAGTCAGTGGGGTATTTACTGTCTGATCTTTCACTAGAACCCCCTCCCCTTCCTGACTGAAACAGACCATCACACCCTAAACCTGATTTTGGTTCTCCTTCACCTACTATGATCACACCATCTTCCTCCTCAGTTTTCCCATAAATTACCCCTCTCCCACTCTGATAACTTCCCCCTCCTCCTGCTCCCCCACTCGCTCCTCCCCCCACTACCCCAATCCTGCCTTCCCTGTCACTTCCTGTCTTGGCGCCCCGTGGTTTGGGTCCCCTACCTGGCTTTCCGCAGGTTCCCGATGCAGCGTGGTTGAGCAGAGACGTGCTCTCGCGGAATGAGCGTCCGCAGGCAGGGCACCGGAAAGGCTTTTCCTCGTGAATCTTCTCGTGGCGCGTCAGCGACTCCCTGCGATTGAAAGCCCGAGAACAGGTGGAGCAGCCGTATGGGCGGGAAGCAGAATGTATCACGCCGTGTTGGAGCAGGTGGCCCTTCTTCTTAAAGCCTTTGCCGCAATCAGAGCAATGGAAGATTTTGTCAGGGCTAGGGCAGGAATTGGATGGGGGCTGAGGGGTTTCTTGGGTGGAATGGGGAAGGCTTGGGTCAGGCTGTAATTTAATGTGAATTGGGTTTGGCCCTGTTGTGGCAGAATTACTAGTACCTGCTGCTGTTGGCTCATGCATGCGCATGTGCCTCCGAAGACTTGACAGGTGAGTGAAGCTTTTGCCACACTCTCCACAGCTGTACTCGGACTCTGCATCAGGCTGTGCAGGATTGGGCTGCATGGAACCCTGGTTATCAGGTTTAGGAAGGTGAGAATCGTTAGTAACTAGCACTGAGGCTACAGTGGAGGAGGGAGCAGAGGAAGAGGAGGAAACAACTGATGACGATGAGGACGATGAGGCAAGGAGGGAAGCTGGATCCCCTCCCATGTTTGACATACCAACCCCACCACCGATCAGTGCTGGCGGCTGGCCATGGCCAGCATTAGGGTTGCCACTGTGGCTACCGTGGCCATGGTTGCTACTGCTGTTACTGTTACTTTCAGATTTCCTCTGTGGCAAATACCCCGCCATCGCTTTCTTCCTCCTACTGCTACTGTTCCCGCCTCCACCGCTTTCCCCTTTACCATCGTCCTTGGACAAGGATAAATGAAGTGGCAGGGGGAGGGGCAATCCCGCTTCCTGCTGCATTAGAGAAGCTATCTGATTGGATGAGAGGACAGGGATGCCCTGGAAGTCAAAGCCTCCCAGGGACGAGTGCTGGGAGCCTGGGTGGAGTGGGTGATGGGGATGGGAATGAGAGTGAGGATGGGGCAGGGCGTGGGGAGGCAGCTGCTGCTGTTGGGGCTGCTGCTGGGGCTGGGTGGCGGAGTGGCCATGCGAGTGAGATGAATGCAAAGCCGGAGGCGGAGCCAGGCTCGAGCTCGACTCCCCACCCGCCTGACTCAAACCAATCCCCAGGTGGTTGTGGGTTCCCTGCTGTACCAGGAACTGCTCTAGGCTAGCATTAGCAGGTACTCCAGACAGGAAGTACTGGTTAGCGGCTAGCATGCAGCTAAACTGTTGGTGAAGGCTCCGCGCGTCAGACTGGGCGCCAACAAGCTGGTGCCCCAGTGAGCTGACCGCACTGCTGCTGGGCGGGTTATTAGAGTTGGCCACTGAGCTGGAGGGAGAAGGAGAGGAAGAGGAGGGGCCGGGCGATGCTTGGGGGACAGAAAGGCCAGGATGAAGGGGAGGGGGAGGTGGAGGGGCAGACACTAGCCCCCCTAACCCGCCTGCACTCCCACCGCTCCCCCCAGCAAAGTGGTCAAAGCGGCTGGCGTGCAACTGCTCCTGGGCCAGGACGGCCTCAGACGGGTGGAAGGAGCGCAGGAACTGCGGATAGCCCGAAGCGTGGCTGGAGCTGCTGCTGCTACTACTGCCACTAATTTTGCTCGACTTTGAACGCGAGCTCTGAGAAGACGAGGAAGGCTGCTGCTGAAGTGGCGGCGGTGGGGGGGCACTCATCTTGGCAAATAAGGAGGCGGAATCAGAGAACGCGTTGCTTCTGGACCCTTGGAGGGGTCCCAAGCCCAGTCCAGACAGAAGAGCTCCAGACGACTCGGCCTGCTGCTGTTGCTGCTGCTGGAGCTGATGCTGGTGAAGTTGCACTTGCTGCTGATGCTGCAGTTGACGATCTAAACCGAGGCCTTTGAACTGGTGGGCCTGGTGGCCACTTAACATTTCTATAATGTCTAAGTTGTACTTTCCAAATTGGAACATTTCCCACTCACTGCCACATGGGGGTACAGGGGGCACGCCTCCAACACTGGGAGCAGCAACTATGATCCCTCCGCTGCTGACGGAAGAAGAGCTTCTCCCGAAGGATGGCGTTAAACTACTACTTGCCCTGGAGCTACTTAACTCACCTCGGCTGGATTCTAGAATCCTTTCGATAACACTGCTGCTGCTGCTGCTGCTCTCACCTGAGCGCGCGTTTCGACTGCTGCTGCTACCACTTCCGCCCGATCTCCCACTGCCCCCACTCTCCATCCAAGAGGAGAGGGGACGAGTGTGGGGGGAGAATGTTTGTGATGAAACGTTTAGGGATCTCTGAGTTACAGATGGACTCCCGGGCTATTTAAAAGGAATTAACAGGAAGGTTTTCAACAAGTTCAAAGAATGTCTTGATTGTTTCCCATGCCCATTACTGTGTTGGGGTCCATCCTTTTCCTTCATCCAGGCCAATTTGCTCATCCCTGTTCAGCCCAGAATTTTCTGCAGTTGAAAGACAAAAAAGAAAGAAAGAAAGAAAATTCAGGGGAGGACACATCCACTATCAAAAAATGTAATAATCTAATAATTTATGTTCTATTGATGATTTCAAGGAAACAGTCAATGAATAATTGTATTTCTCTATGCCAGTTATAAATGTAGTGATTCTCCATAATCGACCCGGGACTTATTTTAATGATTAAAACATTACCTTAAACAATGTATATGATAGGGTACAGTATGTTAATACAATATAACAAGCACATCTTCAGTGGTTGGAGGTGGCCTCCCTGATCTTCAACCGGGTAGGGCACCTACTTGGTTGACTATGTCAATAAAGTTATTCGAAGCAGACGGCACACTATATGCGCCGCTATCTTTATTGTGTTCAGACATCGTTGCAATTACCTCTCTCCGTTGGAAAGGGAGACCACAGACAAAAAAACTACGCATTGTAGCTTTAATGCATTCACATAAACTTATTATGATATTTACAACCTTCTTAACCCTTTATACTTTGTTGAAGGGGCATCCCCTGGGGTCATGGTCCTTTTCCTCCCCTACACCAAATCTCTTTGCCGAAAATAGCCGATCTACAAGCTCACGAGTCAAACTGCGATATATTGTGAGTTTGTAGATCTGCTATTTTAGCCAAATGGCCGCCTATTTTTGCAAAACTGCTCACCTATTATCAGAATAAGGTCATTAGGGTTCAATAGGCCCTATGCACAGCAGCCATATTGGAAAGAAATCGGGCCTCTTCCATACTTCCTCCAAAGTCTTACCAATTATACGAATTAAGGCTCTGTTCCATTTAATGTAGCACAGTGGTTCTCAAACCTTTTAATTTCAAGGACCCCCACAACTCTGAGAGTGTACAAATCATTCATTCTACTGCTATACCACCGAAATGTCGAATGCCCTACCACCAGCCATCAAAAAGTCGACTCCGTACCCTCTTTCAAAACCGCCATTGAAGTATGGCAATTTGTAACTGGACCTCGAAAAGTCTTCTACCTCTGCACTTTTTGCAAACCATTAATAAAGTAGTCAATCAATCAATCAGAACCCTTAATTAGTATAATCGGTAAGACCTGTGAAGGAAGTAAGGAAGAGGCCCAATTTCTTTCCAATATGGCTGCTGTGTATAGAGCCTATTGGTTAAAAAGCCAGTTAGAGATGCTATAGTCTCTCGAGAGAGAGACTGTTGGCTCACACAATTTCCAAATGCTTCCGCCTAACTATCTGTACATCGGAAGCGCTGAAAGTCCACAGAAAATAAAGTGGATACCCCGCATCCTCTCCACTTACTACCGTTTGCAATTATGTAAATAAGTCCTGCTGTAAAATCAAATGAGTCAAAGCCTATCTTGCTACTTAGCAGAAATGGACATTGCAAAATATATTTTAATATTTTCGGGAACAGAAATGACAAGAAAGATGCAGGATGTTTAGAAGCAGAAGTACAGATTCTCTGTAGCATTTGAAGATTGTGGAAAAGTTGTCTGGCTCGAGAGACTAGAGATGCTATGACTCTTGCTTCCACCTGGGATTCAGTAACCAAGTACAGCTAGGTTTGCTTATCCAGGGGAGCTTGGTTGGATACATGAGAAACACAGGGCCATATGAAACCTTTTAATAACATAAGTAACCCTATAACTTAACAGTTTTGTGCAATATGCTCTTCTCCAGAACTAAAAACTGCCTGAGTTAGGTAAAGAGTAAGCTTGAATTGCTCTTTCACCAGCTAAACTGAAAATAAAAGCCCAAGAAAATGTTCTGTGTGTCATGTAGTTCACTTATACCAAATCCGACTTAGATTCAATAGTTATGATGATGTCCCTAAATGTTAGGAGGGAATGTTGCGTGATGACTCTTAAATTAAAGTTTTCCTTATTCATAATTCTATTTTGTTCTTTTAGCATTGAATTGAAATTAAATATTAGCATGCTGAAATCGCTCACTTTATTTAGAACTTGCTGCAGCTACAAATGTTGGTTAATGAGTGATGAGTAACAGAATAGCTTTGTTTCTCAAGAGTAATAATGAGTACATTGCCTGAAAATATGATCAGCATTATTATCATTTCAGCTATAATTGCAGGTTTGTACTTAGATGTGTGAGGATCTTAGGCAGTATACAATGCTATTTTAGTGGAGTGATATGAGCTAGGATTTATCTCCATTTGGTTGCAAATTTGCGAGCGTATAGTGAACCACACATCTAAACCACAGTACAGTATATGCAATTTAGATGCTAAATAATCTCTTATCAAACTTTGAAATTCTGATCAAGTCTTCTTCTGAAAGTCTGATCAAAGAGATTACGCCATGTCACTTTTAATTGTGAAAATTGCCCATCTACAAGCTCACAAGTTGTGATGTAATGTGTTGTCAGCTTGTAGATCGATATTTCTGAAGATTTAATAAAAGTCTTTACGTTTTTATTTATTTTCTCGCCTGTAATGACATGCCCAATATAGGGACGCCAGGTGGAATATGGTTAATATATGACACATTCCAAGTTAACAAAGTTAGAATAATCTAAACATAACAACCAGGGTTTAAAAATCTGATGCTTTTTTTCTTATGAGCCTAGTTTTGGTATTGATAAAACATGAATGAAACATTCCCCTAATGTAGAAATCAAAGAACCAACATTCAAATGTATGATCTCATACCAATCCTTGAAGTTGCTACACTAGTGATGAAATTGAGAGTGACTTTGTGGATTCATTACAAGTCTGTCTGACGCTTTTACTTTCAAGAGTCCATGAAGTGCTTTTCTCTCATAGGAGTCCGTACAGCCAGGAAACCATCTGGGGTCACTGTCAGTCTCTTTGTTCATGTGTTCCACTTCCTTCACTATTGAGCCTGTTCAGCAGTGTCACTTCAAAGATAACAACACAAGGGAAACTTATTCCTAGCCATGGGAAACCATGAGAGAATGTTAACAAATGCATATTAAACTTTCCCGATTCCTGAGCAATGTGAATTATACATTTCGAGAGATAATAAATGAACATTCCTTCGTGTTCATCTCACTTTAATGTGGCAGCCGGTTAAGGGAATGATTTGAATTATTTGATGTGCTGCTGGCATAGTTTAACCTATAATAATACATCATCATTTATCAAATAAGGCTAATATCTGTTATGTATTAGTACTTAGTAGCTGTTGAGTAATTGTGGTGGAGTAAAAAGTATAATATTTGCCTCTGAGATGTAGTGAAGTAGAAAAAACATTTAAATAATCAAATACCACAATTTTTTACTAAAATGCAATACTCAAGTAAATTACTTTGTTACGTTTGGGGGAAACCATATGTTAATAAATGTACGAATGGTACATTTCATGCTTCCTTATAGCACTCTATATCCCCACAATAATCATTGCTAAAGAATGTTTGTTCATTAACAGGGGTCTCCCTAACTCTAAGCTCTTTAGTAAACAGAAAATACATTTTCAGTTTGGGATACCAATTTCATCCAGTCAGGAGCGAGAACTCGTGGATACAGGATAAACAAGGGAGATTGGAAGTGATGACACAAACAACAAACAGACAAAAGTGAGCAGACACATTTGGAATTGGAACACTATAATATTGAAGCTGATAAATAGGTTCCATCTCCCGACTGTGTATAGCAATTATTATTATCAGAATATAGAGCTTTAACCGTTTAACAGAAACAGCAGATATACAAGCTCACAGCTCACTTCGTGCCGTGCTGCGAGCTTGTACATCTGCTATTTCTGAAAAAAAAATAATAATCTTGAAAGTTTGAGAACTACTGATTCAGTAGGCAGAATCGGCCTCAGGTCTTAATGGGTTAAGGCTTACCAGTCACAGGCTGGTCAAGTGTTCCTATTTTTGATGGGATGGTGCTCAAATTTAGAGTCTTGTAGTCAGCTGACACATCTTTAAAATGTCCCTGGGCCTCAGAGTGAAAATGTAGTGTTTGTATTGATAACAAGACTACACTAATGTTATTCAACTGCTTTAAAAACATAAATAAAAAAATAGTTCTCCCTTCATTGGTTTGAAATGGTCAGTGATCATAATCTGATTTCTTTGTGTAAAGAAATATAAATGCATGCATTTATGTATAAGTGGAAACTGCATACTTTAGTAAAGCCAACATAATAATATATAATATCAAATCATTAAATGAAGTGGTTTAAAAATGTAAGTCTCAATCAATAGGTTTAACTGAAAAACAGAACAACAGGTCAGGGGTCGATTCATTTTCAAAGTATATTGAAATCATTCAATGCAGGAAGTGAATTTACACATTTTAACCATTTAAAATAAATTCATTTATATGATTCTCATTAATAAGTTATCATAACAATTGGTTTAACTTTAAAGTAGGCCTACTGAACTAGCCATTTTTTTTTTTTTTAAAGCGAATTGACCTCTGCCCCGATCATCACTTTAGTTTTACATCTACATTCCTCACCTTTTTTAATATAGTTTTCCCTTAATCCAAGAAAATGGAACTACATGAGAGTGTGCTCCTCCGACAGATGAGGGAGATGATGATAATGTATGGCATATTTCACTGCCTCTCATTTTAATGCAAATTAGCAGCCCTGTTAAGAAGGAGGAGGAGGGGGGGAAAAGACACATTGTGTGGATCAACATTAATTTGTTCCATGCTCATCTCTCACTGTAAACATTAGCGGTTCAACCACAAGCCATAACGTTACGTATACACTTGCGGCGGCAGCAACACTGTAACAGTATTGGCTCGATTCAAATGTTTGCAAAAAATAAATAAATAAAAAATAACATCTAGGACGTGCTTGCATGCAAAACTTCACGGTTCTTCTCGGCATCTTTATATATTTTTTATTATTTTTATTTTGCTATTTCATCGCATGCAAAAGACGAAGTCACACGCACGCAGTCAAGAAGAAAAAAAAAATCCCCAGCACATACATCATAAGCTAAAAACGTTAGCTCAGCATTCACAATCACATTCGCAATCAGATCACAACATCAAAACGCATGCATGTCGTACTTAACGCTACCAGCTCTATATGTGCGTAATAATAACGCAACAATCGGAGGGGGGTTGTGTTCTTAAATGTTTACCTACTATACGCATCTTCTCAGTCAGACCCGCAGGCAGGCAGGCAAGGCGGACTAGGGGGATGTAGGCCTGGCACAGCACGGCACGCCTTCTATCTACAAACCACCATCCAGCAGGGCAGCCAGTAGCTTTCAGTGATCCGCTTCCATTTGTGCTGCCTGGCCGTTGCTGATCGCAGCCATTTTCACTGCTGGTGGAGGAACGGAACGGAACACTGTAGCTTTCTCTCCCTCTCCCTCCTCCTCCTTCTCCTCGAACCCGTCCGCGTTCTGCTGCTTTCTGACGCCGTCCAGAGAGCGTCTCCTGCTCGCCATCCAAACTACGTTATTATTAACATAACATCCTCACACTGACCCGCTCGCTAATAACGATCTCGGTCCAGTTTTCTTTTTCCTTTTTTTTTTTGGTTCCCTGATAATAATATTTTGGGGGGTAAAAGTGAGTGACGTGTTGCTGACTTATAAACGTTGGTCCTTTCCGGGGGCCCTGGGTTGTAATATTTCCGGGTAGCAGCGGGCAGGCTGGCTGCTCGCTACGGGTGGTGGTGGTTGGTTGGTTGAAGATCCAAATTACTTTGGGATCCACAGCCACTGGAGATCAAAACATCTGATAGGAATCGACCGTTAGCATTATTTGATCCTCAAATCAGGGATCCATCCACACAATGTTATACTCTTGTGTGAATTAAACTCTGTTTACAAATGTAATCAAATGGACCCGCAAGAGGGGTCCATATGATTACATTTCTTCACCCTCAGAGTTAGTAGTGGAAAGTAACCAAGTACATTTATTTACTTACTTAGGTTAGGTAAATGGTGAACTGGTGTACAGTAGGCTAGCCCTGGTCCAGAGCGTTAATGTGTTATCTCTAACGCCCTGCCAGGCGCGCAGCTCTGCTCATAGACCGAAAATTCCAGTGCCGAGGTCTCCGTCTTTAGTAAAAAATAAACAAAACTATTTTGCTACTCACCGAAACAAAGGCAGTTTTGTGTTGTTGAAAGTCTATTCTCAAGGATGGGAAGCCTGCCAGCACCCCACCTTCTCTGTATAATACACTTTTTGGGAAGAAAATAAAATATGTCTGCCATACGGAAATTATTTTAATTACTCACCTGCGCCCTCCACAGATCTGGTCAATATAAATGACCATTAACCAGATCTGTAGAGGACGCAGTGGAGTAAATACATAATTTTCTAGCTGGCGGACATATTTTATTTTCTGCCCAAAACGTGTATTATACAGAGAAGGTGGGGTCCTGAGAACCTCCCCACCCTGGAGAATAGACTTTCAACAACACACAATAGTCTTTGTTTTGATGAGTAGCAAAATAGTTTTTGTTTATTTTTTACTAAAGACGGAGACCTCGCATTGCAGTGGAATGTTTGGTATATGAGCAAAGCATTGCGGCTGGCAGGGCGTTAGAGAGAACTCACTAACGCTCTGGACCAGGGCTAGGCGTAGGCCTATATTATTAGTGGAACCATTTTGGGTACATATTTTGTACAACCTCAGAGTCAGTGGTGGACAGTAGGCTAACAGCCTACATCTACTCAAGTAGCCTACTGTAATTAAGATTTGTATTAAAGGTTTTGATTGATTGATTGATTGATTGATTGATTGATTTTTTTTTTAGTAAGACATGAGAACAACAGTACATGGAAGTACAGATTCACAATACAAGGTCTACTAAACTGGAAGACTCATTAAGCACTGAGCTTGTTTAAGATGAGATCCCCATGCACACAAATCATGATGACATATAAGAGACAGACAGATACACACTACTATACAGAACGTCATACAATCAGCTTACAGGTTACTGGTATGAAGAGTGAAAAATATGTAAAAGAAAAGGTAAAGGAAAAAAATGGCAGCCTCCTGAAGGTGTATCTAGCCTACTTTTACTTTATTTGTGTAGTGTTTCAAATTTTCAGTACTTTATACTTGGGCTACAAAATAAAATCGCAGAGGGATGATAATTTGTCAGCTTGAACTTGATTCCTTAAAACAGCTTTAAACAGACTTCTAAGCACTTGCTTCAATTAGAGTGTACAAATATACACTGTACATGTAGTATACATGCCCAGAGGTAGGCTACTGTACAAATGGACAGGATTTTAATGTTTGCTACACTTGTTGCATGTCTGCAAGCCTGTCTTCTCCAATGTATAGAAAATATATTAAAACTCACCAAGGTTGCTTTTACAGCGGCAGAAGAAGTACTTAAGTAAAAAAGTACAATATTTCCTTTTGGGATGTAGTGGAGTAGAACAATTGAAAGTAAAGAAAAGTTATACTTATAGTACTTATAAATGCAATACTTTGTAAATGTATTTAGTTACTTTCCACCACCGCCTCTTCTGCCCCATGGCTGAGTTTGTTTCAGTGTGTTGTGTCGTAGCTGACAGAAAACATGTCCTTGAGATGTTATAAACAGGAAAATGGCATTAAAATGGTAAAGGCTATTACAATCACATTTATCCCAGGCTAACATTGCTTCAGATATGGGTATCTGCAGATATGGGCAATTAAGCAGATGAGATAACATGTTATTGAATGAATATATTATAGTGCCCCAGCAATATGTGTTCGTATCATACTCATTGAAGGTAGTGTTGGCCTTAGAAGTCTGTTTATTGCTGTTTATTAAGTGGGAAATGACTCATGTTCAAATTGACAAATTAACATCCCTCTGCAATTGTATATTTTCAGATGCATATTACCTCTGTATTTACTGCTAGGCTTTAGGTCCAAAACGTAAGTCATGTATTAAACACTTGAACCCAAAGCATCCCTATTCTGGGGGTACCATTTGCCAAAAATAGAGGTTTGGTGTAATACAGAGCCAAAGGTCAAGTTACGTCTGAACATACACATTACCATGAATCCAACACTGATGGATGAAGCTTATGAAGCTATCTATGAAATCTATGAAAAAGTTGAATCTGCCACACAATTTTATACAATATGTAGTGGTGGTCCCTGCTTCATCTCTCTCTCAGCTAAGGGCTCCTTGACCTGAAAAACAAAGACCCTTGATCTGTTTTTTATTAATCAATTTGATTATTTAACATATATAATTCAATGCCAATAATGTCAACAATTATATATTGTAAATGCATTGATAAATCTACAGTATGGCAAACTTTAACTTCTTATATATTTTTGTATTTCTATTTTTTGTCCCATGTAGGCCGAATAATATAAAAGTATCATATTTTAACAAAAGGTGCAGTGTTTGGCAGGAGGGCAGAGGGGCTATTTTCCCCTCCTGGTGGAGAAAGGGCCAAACTGCAATCAGCAGCAAAGGGTGCCAACACCTACACTTAAAACTCCTGTCCTCTTCCTATAAAACCTACTTATATCTTTGTTTAAAATCATGATGTTTTTAAAGTAAGCCTCCAGTTCCCTCACCAATGTTTCATGTACTTCAATGCTTTACCTCTAATAATGTTACAGAGACACAAAGACCATAAGGTTTGGAAGATGAATGTCTAGAGATGTTCCAAACTACATTGAATGAGAGAACGTACCCATATTCATGCATTTGGTTCAAATGCACACTTCAATTCTCCTGCTACCTGAAGAGAAGAACTGCAGAACTGCAGGGGCTGCAGTGAGTCATTATGGCATTTTAGTGGTTAGTGAGGTTATCACATAATCAAAGTGTCATAAGTTTGAAGTCTGCAATCGCCAGTGGACCAGAAAGGACCACTGTCATTTATCAAGATGTCACCCCTACTTGCTCACTCATTACATGTTAACTCTGAGAGAAAAGAGCAACTTATATAAAAGGCTTAAATGGGAACATAGTGGGACTCAGTAACCTAAACCAGGGGTTCCCAAATGTTTACATGGATTACCAAATAGCCAAAGGCTCTGGCTGCCGCCCACCTATTGTCAAATGGCTTAAACAAAAGTGTCTCTGTGACGCATTGTGAGCTTGTAGATTGGCTTTTTTTTTATCCTGAAAGTTTTTTTTACATTTTTGAAACTTTTTGACCATAATGACATGCAAACTTGAAACTGGAAGTGTTTAAACTGACACAATAATCTTTTAGAATATCATTTTTAGTTATTTATTTTTCCTCTCTTTTTCAATTGACCCCCCTGGTTCCCCCCGGGGGCCACAGCCCTGACTTTGAAAGCCTGTGACCATATACAGCTCAGCTACAGGTGTCTATTATATACACAAGAGTATACAATAAACAGTAAAATTGTGTATATAATATTTACTATTAAACATTAACACTATTCATATTGTAAGCAGATGCAAGCACAAAAATAAATGTGGTGGTAGACTGCGGTATTGCATACATACACGCACTCAACCTCAAGTGTAACACACTCCTTCAAGAACAGTGAGTTACTGTCCTCCAATAAGTGAGCAATTTCATAATCTATAACAAATGACAAGTATATCTTTTTTTTTTCCCCTACCAACTTTATTATACAAATTCTGTGTAACTCACCATTGTATCCAAGGGGATCAAATGCATTTAACAATAACAAAAAGATTACTTTCAAAATTATAGTCATGAAAATAGATCCATGGGTTTCATCGCTGGACGCAGTCCTGACCCTATCCATACAAAATACACTCAACAAGTTCCTCTTTCCATTGTCCACCATCCACCCTCCACATTTCATAACAGAAATGAAAGAACACACACCATATTCAGACATTTCCTTCTGAAAAATATCAAAATTTTGAGCTCCCTTTCATGTTTCACTTCTCAATCCCTAGAAAGAAATGTCCCGGCTTTTGCCACAAAATAGGTTATGACAATAGAAAGACAACAAAATGTTATGAGCTTCGCACTATACAACTCATTAAATACTAACACAGAATTTGCTTGAACTTTCAAATTAATGTCGTAGAGAGCACTCATTAAAATATTCTGATTGTACTAGCTATACAAAATACAATACTCGCACAAATTAGGTTAACATTTATAAAATTGTGTTGACTTTTTTTTCTTCGATGGATATGGCTTGTGAGATATTACAGACTTTGCTACAGACCTTTTAGTGGCTTTATCTTATTTAGAAAAATCTACAACTACAGTATGTCCTCTCTATTTCCCTGAAAAAGACACGGTTGTGGCTAATTTATACTTTATAGCATGATCATGTCGCTCGAGGAAAATAACTGGTTTTCAACCAAAAAACGGGATGCGTTTTCATCAGGCGACACGACAAGTACCATTTTAGACTCTTGTCAAAACATTCAGGACGCCGTTAACCACTTGAACCCTAGCGTCCCTATTCTTGGGGGAACATTCACAGAAAATAGCTGTGAGCTCACACAACCACACGTGGCTATTTCCGGCAAAGACATTTGGTGTAGAGGGGGGAAAAGAGCGGAGCAAGTACAGAGCTGACCCCTGGACAACTAACTACAGTATAGAGGGTTTAAGTGGTTAAACACCCTCTCCCTAATTCTACCAACCTGGGTAATAAACATTCATCCCATCACACATTTGATATGGCATCATGGGTTTGAACCCAGAGGTTACTGTGATAACAGAGACAACACATGTCTCCCATCTAGTGGCATTGATCAAGTGTGGCCCTTTCTTTTGCTGTCTATGGTACACTCATACATTGGAAAAGGCTGCAACTATGCTTTCATTGTATACTTCTATAAGGATTTTTCTTATTTTTTTTGTACTAGTGGAGACTTAAGCAATACTTTTAAGATTCAAAAAGTTATAAGGCCAATGTCTAGGCACTATAACGTACAGCTGGATATTGTTCACAATCAATGACCATAAATCCAGGCATATTGTCAATGCCTCTCAGTGAAATGGAGCCAGCATGCATCAACATTTACCAACATTTCTTTTGAAAGTCGTATTTTATGAGCAGATGTAAAAAATAAATAAAAATAAAACAAACAAACAAACAAACAAAACAAAACACTAGTCATGAGGAATGCTAGTTATCTAAAAAACAATAAACACTTAAACCGCACCAAGTAAAAGAACATCACATCATAAGATAATTGTCAATAATAACAATAATATATACAATAATGTTAATATAATAATCATTAATAAGAACACCTCCATCATATTCATAACAACTACATTTAGCACTGCATGTTTATAGGAAGATTGTCCAAATGAATTATGTTTCTTTTTTGTCGACATGTCATCTCTGTACCCTCACAGCTGACTGAATAAAAACCATGCACCGTCAATGTTTTCTTCCTTTAAATCAGAGTCACTATCTATGATTTCTTTCTGTTCACAAAAAAATATCATCTCTCAATACAATGCATCTCACTGGTCAGTCACACTGGCAGACCTCACTGCCACAGAATGTAAACCGTGAGGACACGATACAAATATAGCTTTGTATCTGGTGCAAATATATTGTATCTGGGGATATATGGTAGTTTTGTGCAAAATTTTGTCTCAGAGTCTCTTTAAACTGTGCTTAAAACTGCGCTTGTGTTGCTTTTGTCTCGTTACACACTAATACGCAATACATCATGACAATATCAACACAAAATCAAGAGAAAGAGATACCATTTTTCATATGGACCACAGATAGCACATACTATATAGGATAGCCCTTAGTATTGAGAAGCATTATTATTGAAGGTGGTATATATATATATTTTTTTGTACTTATAATGGCTGAAGTGCGCTATGATACAGCAAGGACATCGGTTTGGGGACAGAAAGGGCATCCTGACCATCCCAGTCTCTTATGGCACATTGAGCCATCTTGGAGAAGGCGTTATCCTTGACCCACTCCCCTGTCCAACTCTACTGACTCAATCCATTCAACTGTACAGAATGTCACTGACTATTGATGTGCGTCACCTGGCGAGATTAATACAATGGTGATTGTCAAACCACCTTCCTCTGTGGTATCTTCGTTGTATCTCCGTAAAAATGGCTTTTAAGGACAGTTGTGTAAGTGCAACCTCTACATCGTGATCTATTCAATAAGTTGTGCTCTGTCAGCTAATCCCTCTGCTTCCCTGTACCACCTATGTGAAAACAAGTTACCGGCAAACTAAATAGAAAACACCTGTGCTATTCAATTTCTTGATTAATGTGTATATTTCCACGTCAAGAGGGTTTCGTGGTAAATAATACAACTCATGGCTCTGTATCATTTGGTTACCACATTATTTTTGCAATAAGGTCCTGATCTTTAGTTGAGAACATTAGAAAACCGTTGCCCCTGGTGTAACCTAATTATCAACGTACACTTTTCAAATGTAACAGTGAACAGTATCTCTGAGCGTTTACTTAATCCTGGGGCGAGTAGATTCTAAGGACACATGGAACGCTATAGGCAACCCAGGCAGCTGATTGGTTATTTGGGTTCATGGACAGACACTGGGGGCTTCTCAGACTGCCGTGTCCCAGTAAGTTGGAGAGTGAGATCTGAGCGGTATACCCGCCACCTCGACAACTTGTTGGCACAGGAAGTAACAGTAATCAGCAGTTCTATCTTCCCGTGCCAGGGTGAGGCGGGCTCTCAGTCCACAGAGTATAGAGTCCGATCTGCCTGACTCCTCGCTGCAACCAGTTTCTCATGTCTGATTTCTCATGTCTCCAGGGCTCTATTCCCCAGGCTTTGGAAATGGTTGACAGTGAGGTTTTAGCGCGTCAGAAATGCAGTACTTTAGCAGGCGTTAATGAAATGCTTTGATAATATTCCACATAAGGTCCTCTTCACAGACTGTTCCCTGTCCTCGCTTTTCTGATATCTTCTGGTTCCCTGTCTAATATGGCTCCTGAGTTCTTTTTTTTAAAAGACATATAAAAAAGACCACAGTCACAAGCAACACTTTTGATGGTCTTATTTCACCCCTTCTACTGTTTCTACAAGGTATATAATGCTATGGCACCAATGTGTATGGCGATATCGCAAATTCTGTTACGAAATATGGCTAATGTAGGCAATCACATACTATATTACAAAAATGGAACATATGGTCCCTGCCTTGAACTTTAAGCTTATGAATAATCTTATTTAATTACCCGAGAATACTAGTTGTTGGTATAGGTCTTCTCTAGCAAAAACTACATACCTTAAGCCCACTGACACACTGAAATTGAAGTTGCCCTACTTAACTACCTCACTAAAGGGTGCGATTGTAATATTATGTAATAGTAAATGTAGAAGGGTGGCCTGTTCCTAAAATGGTAAATAAGGGGCAAATTCTACATGAGGCACAAAACCCCTCACACCGTCACCTCATTCTTACTTCCTGTCCTGATACCCTGACTGCCACTCCCACTTCCTGTCGACCCTCCACCGCCCCCTCCGGGTATAAAATGCAACTGCTCAATAGTGTTCTGCCTCTTGGACGCGAATGCCATCCTCCTAGCGCTGTGGCCCCCTATCGTCCCAGTTCCCATGACCACCCCGTCGCGGCTGCCTCCACCTCCGCTTCCGCCGCCGCCACCTCCGCCTTCGCCTCGGCCTTCGCCTCGGCCTCCGCCTTCACCTCGGCCTCCCCCTCCGCTTCCCGGCATCTCCCCACCCCAGCCCATGCCACCGCCCATGCCGCCGCCCATGCCACCGCCCATGCCGCCGCCCATGTGCCCCGTCATGGCAGCGTTCCGGTCTTGCTCCCTGCCAGAGGTGGGATGAGAGTTCATCTTGATCATGTGGTGGCGGTCGAGGGAGGGCGTGGCGCAGACGTTCTGCTGTGACTGGGCCTTCTGGCGGGGCAGGGTGGGCACCATCCCGCCTCCTCCGGGAGGAAGGGCGTAAGGATCGACCATGGGGTGGTTCATCCCCCCCATCCTCTCCTCCAGGTGGTCGGGGGACATGAGCAGCCTCTCCTGCTGGTCTCTTTTGCGTGTGAGCGTCTGCGTGTTGGAGTTCTTATTGGAGGCGGCCATCGCTTTGTAGTACTGGTGCTGCTGGTTCTTAGAGAGCCGGGACAGGGTGCCGGTGTTCCCCGGAACGTCGCCCATGTTCAGCATCTGATCTTGAGATTTCACCTTCCTGGCGGGCTTGGACAGGGTGTCATAGTTGGGGTTGTACTGCGTCTCCGGGGGCTCCAGTGGGTAAGGGTTCGGGGTGGGTGAGATGGGAGGCATGGAGGGAGGGGGTATCCAGGGCCGGACAGCGTGCCTGGGCAGGGTTCCTCTCCCGCCGAGGGTGTAGTCTCCGCCCCAGTGGAGGTGGTGCTGGGAGGACTGCAGGGCCGGCTGGGCCGTGTGGGGCCGGCGCTTTGTGGTGCAGTAGCCAGACGAATACTCATCAAGACCCTTCTCTGCAAGGCAAAGAAAACATTTGTTTTCTTATATTCAACCATGATTTGACCAGGTGGTTTGACTAAGATTAAAAGTCTTTTCGGTTGAGACCTGGCATAGAAACCTGAAGGAATAATGTGAAAATACAGACAGCTTAGCTACACAAATACTTAATGTTGTTCTGTAGACTCCCATTTTACTAGCATGTGATGTGTAACACATTGTGCACTATACGTTGTTGAGGTAATGCTGAGTTTTGCAGAAAAGAGGACTTGTGTTGTGCAGTAATAAGACTTGTGTTGTACATTAATAAGACTTGTGTTGTACATTAATAAGACTTGTGTTGTACATTAATAAGACTTGTGTTGTACATTAATAAGACTTGTGTTGTACATTAATAAGACTTGTGTTGTACATTAATAAGACTTGTGTTGTACATTAATAAGACTTGTGTTGTACATTAATAAGACTTGTGTTGTACAGTAATAAGACTTGTGTTGTACATTAATAAGACTTGTGTTGTACAGTAATAATACTTGCACGTACAGTAATAAAACTTGTGTTAAGCACTTGTGCAAAGCAGATTCTCAGATGAGGGTGCAAGGATGTTGTCAAGTTGATAAGTCAAGTACAAGACCTTCTAATCCAAAACAAAATGTATTCTGCAGAACAAAGGAATGGTCACCCTGTGTGTATATAATACATAATAGTGTTGTTTCTGACCCAGTCGCTTGAGCGAGGAGTATCTGTTGAGCTCAGGCTTGATGACGCTGTCATAGGACGGAGGGAGCTGGGCCAGGTTGTGCAGAGAGTGGTGGAACGCAGGCTGGGATTTGGTGTTGTTGTGCTTGCTGGAGAGCAAGGTCCCTCCGCCCACCATCTGGGCATTGTTCATCCGAGGGGTACGTTCTGCACACACCAAAACATTACATATGATATGACACCATCCTCTTACCATTTAACCACTTAAGACCTGAAGCCGATTCTACAAATGTCTTCTAAATCCCAACAGTTTTCTGAAAAACGTATGTTGCTATATCAGTGGTGCTCAAACTTTTTCATGTCAAGGTTTTTTGGCCGCCGACCCCATCTCAAAATTATAATAATAATTCAAAATGTTCGCTTTAAAACAATATATATATTCAAAGATTTTCACACATTTTTCACGATTTATCAAAAATAGCAGATCTACAAGCTCATAGCGCGGCACTCGGTGCCGTGCTATGAGCTTGTATATCTGCTATTTTTCAATAGCCAAAGTGTAAAATAATGCTTTTTTAGCTAAAATCTAAAAATGACACAGATGCGTTCCAGGTCTTAATGGGTTAACCACTTAAGCCCTATATACTTAGTTGAGCGGAGTCCCCCAGGGCTCTATTCTAGTCTCCCCTCTCATTATCGCTTCACACTAAATAAATGTATATTCGGCGAAAATAGCAGATCTACAAGCTCACGACACTTCGCACTGCGTGAACCAGAATAGGGTTCATGTGGTTAATGGAACACTCAAATTTATGTTTTAGACCACTCCAAATATAAACCTAGATCTTTGGAAATCTACATCCTAAATCACGGGTGGGGGCGGGGCAACCTTTTCAGGCACATGATCACTAAGCTATTTTCCAAGGCTGGCGCGATCACGCAGTGCCAGATAATGAAAACCACCACTGCTTTTATCACTTATCATAAGCTGTTAATTAGAATAGTACGAGCATAGAATATGTCAAAAATGTTATAATAAAACTTAACAAAGAATGGGTCAATCATTTAATATGAATAATGAGGGTAAGATAAATTCTGACTATCTGGGAAGAAAAGTTGTATGCACATCAAACAATAATGGTTTATAATGCTTGTCCTCAGTTGATCAAACAGCTCAATAGCCCAGTCTGATCTAGCCTGATCACCTGGTAGATCAAAGAGAGGTGATTGCCCACCCCCCTGTCCTAAATCACTCCATGATATTTACATTCACATTTAGACACATTACTGATGATGTTCTTATTCAAGCCAAGCGTGACTCAAATAAGCTGCAAGTCTTCCATCACATACAAGCAACCAGGAGTAAGGTAATTTCACCGAATGGGAGCAGGAAGCTTAATTATATTCAGTGAGATTGCCTCTTTTGTATAGACACTTGTTATGCAGATCAGCTATGTATTCAGATGTGAGGACACGCCAGTACACCGACTTTTACTTGTTTTTCTAGAGTACCAGTCAGGTCTGACGATAATCAGAGTCATTGTTGAGATGAATAAGCACGAAACTAAACTAAATGAGGTGAACCGAGCACGCCGATTAACACCGTGAATGCCACCAGCTGACTTACCGATAGTGGCCGTGTGCTTGGGACTGGAGCCGGAGTGGATGAAATTGTGCTGCAGATTCCCCACTGCAAGTCAAAATAACATTATGGCAATGAGAAGTGGATCAGCGGCGTATGCTTACACAATAGATCAGGGGTCTTCAACATTTTCAGGCCAAGGACCCCCTAGCCGAGAGAGATGAAGCAATGAGCCCCTACTCTATATTGTATAAAATTGTGTTTCAGATTAAAGTTTTTTTTTTACTTTAGTCTGTTCTTTTTTCCCTCTACACATACTATACCTCTTAGCCAAAAATAGCTGATCTACAAGCTCACAACGCCTCGCAGGGTTCAAGTGGTTAATGTAAAAAACGAAATGCTATCACACAAAGATTTGGCGGACCCCCTATAGTAGGCCTGAGGACCCCCTAGGGGTCCCGGACCCCCTGTTGAAGACCCCTGCAATAGATGTTAACCAGTTTGAAGTTTACTTAACATGATTATCATTTGAACCTTTATTGGAGCATCTCCACCTTTACCTCCATCTAAATACAATAATTAATATTCCAGGTCGTGCGGCTCAAACATTGTGCTTATAATTATCACGAAGTATGGTCTGTTCTCTTGGTTGCTATGCCAACTGCGGTGGATAGCTAGTTATTGATACCTTTTGTCTAGTTAGCTAAACAGTGATGCGTCTCATCCTATTTTAACCACTTAAACCCCTTGTACCTTGTTGATTGGTGTCCCCCAGGGGTCATTATTAAGACCAGTAGAATATTTGAAAGCGATTTTGGTCAGTCATACACATCCATGATGAGGAATATATTTGACAATGTATGATTGTCACAGACAAAACCTTTTCACCCCTTTGGCTCAGATGTCTTTTTACCTTACTTATTTTAGACAGTTTCTCAGCACACTCATTCAGACATAATAGCTGAATAGATTTTGCTGAATTAAATATCCTCATTCTGAGCACAGCCCCATTCCTTTGAATAGAAACTTTAATTAAAAGGGCAGCTCATCGCCGCAAGGAACATACTCCTAATATTATTAAAGGACCATACCAGCGGTATTGCAAGTTTAGCCCATTGACTACATGTCACAGTATAATTTAATTGCTGAAAACAAGGAAGCAATTGGTTCAGTATGGTACAAAAATCAACTTGTAGAACACATACTAGCCCTAACTGGCTTGGGGAAATGTCTGTCGCTTTAGTTTTTGGCAATGTAACATTATTGTTGTCATGTTGTGTATAAATGCAGTTTGATTTGAAAAGTCTAGCTGAAAATAGTACCTGGAGAAAAGATTGTTTAGCAAAATTCAATTCAAGCATCCATAATAACTCCATAATCCATAATAAGACAAATCAGCCAGAGAAGCAGAGGATTTTAAGGTGGGTATTCTGGGTAAACTAAACAAAATAGAGAAATCAGGCATATATTCCAACAATAAAATATGTTTTGGAAACTTGTCAGATATAAAGTATACTGTGACTTGTAAATGATTAAAACACGTAATACCGCTGGCATACAGCTTTGTGAAATGACATGAAAATATACAGTAGCATGGTTTTCAGCCTGATTAACCAATACTGCCAGGCATATTAAAGAGAATTAAAGTAACCTTTTTCAACATCATTGTATTATTGGGTCCTCACTAATGCTCGCTATAGGATGGAGCCATTTCTGTCTACAAAGTGTCTCAGAGGTGGACTGTGTAAGGTTGGAAAATGTGCTTAGACTACCGATGACATCATGGATGGTAGTTTCAACATTTTAAAATTAATAGTGACTTCTATTTCAGTTTGCTAACTTTCCAGGAAGAGAAATGCTGTAATTTCCTTTTAGCTTGGAATCCAATCATTGATGTAATTGGTTTCCACTGAGTAGACCATGGCACCATCTTATAATGAGCATTGGTAAGGACCAATTATATATATATATAAAAAATATTTTAAAATCATTAAAAAGTGTGAAAATAAGGGTGAAGTGTTCCTTAAAGATTGATGAAGATTATTTTCAGAATCCAAAACAAAACAAAGCATTACCACCAAACTACATTAGGCCTACCACCTACATTACAAACACCACTATACATTACCACCACACCTCATTACCGGAAACAAATAACTCCTTTTTTAGAATCAGTGAAGAATCAGAGACTATAATGAAGATCTGAGACTCCATACATTGTAGACATGCTCCTTTAACCACTTGAACTTGATCCATATTAGGAACATTAGCCAAAAATAACTGATCTACAAGCTCACAACTCGTCGCAACTTAACGCGTTGTGAGCTTGTAGGTCAGCTATATTTTTAGTGAAGAGATTTTCCATAGATGGAAATAAGTGTTCCAAGTAGCCTACAGAGCCAATGTTTTTTTAAGTTGTTAGTGCAGCTCTGTAAGCCCTAAAAAGACTCTTACATCTGTTGTCCTTGCTGGGTAGGCCCGGGGCGTACTGGTTTTTGGGAGGTCTGCCGAGCGTCCCGTGTCCGTCTCCGACGGTCAGTGCCACACTGTTATTTCTCTCATCCTGCTGGACTGGACTGGACTGATGCCGCAACATGTCCACCAGAGCTCTGAGCACATACAACACATAAACCACACAAGCCAACAGTGGGTTAATCATTCTATACCAGCTGCTATTCATATTTGCACAAAGAAGTCATGTTCTGTTTCATTTCATTTCATTTCTATTTTGAACATAGAAGACATTGTGTCTTGTTGTCATCTGGCTTCATTTCATTTTCTATTCTCTACCCTTGTGATGCTTTTTATTGAAACTGCAAAATGTTGGGAGCTTGTACAAAAGAGATATGTCACCCAATCTTTATAACCTGTAAAAACTTGGGATGTGACAATAAAGTTGAAGTGGAATCTGAAGTTGATTTATGATGTGAAAACTCACACCTATTCAATGTAAAAGGTGACACTACTGTGATGAAGGTTAAGTTATGGTTCTACAGTTGATCTGATTATAAAAAGGAAAAGCGAGGATGATCTGTTACCCAGACATGTCCTCTGTTATCCAGAATGGACACATTCATGAATTTATCTGCTTATGAGTATTTGTTGCACTTTAACCCATTAAGACCTGAAACGCATCTGTGTCACTTTAGATTTCTTTGGCTATTCAAAAATAGCAGATATACAAGCTCATAGCACGGCACCGAGTGCCGCGCTATGAGCTTGTAGATCTGCTATTTTTGAAAAATCTTGAAAAAAAATGTTTTACATTTTTTTCCAAAAACTCTTAGGATTTAGATTTTTTTAAAGAATCGCCTCAGGTCTTAGGCATTAAGCTGATATTGTTAATTTGTTATACAATATTAATAGCATAATTATTTCAGGACAAGAGTTCTAAGTTCATTTCCTTTGCAGGCATCACAGTGGAAAGAAATAAGGCGGTGAACTTAAAGAAGGTTCAAGGCAGCTCTGTTCAGTTCAAGTAGAACAAATGGGGAGAAGTCAATGTCATCATTAAGACCAGAGAATGTTGTCGCTTTAAGCGTGATTATCCTAAATGTTTCTCTTTGGAGTAGCTGTGTGAGTCTGTCACCCCCTCTTACAGACCTGGGAATGACCTCAATAACCATGATTTTTAAATTGCTTGGATTTGTTTGTCCAGCTGCCTTGTAGTGTTCTGCCATGGGGTAGTTGGGATTCCCAATCCGTACACACAAATCCAAACAATTTAGGCAGCTGGTGGACACACATATCCAAACAATTAAAAAAATCATGGTTATTGAGGTCATTCCCAGGTCTCTAAGAGGGGGTGACAGACTCACACAGCTACTCCAAAGAGAAACATTTTGGATGCTACTCAGCCAGTATGTAAAATAACAAGACAACATACAGTATGTTGTCTTGTTATTTATGTTTTTTGGATCCTATATGTACTGTGGTTCCTATTTTTCTATTTTTCGATGTGGGCTCTGTATTCCAACCTGATGTATTTTATCTACGTCCTATTTTATCTACTTCCGGCCGAAACGTGTTGGTCACCTGCGTTTTTTTTAAACTTCCTTGCTTTACTATGGAATAAAAGATTTTCTGCTTATACCAAACAGAGCTGCCTTGGGCCTTCTTTAAGTTCACCGCCTTATTTCTTTCCACTGTGATGCCTGCAAAGGAAATGAACTTGTCCTGAAACTAAACCCTTTCCAAAGCGCACCTGTTTGCAGTTTGCCATAATCACGGTCCGGACCCACGCAGCGCTTCTTATCCTAACATTTATTGTTATTTATTTGGACCGTGGCGTTGAATTCATGATTCAATGTTAGCAACACTGGCATTGCCACTTTTTTAGGTTATTGTTCAAATAATAAACAAATAATAAGTAAGGTTATAAATACAGTTTGTAGCTTAATACCACAGCTGCCATTGATTGTATTGTGCCTCTCCTTCCTGTATTTAAACACGCCTTGCCTTGTAATTTATCAAGACCTGATGAGGACCGGTTACGGTCGAAACGTTGCCTAACAAATAAACTAAAAACTCTTCCACTGGGAGCTCAAACAGTGTGCGGACTTCCCCTCTCTTTTCCTGATATAAATACAGTTTTAGCATAGCTTTTGATGTTTAATGCAAATTCTTTCCTTCCAGGTGACGCTATCTAATAAAGGGAGACAGAGACTGTTCAAGGCCAAGGAAGAACAAATATCCACAAGATAGGGCTGAGTTTCTGGAGAAAAAGATATCAAGGCAATGTGATTTTAGTAATGAAGTAATAAAGCAATAAAGCAGATCAATAAAAAAAAGGAAAAAACTGAAACATTTTTATGAAAAAAGGTTCATACTCATTTGCAGAGGGGCTAGACTATGCAGAGAGAAGTAATTTCCCCTGGGGGGTCACTGCAAATTCTTTTTTAGATGTTTTAGTGATTCTCAACCTTTTTTAATTTCAAGGGTGCCCAGTTTGATATGCATTTAGAACCCAATCTGTAAAATCATCAGTGTTAATTTAACTCTGAGAGGGTAGAAACAGAAGGGTCCATTTGCTTCCATTTGTACAGTCTCAGAGTTACAGACTTGTAAGGGTCTATTTCTGGTTCCTAACTATCAATCATTTAGCTGGCCCCAAGGACCCCTGGGGGGCCCTGGACCCCACAATGGACATTTCTTATGTGCAGTGTGGATCAAGTTCATTTACAAAAATTGAATATGTTGTTCTTGCAGTGATCTGTCCCTTTAAAGTAGCGTCTTTTTGTACCCCCTTCATTGATTTATTTAACAGCACTGCAAACTGAGAATTAATTTACAGCACTTGGGTTGAGATGAATAAGTTGGTAACAGAATACTTGAGCACTGACCATGTTAATCAATCAGAGAAACTGCCTCTTTTTAATATCATTTTAAAGTGTTTTATGTGAAATTAAATGCCATTGAATTTAAGTGTTCAACTTGTATGGTAAGTTAACGATTTTAGTGTCTCTTGCTTTGTTCTATGTATGACTGTTGAAAAACAATGTTCCTGAGACTGCCATCAATGATACAGTGAAATCTACAGTATGTAATTAGTCAATTAATATACAACATAGAGATCCAACACCCTCCCCCCTGAGAAAGCATTTTGCCACACCGGCAAGGAAAAACTCCCCTCTAGGGAAGCCACCAGGCTATAGGCTATAGGTGGGCAGCCATCTGCCTTGACCAAGTCAGAGGGGAAGAGAGAGAGAGAGAGAGAGAGTGAGAGAGAGAGAGAGAAAGAGAGAGAGAAATCTGTATACGTAACTATACTGTAATCCCAGCAGATATATATATATATATATATATATATATATATATATATATATATATACTATCTTTCAAAAGGTTAATGAAGTATCTATCAAAAGAATATGTATTTGTGTCCAAAATCGCCATCGGACCCAAAAATCTGGCAACAGTATAGGGCCCAAAATGTGAAAACATCCCTCCTAATCAAAGCCCTAAACCAATTTACACTTTTATTGTCACAAGAGTAGTGATACAGTACACGGGCATATGAGCCATAACATCAACTATTAAAATAAATGATTGTATAGGAATCGAAATTAATTTGGATTTTAAAACCATGTATCTTGCTGACCTAGAAGATCTGCATTGTATTAAGCAAGATCAATATTTGTTAAGGGTATTACTAGTAGCGGCAAAAAAGGCCTTAACTAAAAAATGGCTTACAAATGTTATACCAACTATAAATGAGTGGATTGATTTAATCTATAATTTATTTGTTATGGAGAGAATTACATTCAGCTTTAGAGGTTGGACTGAAGTCTTTGTGGACAACTGGTTTAAATGGCTTACTTATGTCTCTACATTAAGACCAGATTTTATTTGAATTCAGTTAATTCAATTTTCTTTATTTTCTTTGATTGACCATAATGAACAAGGTGTATGTTGGATTTGTCCCATTAATGGACATTTTGTTTTCTATTTTCTGAAATGTGACCAAGTGTATGGATTATGCCTATGCATAGTAGTCAATAAGTGACCAAGTAGAAGAGAGACAGTTTCCTCCCCTTATATGTTTGTAATTGTATGTTTTGTATGTTCGGTTTGTTTGTTGTTAATGTGTTAGTCTTTTCTTTTCTGTGAATGTTTGTTTTCATGTTCTGAAAAATCCAATAAAAAATAAATGGAAAAAATAAATAAAAAATAAATGATTGTTCCACTTGATGACTAATAGTATTATTTTAAGCTCAGACTGAGCAATGTGGCCCAAATACCTGAGTCCTTCAAGCCTCATTTTGAGTGTTCATAAATAGGAGCAATTAACAGCTATACGAGGGAGAGAAGGAGTAGAATACATTTTCCGACATTTAGCCCCTCTTCAGCGCCAATTTGTCACATCACCAGTTCAGTGGGTGAAATTGTTTGTTTTTGTTTAGTTTTTTTGCTCTCACAAATTGCAGTTACATTTAAATAAATAAATATTGAATATACAAACAACATTCATTCTGTTGAGCAAACATTTATTTGCTCAACAATCTGTTGAGCAAAATAAATGACATCAACTATGCAGATATCAACTATGCATTAAATGTAAGTGAATGGGAATGTACCTACAGTATAGTGAAAAATACATAAAGTGAGCCATGTGACCCTATTCATCAGTCTGATGATAATAACCTATTAAAAAAACCCTATAGATATGTCCTTTTAAGTACCATTAAGTGGATGGCTGAGTCCACCCCACAACTACAGCGACAACGATAGCGGTGAACAATATTGTTGGAATCACTTCCAGACCGATTTGAGGAAAGATACATTGACAGTGACAGCCAGTCAAAGTCCATCTGAATTTATAGGACATAACGTTCAACACATCACTCATGTTCAACATGGGTGAAGTGTGGCCATGTTTACATAACTTTATCATTCATTAATGTGGGTGATTATCATTATGATTGTCTTTATAATTATCATTCTTGGTGTGGACAACCCCATAGTCTCCGTCAACCACATGGCTCCTCCAATACAGTCACCAGACCAGCCCGGCTGAACAGGCACCCCGAGCAACCAGTAAGTAAGTAGCCTTGGAAACAAATGGTTCCCATGCCATGCGGCCCATACGTCATGCAGGAGCATATCTCCTGATTCCATAGCGAGAGGCAGTTTGATGTACAAGGGACTTACCCCCAACCCCACCCTTGATGCTGAGTGCCAAGCAGGGAGACATTGAATACCACTTTTACAGTCTTTGGTATGTCTCTGCCGGGGATTGAACCTCCGACATCCCAGTCACCCGGTTTCAAGGCAGACACTCTTAACAGGGCCACTGAGCTGGTCAGCCAGTCTTCCCTGCCTGCTTTACACCCTCAAACGCGGCCAATCGTGTTCATCAGAGCACCCGGCCCAGCCGGATGCTCTGCTTCCGGGAAATCGAACCCAGGTCTCTGCAGTGGTGGGCGAGTGCTTTTACCTCTTCGCCACCCGGATGCCAACTTAAACAATATTTTATTGAAGCTCCTGTGGATTTTAATTTGATGTCTCTAATATTTTTATTGTAATTCTATTTTATTACATCCCTTCTCCATGGAGAACCTTTTGAAATGCATTATGTGTTTTGAATTAAGTTGACCTCTGTTGTGATCGGAAGAGCTATTCTCATAGTGAGGTGGTGGCTGGTCATCCAGTTGATTTAGCCCTCTGCAAGCGAATGCATGCTCAGAGAACAAGATGTCAGCATGGTAGTGTCATTGTCAAACAGCATGTTCTGACGTTTATTCAAGCACATACAGAGAATATATACTGTATACATTTGCGGAGGTGGCCGGAAGATATGAGTCATGACTATTAGAGCTAAACAGGATGGGATATGAATAAGCATTCAAGAAAACACCTTGTTCTAGAAAGCAGATGAGTTGTACTTCAACAGTATCTACTTGAGCTGACAGTATCCTGGTAAAACTGTGCACATGGCGTCACACGCATATGCATGAGCATACATGCTCATGCAGCTCCTAAAGGGTGAATCAGTATAGTTCCGTGGCCGTACATATAATGGGGTTGCAGGTCAAACCGCCAATATAATACTGTAATATCAATGAGAATTGTTACACTTTTCCAAATGTAAATTTAAAAACATACAGTATATAGGGTATAATACTATATACACACAGCTACATAACTGAGCCCCAAATAAGCCATAGCCTCTGTCCTGTGGCCCCTCTATTACGAAATGGCAAAAAAAGAAAAGAAAACAGCCAATCTACTAGCTCTACTATTTTCAAACATTTTAAAAAGAAGTTCCTCCTCTCCTTCCCAACTGGCTGCTGTGGCATCCCCTGGCGGCCCCCCCTGGTGGCCATGGCCCCCACTTTGAAAACAACAGACATATTAACTGTAAGTCATTAGATTGTCACCCACCTGGGCATGTTGAGGTCTCTGTGGTTAGCTTCTTCCTGTACCTTGTTGAACACCACCTTGATGGCAACGGCAACCGCCACCATGAACACAATCACGCCGCCGATGATGAAGCCGGTGTGGTGACTCTGCTGCTTGAAGGGGTCCACGTCCGGATCGGCCGCCTCCTCCGGCGTCACCGTGTCGGGCGGCGGCGGCTTGGCCCACTCGGGGGAGTCGTAGTTCTTGCAGATGCCCTGCTCCAGGCGCCGGCTGCGCTCGGGGCAGCAGAAGCGGTAGTGACAGGTGCCGCAGCAGTAGACGAAGGTGTCCTTGGAGCAGTTGAAGGCGCTGTCGTATTGGCCCATGACGTCGTAGTAGCCCTGACACACGTCCACCGACGGCGGCGGGGCCACTTGGGCCGCCAACGCCTGGCCCAGAGCGTCGTCTGCCGTCGTCACGTTCTTAGTTTTGACCTGGGCCAAGGGCCTGGGCGGCGTCTCCAGGGTCCCCGCCTCCTCCTCCTCCTCCGAGAAATGTTCGGGACGTTTCTCGGGGGAATTGGGCCTGGCCTTAAGCGCGGCCGGCCTCACGTCGGGCGGCGGCGTGTCCCCCTCGGGGGAGTCGTGGTTCTTGCAGCCGCCCTGCTCCAGGCGATGGCTGCGCTCGGGGCAGCAGAAGCGGAAGTGACAGATGCCGCAGCAGTAGACGAAGGAGTCCTTGGAGCAGTTGAAGGCGCTGCCGTATTGGCCCATGACGTCGTAGTAGCCCTGACATACGTCCACCGCCAACGCCTGGCCCAGAGCGTCATCTGCGGTCGTCACGTTCTTCGGGAACATGACCTGGGGCAGGGGCCTGGGCGGCGGCGTATCTGGGGTCCCCGTCTCCACCTCCTCCGCGAAATTTTCGGGACGTTTCTCGGGGGATTTGGGCCCACCCCTGAGCGCGGCCGGGCTCATGCCGGCCTGCAGGGCCCGGAGAAGCAGAGGGGGGCGAGGGGGGGCAGACTGGCCGATGATCGGCGGCCCTGGGAGGTGTGAGTCCTGGGGAGGGGGCAGGGCGAGCGGAGAGGTCTCTGTGGCGGCGGTAATCTGGGCAGCGAGCAGGGCGAGTATGGAGACAGCAGCAAGGATTTGGAGATTGGTGGTGGGCGTCATCTTTACATGACTAAAAGCTCTATTTTCTGTCGTTGAGTCAACGCAGCTGCAACGCTGTATCCGCTTTTGCAGCTTAAGCCACTAAAATAGCATGTGGCATATTCAGCTGGCACGTACAGTTTACAATTTAGGCATTTAGCAGACAATCTTATCCATGTTCGCAGTCGTTTAAAAATGTCCTTATTCACTCATGTAGAAGTAATTTAATTAGTACCCTAAATTCACTCACAATGTTGTGTTTCTGTTGTGCCCAAGTAAAAAGTTAATCAACAATAGAAGTTGTCGGTGTCAGTCATTGGTCAAAGAGGTATTTTATATTGTTCTTATTTCCTGTTTGAACTTCGTAACGCAGAACAATTTGATAGTTTGCCTCCAAAACCCTTTCTTTCCTACGATGCTAACTTAGAGATCTTCTTGCTTTTTAGCTGTTGACTTAATCTCTTTCCCGTTTTTTGTTGTTTTTTTGCACACCTTGTTAGAATAACGCAACTCCTGCTGTGCTTCTGTGTGGGCTTTCAACACTAAAGGCCTACAATTACTAGAGGTAAGTATCATCAAAGGAATAGGACAATCCTATATAGCTCCTCATAGGCTGTGGCACTTGAACAACAATACTCTGTCCCCGAGATCTCTGAATAAAGTAAACAATTTTGTTTCTTCTCAGCCTGGTGAAATATTTAACTCTAACACAGGTTATTGGAAATTAGGGGTAAATGCTTAGTTTAAGCTGTAGGCAATTTTTAATCTTTAAATCTATATAGTTCTATATTTTTGTGTTTTGATGCATGGTAAAACTTATTATGGCACTGTGTCAAAATGGCACAAACATACATATGTTGTCACCTGTAGAGGAATGGAGTTGGACCAAAAGGTGCCTTGTAAACATTGACAAGTTATTCCAAACTGAGACAATGACGCATCCAAATGTTTACACAGATACAAAAGGTACTTCCCAGGCACCTGGAGTTTTCATTGTGATAGAATTGAGAAATAACATGGGGTCTTTATGACATATACTGTGAATTAGGGATGACTAACACAGCAATGACATGAATCTTGGCCTTTAGGAGAGACTGTAAAACAAGCACAGCCTGTATCGCCGGAACAAGAAAAGTGCATCGCATATCTTATTAGAACAAGGACTCGAAGGGCACTTTGCCTCCACACGTGACGCATCTCTGCGCAGGTGAAAGTACACGATACCTGACGCGCGGCAGAGGTTCAAAGGATATCTGTCTTGCTGAGAAATATGCAAATGTGCAAAAAGGTATTGTGTTCGAGGTTATCTGCAATAATAGACAGAGGCAGGTCTGTCTCCCACACAAATTATAATTACATGTAATTACCAAAACGTCCCTATCTGTTGCAGGGAGGGCGAGGGGGGGGGGGGGGGGGGGACGAGGGGGGGACGAGACGGAGGAGCTGAAAGCGCTGATGGCGCTGCTTGTTTCAGTCATGCATCCCTCTAACCTTCTGAGAGGAGTTCAGAGGAGCGGAACAATGGAATGTACAAAAGCAACAGCTCTGGCTCCTGCCTAACGCTCCAATCTTCTGCTGCCTGTCGAACGCTCTCACTCAATTCCCTGGTTTGTCGTCTTCACATTTCCTACGGTGTGGTTCAGAAGTGGATTCCGTTGGCTGAGTGGCAGCACACCTACTGGAACACAAATGACAGATTTTATTACAAAAGAGGCCTTCAAGAAACACTCTCCACCTTCCCTTTGCTATTTTCATTAGTCCTGAAACTCCATTCGAATTTCTACCCACATCTAAGTGCATATGCACACCTTGCACAATGCAAGTGTTTGTGTGAGTCTCTGTTTGTGTGCATGTGTGCGTGCATGCGTGCGTGCATGTGTGCGTGTGCGTGTGCGTGTGCGTGTGTGTGTGTGTGTGCGCGTGTGCATGCTATGGGAATTGATTGTCAGTGTGCTCTTACACCTTTTACAAGAACAGAAGCTCCTGCAAAAAGCTGACCAGAGAAGGGGAGGGGGATAAATGCAGGGTAGGGATTTAAATGAGCTAAGAGATTGTGTTGAGCGAGAAGAGCCAGAGGTATAGATGCGGAGACGACCGTGAGTGGGAGGGCAATGTGTGGGTGGCAGAGAATCAAGTACATTTCTCCCAGCACTTACCCACAATGCAACACAGCAACATCACACATCACACACAACACAACACAACACAACGGCGGCAGTGCCAAAGCACACAGACCCACAAACACACGTTTGAACAACACATTTCAGAAAAAACACTGACAGCCAGCGAGAGAAAAAGGAACAGCATTGACCTAAGATTGTACTAACACATTTACAGGTGAAATAGTTGAAGAAGGGGTAAAAATGTACTCTCCTAAAAGGCAGTGTAGGTGTATATGTATGTCTGTCTGCATTAGCTGTTTCAAAGCTCTCTCTGTATAGTCTCTGCCTCACTCCCTTATATCACTCCTCTCTCTATCTCCCTCAAGCATGATTTAATATACCTCATCCTGAAAATAGACGATCTACAAGGCCACACAACCAACGCGTCGCATCTGCGATACTTTGGGAGCTTGTAGATCTGCAATTTTCCCGCATGAGACACCGTGGTACGACGGAGCATGAATCAGGCATCGCTCTGCCTTTCTCTGTCTCTTTCTCAGATTGCGTGTGTGGGTTGAGGCCGCTAACTCTCTTGGAAATAGCAGCACTGCAGCTCTGAGGCTGTGTGTGTGTGGAGCGAAAGACAGGGAGACGGCATCCAATCTGCACCAATTAGGTCGGAAAGGATGTCACCAGCGAGTATAGGGTTGCTTGAAATACGGTATCATCCCTTGTTTGGAAACTTAAAGACTTGTCCCTTATTGCAATGGTTTTCAACCTATTTCATGCCAAGGACCCCTACATTGATACACATTTGGCTGCGGACTCCCATCTGAAAATGTTTTGTGCCATGGACCCCCAAAAGCAAAGATTTTAGTTAAAAATGTTCACTTTAAAATATGCATATATATTCAAAGATATGCACACATTTTAAAAATTGCTATTTTTGAATAGCCAAAGCTAAGTGGTGAAAATGATTGTGACGCTATGTTAACTAATTTCGCTGGGGACCCCCTGGTACCGCCCCAAGGACCACTGGTGGTCCCCGGACCACTGGTTGAGAACCACTGCCTTATTGAACTGATATGAGACACAATTGGTTACTTATTTTTTGAAAATCAATCAATGACACACATCTTACAAGTTCAAACAGCTCATATATACATACAGTATACTATAATACAGGTTGTTAATGTATAATATACAAAAACTGTACATATATATACAGTGAGATTATTATTATTTTTCGGCCGGATATCCCATGTCTGAATTTCAGGTAGTCGACACTGCTATGTACCTTTTGTACCACCACAGCATCAGGGTTATTGGGACCTGCATTTGCAGTCCCAACAGTCCACACAAGTCTGCCCGGTGCCACTATACGTAACCACAGCTACAGACTTGCAATTATAATACATAATGATAACAACATAATAGGTTTAAACCTCAGGTTTTCGGTCAAAAGGTAGTAAGATCATGCCCCCCAAGGATCCCTGACTGAAGATATGGTGTAATATTTGTTCTTTGCAGGTCTGCGTCTAATGCATTCATAAAAAAAAGTGGAGGAATGTTATCAATATTGTGCTGTTCTGCTGAATCAATGCAGTTAAGTGGGGGCAGGGGGCAGTGCCTATTTCCCATGTAGGAGTACTATGCAAAGCTGTGTGTACGCGTGTGTACGTATGTGTGTATACGTACGTGTGTGTGTGTGTGTGTGTGTGTGTGTGTGTGTGTGTGTGTGTGTGTGTGTGTGTGTGTGTGTGTGTGTGTGTGTGTGTGTGTGTGTGTGTGTGTGTGTGTGTGTGTGTGTGTGTGCGTGCGCGTGCGCGTGCATGCATGCAAGAGAGAAAAACTGTATTCTAGTGAGAGAGAGAGTGAGAATGAAATGGAACCAAAGGTGAAGGGCAAGCCACTCTGCATTGTGTGATCATGATGTTGTTGCATCTACTGTATAGCCACTGAGGGAACAACATGTTACATGTTACCTTGATTTCTAAACACAAATGCCATTCCTGTTAAGCCACAATATAATGGCTCCATCATCACTTCTGTGGATGGGTGGGTATGTGTGCAGATGGTTATGAAATAGAACCATTTCAACAGGTGTTTGGTCGAAATAAGAAATTATGTCCTCATTCTCATCATGAACATACAGTGAGTGCATATTTACATTCAAGCTACAGAAAATGGATTTCAACATCAGCTACAGGCCACAGGTTGCTATACCCTATAGGGCTTTATTCTCCTCAGGCAGTTGCCAATATACTGCGCAATGCTAATCTGAATAAATGGAGATGTTTTGCCCATGCATCCAATATAATTTTTTACAAAGAACAAGCATGCGGGTTATGGTTATATGGACATGACTTGCATATCAGTAGCCTAAACTAAGAGTGCGTGGGTGTTCAGCGCCTCAGTGTGTGTGTGTGTGTGTGTGTGTGTGTGTGTGTGTGTGTGTGTGTGTGTGTGTGTGTGTGTGTGTGTGTGTGTGTGTGTGTGTGTGTGTGTGTGTGTGTAGTTCGGCTAGCTGTCCTTTTCCAGCAGTTTAATTATAAGTGTAGCCTACTATAGGATTAGGTATATTCCAATGTGAAAGCAGTTTCTGATCCATGAATGACGAACATGTCTTCCTTCGCATAATTATGTGGATTTTCTATGGCGCAGCTTTTCATACAAATGTTTCATTTGATCGCCGTGGCTTTATCTATAGCGATGCATTCAAACTGATGCGAAACTCGTTCATATATGACAATAAAGTATAAAACTATGTTGCGTGTTGTTTGCTTAAGAAATAAATACATGTATAATAATGTCATCATGCCTTACCTGTGCGTCGTTTGATGCTGGAGTGCGCACTGGATCTCTAACGGTTTTCAACTGTACCTCAATGGTTTTCAGATGATCGAAGACGTTATTGTCGCTCAGAGAAGAGATCAGATGATAAAGATGTATAGCTCATATTTCACGGATCTATGTTAAATGCCTGTGTTCACGCGGTTTTACCAGAATGCCGCAGACATGAATTGAACAATGTTTCTCCAATGTGCATTTTTGCGCTCCAGCGGATCCCATTAACAGGCTACCACATCACAGACGAGCAGTTATAGTCAATCACCACCAACGACACATTCTGCGGGTTTCCTACACTTTTGACATGGCAATTCAGACACGATCGGTGGGTTTTACATTCCATCCATGTGTTGCACATTCAACTCTTATAGCCTGATCTAGTGCATGGACTGAAAAATCACCAGTAATTCAGGAATCTACTGTCTACTAAACACGCGATTTCGCAAAGTCTAGGCTACTGCATGTCATTTTATCTCCCGATTTAACTTTTTTATCCGTCTGAAAGCGATCGTCACTGATCCCCCTTCATAATTTCCAGGAGATCAGGTTTCTCTACACCGCCTATAACTGCGACTGGTCTCGTGAAGGTCCGCTGGTACAGACAGCGCTCCTCCTCATTGGTCAGTGAGCCTGGTGCTGATGAGAGTTTTTCACCGCAGACATTTTGACGGGTAAACGCAGCTCTGGAGGTAATAACGTTAATTACGTGTGTTTTTTTCCCCCGTTAGGTGTTCTGTTATAGCCAACTGTTGTTTACCCATCAAAATGTCCTAACCCCTTCGCAGAACATAGCAGATCTACAAGCTCTCAACAAAATATTCATAGAGCTAAAACAGAAAATACACTAGCATGGTGCCCTGAGGGACCCCGCTCAACTATATGGGGTTTAAGTGGTTAATAGGGGTCAATCGATTTTGGCCGTGATAAACCTTGCTGCTGAACCAAAATAAAGACCTAAACTGTTGCTAAATCACCTTTTAATCGTCCAATGTACACCAGGTCTTATGTATCCCAGCACTAAAAAGGGAAATAGTAAGATACTAGATAGATATATTTTAACACAAACTTTACGGTATCGATCTGCAAAATCATATAGTCCAAGTTATTTCCCTGCCTCTTGGTAAATAGACTGTATAGAATTAGAATTGTACTAGTGTGAGCGAGAGATATACTGGGGAAGAGAGACGGAGATGGTTGCCACAGCAACTGTGTCATTATGTTGGTGGCAATTATGAAAGCGATGGGAACGGGTGGGGGAGAGGTTTGGTGCAGCAGCCAGGAATACTGGAGCATGAACCAAACTGTGAAATAGATCCACATTTGCTATTAACTTGGGTTTGTTGAAGTATAGTCTCTAGCATAATTCGACAAACCGCTATTTGAGGAATAGGCTATAGCCCTACTTAATAACCAGTGCAACAATGAAGAAAAGTTGTATGCACACAAGAGATGAACGACGCACTTCTTCTGACTGTGCAGCCTATATCTTTCCTATATTCATATGATGATTTTGTTACGTAATAATCGGATGCTCGTGTTAAATTGTGGCAAAGGGAGGGGGGTGAATTTTCTTTTACCTAATGACCCGAGGTTTCTCTTATGGGCCTGAAAGAATAGACAAGAACCGGATGGAGCAAGAGGTATAATAGCCTGGTTTTCATGCATCTGCAGGAAATGTATAGCTAAATTAATAGGATGCTTATACTTACAGACCACCCACCTGATTAACAACGTAATTCTGTTTATGCTTAATGGGGTTAGGTTCCCCCGAATTTCACGTTTGTTAGGGTTGTGCCTTAAATTGCATTTCATTTAGTATTCAACGTAAAAACTATTTGGTGATTTGGTGACGGATGATTTGAAATGGACTGCATTTATACACCTTTCTCCGAAGGACTTCACAATGTAATTCACTTTCACATGCGGTGGAAATGATGCATGCGAGCAAATATAGCATATATCAATTCATATATACATATATCACAAAGGTTTGGTTATAACCTGTATTACACCATGGCTCTAATTAAATTCAAACCAAAGACATGCACATATGACAAAACAAAAGTGGAACTGACTGCAAGGTTTCTGTATTTAGGCAGAACAGATTACTATTCAAGCATTCTCTAGAGAGGCCTGATAATTACCTGTGTGACAGGTTGCTATTTCTACACAGGTGGGTGGGTGGCAGGCATGTATGACTGCAGCAGGCCAGACGGGCCTTTCATTAAAGCAATGCAAGTGACATTCTACTGGGTTTGTTAGCTGTGAGAGAACTGCAAGGCGGGAGTACTATATGAACTGAGAATCAAACATCATCAGAGGTCAGATACACCAGGATTAAAATGTACATACCAGTACCATGCCTTCAATCTTTTGAGCTCTGGGAACCCAATCGACATTCAAATCTTCAACGTTTAATTACCTCTAAAATGCAGGTCCATTTGTACATTCTTTGGGTTACAGACACGTAAGGATCCCCATGCATTTGGTTTGTCATTTAGCTGGGGACAATTATCCAATTAAGACCTGGAACTGTGTCATTTTTAGATTTGAGCTAAACAGCATTATTTTACACTTTGGGCCATTCAAAAATAGCATAGATCTACAAGCTCATAGCTACGAGCTTGTAGATTTGCTATTTTTGAAAATTCGTGAAAATGTGCGCAAATCTTTGAATATATATATTTTTAAAGCGAACATTTTTAACTCAAATCTTTGCTTCTGGGGGGTCCCTGGAACAAAATATTTTGATGGGGGTCCGAGGCCAAATACATATCATTTTGGGGGTCCTTGAAATGAAAAAAATTGAGCACCACTGATATAGAAACATATGTTTTTCAGAATACTGTTGGGATTTAAGAGACATGTAGAATCGGCTTCAGGTCTCAATGGGTTATTTAGGACTCATCAGGACTCATTCGTCAAATCAATAAATTATATCATAAAAGACAATTTATTATGTATAATGGCTAGCCTGGGGTAAAAAAAAAAAAAATCAAAGGCAAATCATTTTGCATTTATCTTCCAATATTTCCTTTATTAATTTAAATAACTTAGAATGGACACAAAAATACCCATCCGCCCATCTGCACCATGACATGAGTTTCAGAGGCGCCTTTTCCATCCAAGTAAAAGACAGCGCTTGAGTGTGTTTCCTTGGGAAATGTAGGCCCCAATATGCATTTACAACGAAAACGGAAAACCCGCCTCAGAAACCATGCCAGAACAAGTGCCATTAGGTGTGGGGAGATAAACTTCTATCAAATATGCAGAGGTCTTCCTATGGAGATATTCTCTGTTCTGTGGCAGCCACAAAGCTGGTAGGAGAACTGGGCATTTTGGACCGGGACATACCACTTTGGAGGGAAGCAGAGAAACGTGTAAACTACTCAAGGTAGCTTCGACAGATAATTTGAGACATGTTTACTCCTTATAAAGGATGCACAATCTCGCAGGCTACCCTGTTCCCCTACAGCCACTCAATCTAGATCTTCAATTACACACACACCGAAAACAGCTGAATATAGACGTGTCAATTTAAAACCACTTTTGAAAATACTGGACAATGAGACAGACAATTTTATAAAAATGAAAAAGAAAAAAAAAAAGAAAAAGGGAAGAAAAGAAATCCAGGTAAGTACGTCGCACCCGAAGGGTGGACAAGAGACGTTTTACACTCCACTGCCATGGCTTTCCGTACCCTCTCCTTCAGTCAGTCGACAGTCATATGAAAACCTATTTAAAAAAAGGATCCCTTGTGTGCCGTGAAATGATTCTCATCTCTTGCACTCCCAACGAAACAGTTCAGTTGCATAATCCTACGATAAAAACTTTCCTCCGAGCATTATTCCCTTGCTGCTAAACTTGCAAAACCTGATTTTCAGTCGAGGCAACTTGAACCCAAAACAAGATATTATATTATGGCTAAGTGTGGATTTCCCACCGTGGTCAAAGCTGAGCAGTACACAGTACCATCCCAGAAACACGAGGCTGTGTTGTCGATTAAAGATTTGACATTAAAAAGGGTGACTTATATTTTGTTGCGCACCAGTGTTGTACACTGGAAAATAGCAGATATACAAGCTCTCAATGCCTCGTGACGTTTTGTGAGCTCGTAGATCTGCCATTTTCAGTGCGAGACACGGCACGCAGCGTAGTATAACTCAGGCTTAAGCCCACAGCTTAGCGGAGACGGTAATACAGTTATGTCTCTGATAAATGGAAGGAGACAACGGACACTTTGTTTAGGGTAGAGATGCCAAAAAACAGCTACAACTCATAATGAGGACATCAAATACATTTGGTGGTAGTGTGTCATTTGTATGTTGGGGAGAAACAAAGTCTTCATTAAAAAAAAAAAAAAAGGAACAAATATCTTTGATCGTGACTTGAGGTGTGGCAGCAATTGAGTGCCAAAGGGGATAGCTTAAACTGGTGATGAAAAGGGGGGGCGACGATGCAATGAGTACAAAAATGGAGCCTGGAGGGGATAGAAAGAGTCAGAAAAAGGGACCAAAAACATTGTGAACACACTTCAATATTTATATTTACACACGCTCATACACACTCGCGCACGCACTGAGAATTGAGTTGAGGTATTAGAGTCGCCTCAATGCCCTCTTTTTATCCGTTTTCTTTTTCCCCACTACATTACTATTACTGCTACTGCTGGAGGTTGTGGTGCTGGCTGCGTTCGCTCCGTTACCCAGAGCCGCCACGGGGCCCACGCCGGCTCCCGCCGCCCTCTTGGTGGGATCGCCCGCGTGCTTCTTGGGTTGTGGGCCGTCATTAGGGTCCTGGTGGGCCCCAGAGGTTCCGCCGGGCCCTCCCATGGCATGGATCTCAGTCAAGAGACGAGCGCGGGAGGCGTATTCAGCATAGTCCTCTAGTAGCAATCGCCCTGCCTCCTCGTTCAAAGCGGACTCGGGGTTCGGGTGAATGAGGAGACACTTGATTGTCTGTAGGGGGGGGGGGGGATGGTAAAGATAGAAGACAAGGTGAAGTTCAATGAAAAATATACAAAGCTCAGTCAGTACTCTTGGTTAAGTATATAGCTTGAGGAACCGAATAGAACATGGCACCACTTCTCCATTGAACTCAATGGATGCGGCCGGCCTGTTTTTTTTCTGTCGCCCATTACTTTTAATGGTGCCCTCAAGCTCGATAAGTTGCATCTTTCACTGAGTGTTCATAAAGGATATTGACTGAGAACTATCTATATATACACACACTCTGATAGGTGACAAATTAAAAGGGAAAACCAACATAGTGTCTTAGTAACGATACTGGCCACCACGTGCCGCCAGAACAACTTGAATGTGCCTTGGCATAGATCGGCAAAATCTCTGGTACTCTACTGGAAGGACGGAACAACACCATTCTAACAGAAGATATTTCCTCATTTGGCATTATGAGGATGGTGGTGGGGAGCTCTGCAAGTTGTCGGTTCAAAATCAAAGGTATTGAATTGAGATCGGTGAAGGCCATTATATATATGAATATGATTGACATAATTTTCATACATCAAACCATTCAGTGACACCTGGTGCCCTGTGGATGGGGCACTGTCATCCTGGATAGAAATGTTTCATCATATACAAGATGATTTTCAGTGACCCTGACCTCTAAAGTGGACTCAAACGATGACCCCCACCCACAGCACAACAGAGCCGAGCCAGACGCTCACTTAAGGGGTCAGGCTTTCAGACCTGTACCCTTCTCTCACCCACTTGCGGAAAATATAATGAAGGGTGACTCATCTGACTGTATCATTTTTCCCCCCCACATCTCCATAGACCAGTGGCTTTGGTTTTACAACACTGAACTCTCAAATGTATGTATGCGTCTTTGTAATGACGGGTTTATGCAATGCAACCCTACTAGAACATCCCTCTCTATGCACTGGATTTATCAACAGACTGTTCTTGCTGACAGGCAGGTCACGTTTTGCACCATCTACTCGTTTTTAGCGGCGCTAGCCGGATCCTGCTCTATACCTGACTTTATCCGTGTTCACCGTCAACGTTCTGATTGGTCAGACCCGTCAACGTTCTGATTGGTCAGACCCGTCAACAAAGTGATTGGTCAAGCTTCCCGTGACACATGGCTATAAACACATTATAAACACATATCGATGACATAATGTATCAAAGGCGCCGCTACCTTCACACAGGGTGTGATTTTTTCCTTAAACGTCGCTCTGTAATCCACAAGCATCACGGTCATCGAATGTGAACTTCCGACACCATTTGCTGATGTCTTTCTATCGGTCAAAATGCAGGTGTCACTTTGGTCATTGTACAATACCCAGTTGAGCAGTCTTTGTGACTGAAGCTCCTGCCATCGATGCACAAAAAAAAACTACAACTCAGCATTTTATACATTCCACAGTAAACCTGTATGGAATAATCTTCATGTGTTATGCAGTGTTGATTTCGTCGACTAAAACTATGACGAAAAATGTCGACTACCTTTTTTCACTGACTAAAACTAAGACTAAATATATTGACAATTTCATCAACAAATAAAACTAGCCTAAAATGTTAGTGAGGGACGAGTGGAGAATATATCCAGTAGAACTAAAAGACAAGTCATTTTATGTTTGGCTGCGCTCGGGTGTTGCGCTCTGAAAATAGCAGATCTACAAGCTCACAACGCGTCGCAGCGCGACGCGTTGTGAGCTTGTAGTTCTGCTATTTTCAGCATGCAACCAAGTGTAAAATCTGCCATTACGACGCCATCAAGGCACCACCAACATACATTTTGGTCGACTAAATCAACTGCAGATTTAGTCGACTATAATCTTATGATATTTAGTCGACTAAAACTAGACTAAAACTAAAACATTTCAGATGACTAAAATATGACTAAAACTAAATGGAATTTTATTCAAAAGACTGACTAAAACTAAATCAAAATTTGCTGTCAAAATCAACACTGGTGTTATGTTTCTCTCTTGGCCTCTGTGTAAAAAATATTTTACCAGTAAAACATGTCGGAGGCCGAGCTCTGCCTTCCAGTCCCTCTTCAGCACATTGACGCAGATCTCTCCCTTGTGTCCCACGTTGGGGTGAAAGATCTTGGTCAAGAAATACCCCTTGGGTGGTACAGCAGGAAAGTCCTTTCCCAGGACCAGACGCATTCGGAAAATGCCACCAGCGAAAGGAGTTCCCTCTGTCAAAGCATAAACAATTCATGGCATCAACAGTATGTCGCACTTTAGCCAATAGTGTTCTGTAGCGAACAAAGAGGCTTGCACAGGGAGTGAGACAAACCCACTCTCTAACCAGTTAAATACATTTCTATCACATTAAGACCTATTTTGAGCATGACAGTATAGGCAGACATTTTCAAAAGTAGATCTAGTTTGAGATCGGCTATCTTTGCGCAAGACTGTTGTACGACTGAGTATAATTCTAAAACGGGGCTTAAGTGGTTAAGGAGTATGTCGTACTGCGTTCGTCCCACAGCTATGCCAGGGGCATCAGATGGCAAATTCAGGTCAGGCAGTCTTTCACTGCATCTTTAACAGAGCTTGAAAATGCATCAAAATGGGTACATTTAAAAAGGAATATAGCTCACTCACTGGGCAAAGGATATTGGGAAATATGGGGGACCAATAATTAATTATTTTTACCAAGCATGTCCACGGACAGATAACGCATACGTAGCTCTGTGTACTACAAGTTGATGTCTGCAGACATGCACTTTTCACAGAAGCACACTCACTACACTAGTAGTGCGATACTTTCACTTATCCCTGCACACACACACACACACTATCTCTTCCGACAGTAACAGCAATTTCTTTGTAAGAATTTAAGCACATTGGGTTGTCTTATACTTATAGGCATCATTTTACGACGAGCAAAATAACATCTACAACGCTTACCTGGTCCCTCAATGGCTGTGTGTAGCTCAGTGATGTCTTCTTCACTGGGGTATATCTTGATGCCCTCAGGCGGGTCTGCTGCTAGGGCTGACACCTCTTTGTACACCAAGCGCAGGACCTGAGGGGGCAAGTTCTCCACATTGGAGTTCTGGAAGGAAATGAGGAGAAAGAGATGGATTTAGTCTCACATTGTCACATACTGCCCAACCTGATGCCTAATACAGTTTACAGGGGGAGGGATACATAAATAAATACTGTTGACAACAATGGGTTTAATACATGTCCAACAACACAAACCAATTTACTGATATATTGGTTTCGATATAGTCTTTTTTGGTTCCACTACACCTTATTGACTGACCAGAACATGGATATTCAAGTCTGTGAGTAGCAAAACTTTTGAATCAAGTTATCATGTTGAAACTATGGAACATAACCTTTCATTCATTTAAAAACACAAAAGCTCAAAGTAATAATCCATTCTTGACAACATGAGGAAGACTACAGACGTAGTTATTTGGAGTCTAACTAAAGTCAGCTTTAAGTTCACAATTTTAATAACTGTCAAAATACACATTTAACTTGCGTTTCCTTTTTGAGGTAGAAGCAATTTTAGCATAAGAAAGCATATAGACTTACGTTGTTGTAACACATTTTTAACAGATGTTTTAAGACCCAATTAATACTGGTTAGACCAATTTCACCAGTTTGTCTAATATAAACACCTTTCTGTGTGACCAAACTTGGCATCAGCCTGGTGCATGACAAAATGTTTTAGTTTGTTGACCCCTTAAAAAAGGTAGGGTAAGTGATTTATTTTTGTTAAAATAAGTGTTAAATAGCTCTATATTCTGATAGTACTCATTGCTATAGTTTTTGTTCAGTAAAAAGGAGTCTCCCATGTCTCTCCAGAAAGTGCATTTTCAGTGCTCTCTCCTGATTGGCTTAAAATGTGTCACTTACCTGAAAATGTACTATATTCTGTTTACTAAAGAGCTGGAGAGACCCGTGTGACCGAACAAACGCTCTGTAGCAATGATTACTATCAGAATATAGTACTTTACCCTTTGTGTTAACCAAAAAATATCACTTACCCTACCTTTAATGCAAAACTTGATCCCTAAATTCAAACGTATTTAAAGACTCTGTAATGCCAGGCAGTGGCAGTTACAGTTATTGCCAGACAGTAACAAATCAGAGTTAAATGTATCCATTTGTAACATTGAGCGTGATCGGTTAGAAATGTAACCAAATCTAACCGTAAAGGAGCATTTGGCCACATAGTTAGATTTTTGTTGTGCATAAGCCTTTTTTCAGGCCAGTTTGGACTAGCACTAGCTCTGTGGCTAGCGTCGTCAATTAACATCAGAGAGCCTATTGTAGGCTAACGTTAACGCCACCATCGATCGTACGCAACGAACAACAGACAGTCGTGATGAGTTTCTGACTATTAAACATCCCCATCTCCTTTCACACACACTTGTCATCCAACATCAGAACATGATCAGAGATTCATTCAACATCCCAGATAATAGACAGACCCCCCCCCCCACCCCGATCAACCACAGCTAACGGTCAACGTTAGGTCTATTTATACATTTATACAAGACTTCTGGACAATACATCAAAACACATCCCACGGGTAAAAGTGTCGACGCGAGCTACGTCGACACCCGTTCCATTGATACATGCGTTATTTGTGTCGATTCATTGTATTGATCAAACAATAATTAGCCCCACAAACATAATAAGAACAGGATAGCCAGCTATGCTAGCAACCAGTATTGCCAGGTTTTGCGAGAGAAATAAGCAAACGGGTCTAGGAAAACAAGCCCAAAAGCATTGACTATAATGGGCCACATCACGAGCACTTTGCATCAGCTATTTGAAAATAGCAGATATACAAGCTCACAATTGTGAGCTTGTAGATCTGCTATTTTCAAACTCTTGCAAATAAAATGTGGAATAGTTGTGAAAATATTTGAGAACCACTGGTTTAAATAATACTTAATACAATTTGAAACAAGCCTAAATAAGCAGCTGTACTTCAGAAACAAGCCAAAATAAAACGCAACCCGCATCTACCAGTATGTACAAGTGAATATTTACTGTGACTTACCGAAAAATAAGCCCAAAGTCACTTGTAATAAGCCGACATGGCAACATAGCTAGCAACGTTAGCCGTCACCTGAGAACACCCTAACGTACACACTTACCATGTCTTCTACCGGCGTGGAGCTGTCTGTTGTCTGTTAGCTTTGATCTTAATATCGCAGTGAATGTTGTGTTTAAAGAGGTTTATAATATACTTATAAACTATTTTCCGTTGTGAAGTGTTAGCGAAGCTGAGGCTAGCAGCTAACTGTTCCTTTCTTCTCTTCGTTGACTTGACACAGGAACAAAAATAACATCCTCGATTTAACCCAGGGGCCGGGGACCAATCGGCGTCTCGGCAATACGATACGTCACGACGGGCGGACCAACGGGAGGGGAGGATTCTCCGTCTTCTCGTAGTTGACAGGTTCGTCGGCCAATCGCGACGGGAGATGTGAGCGATGCTGCCCGGCCATTGGTGCGTTTGAATAACTCACGTCCACCCTGTATGTACGAATTATATATATAATTAAAAACTAAACAAAAGCATTTTTTTTCACATTATTTTGTTGAACGTTCGTGTATAATTTTATATTCAATTACTATTAAAAAAAAGTTAGTACAAGCATTATTTGGCTGTTGTATGTGATTGTATACACTCTTTACAGAGCAGTGATTTTTAAAGGACCCCAGTTAGATTATGCATCTATTATGGTGTAGATAACTCATAGGCCTTATCCTTAGATAGCCTCTCTGTTGAGTTACTAATTACTGGTATGGTTCACCGTTTGCCTCACCTGGCATGTATGCTATTGCTACAGTAGTACAGGTGAAGGGGAAGTTCTGTTTTGCTTAGGGGCAAGAAGGTAGTCTTGCAAACCAGATTGTTGACAACCACAATTTTCAAATGCTTTCGGAGATTGTAGAATAGTTGTCTGGCTAGTGGCTACACAAGACTAGCTACCAGGTGACAACAGAGCTGCCAGGGTCCTTAGACGGTAGACAGAAAGGGTAGTTTACTCGTCAAGCGTTTATTCCTTATTTCCTATTTCTGCTTGCAGCTTGCACTGTTAATCTTTTGTGAGGTAAATAAAATACCCGAAAACTGTATTTGTGGACCTGTCTACTTTTTGGTGCCTTGAGCCATTGGCCAACCTTTCACATGTGGTGTCAGAGGTAAAAAGGGACAGTCCACAGTGCATCCACAGAAAACATCAGCAGCAGCAAGCAGAGCCTCGGAGGAAGAGGGTGCCACAGGGGGACTGACCGGTAGAGAAAGGTGCCCAGCCCACAGTGAACACCACCTCTTCCCAGTAGACAACGTTTTCCAACCTGGCCAGGAGGTTCCAGATGGAGGGAGCAGCAGGAGCTGAAGCTTGGCTTCCTCAGCCACCAGATCACCCAGCTCCAGGGGTCATTGACACAACCAGGGCATGGCCTGTCGTGGGCGAGGACTGTCTGTGGCAGTGACAGATCGGCAGCAGGATCCTCAGCAGCACCGGTGCCAGGGGAGATCCAAAGATGGTGGGTGGGTGGGTGGAAGGATGCTATGGCCAGAATGATGTGGTTCCATGCCAGGTGACCTTTCCACTCTGTGACCCTCCACATAAAGGGGTCTGAGCTGTACAGCAGACTTCTGTCTTCAGAAGGGGGGCATGGGTCAGCCTGTGCCCTATTCACACACACACACACACACACACACACACGCGCGCGTGCGCGCCCAATCAAGGACCTTGCACACACACCACTCAGCTGAGTCAAATGACCAATTGACATCACCAGTTGGATTGGTAGTGACTGTTCAATTGCGTTGAGTTGCATGTTTCCTCTATGTGTACAAATGACATTTTTAAGTATCTGGCACTAGTAATCTAATTATATAGACGTATATAATTGACTGACTGACTGACTGCATACCTTATTGACAGTTTGTAATTTGTACAGATGTATGGTTTACAATGACTGTTAAAAGGATAACAAAAAAAATCCATTTCCAAATCCAAATCCAAATCCTTGTTTCCATTGTGGTCCTGTGTATTCAAGACATTGAAAGACATACAATAATAAACACTAATCAACACTAGGAGCAAATGTTTTTTTGTGTCATTTCAGGTGTTAAGCTTAGAGGGCTTTTCTAGGACCATTTACAAATTACAGACAGGTGCTCTTTTATGGCGCTTTAGAAGGAGGGTAAGGAGTTACAGGTTTGGTGGCCTGACTGACTGACTGACTGACATATTACTCACAAGGTGCAATCTGGCTTTGCTTTGTCTGAGACGGAATACGAAAAAATAATGATATTTTCACACTCATTTCCTTCATAGGAATTTTGCAGTAACAATCCATGAGGTGGCACTAGCGCTGTATTAGGCCACCTTCACCGGGCTCTGCAGTACAGCAGCCGTGTCTTCTATTGTACTTAAAACTCAGTGAGAAACAAGGGGGTCAAAGTATGTTCCCAGGGGCCCCCCTGGGCTCCCTAGCACTATATCGCACTACTAGCAGCACATAATAGTTATATTTGTAGACTCTGTTATGAGATAAATAGATAGATAGATAGATAGAGGATTTTACTTAATGATCATTTTTACCACTTTAACCCTATTTCATACTTCAGCTAGCTTGAAGATCTGCTATTTTAGAACATTTGAGGACATTTTTTTTATGATTGTGAAAATATTTAACACCACAAATCTTCTCTTATGGGTTCCCTGGCACCGGATATTTTCAGATGTGGGTCTGAGACTAAACATAAGTCACATCATTTTGACATGAAAATGCCCTGCCCTGCTGTACAACCCCCCTCCAACACTTCACTCACCTGCCCTGATACCCCTCCTCTCTGCCTGGGCTGTGCTCAGGGGGTCAGACCCACCCCTCCAGGATCCAGTGCACCAAAAACGTGTGTTAGTAAGAGAATCTACAGTAATTGCAACCAAATCATGCACTAACACAATTACAGATATTATTAACGTATATCAGAAAACCATAAAGGGAATGTATACAGCATGAGTTTTGCCATGGCCCTGGCTATGAGTCCCTGCAGGACAATATAACATATTTTGAAAGTTTTACCTAATGCTTTATGCTGCACTGTGTAAACTTTCCTGTTCTGCCTCGGATTTTAACCCGGGTGTGCTGTGCAAGTGCTGACATTTTACCACTGCCTGCTTGCTCTGGGGAGAAATTGTATTATGACCTTCAGGTCAAAATTTGTGTCCAACTATAGAAACAGGATGGCGTCTAAGGTTAATTATCTAACCTAGACACATGATCTTAATGTCTCAATAGAAGAGCAGGGAGACCAAATGCAACCACCCCAATTGTATAAGCTATTTTGTATTAACCTACTCTATCATACAGATAGATTGGACAAATAATTATTTCTGTTGCTATGTTATTTAGCTCACTTAGTTTATCAGAGATGCTCTCTTGCAACAATAATACCCAGGCTCAACAGTAGAGGGCGCTGCAAGACACTACATTTGTATAACAAGGGGCATATAACAGGGGCATTGTTGACCGCCCAAGCGTGGGACAGTGTTTATGATTCACTTTGCGTAACTCAGCAAGACAAACTACTTTTGTGATTTTTAAATCCAATCACATTAATTAATTAATATGTTAATTTACATTGTAGATAGATCATTGTTGTACCACTGAACTGAGGATAAAACATCTTGTGGCCAGAGGTGCTGGCATGAAAAATGACATGAGGGGACATTAATGTGGGCGTTGTGGCAAGTAGGTCATAGATCCCATCACCCGTAGATGGTCGTGCTGCAATTGGCTGATTGATTGATTGAGTACTTTATTAACAGTTTTACAAAAAAAAAAAGCACCGAAGGAACAGTTCTATACAAAGGATGCTATTAGGATTAAACCCAAAAAGCACTATGGTTTGTTTCCATTATGGTCCTGTATATTCAATTCATCTAAACATTTAGTGACAGATAAATATACAATACTTGTGCAGTGCCGCACTATGAGCGTGTAGATCTGCTATTTATGACATTTTTTGAAAATGTGTACATATCTATGAATATGTATATTTTTTAAAGCAAACATTTTTAGCTCAAATCTTTGCTTTTGGGGGTCCATGGCACAAAACATTTTCAAATGGGGGTCCGCAGCCAAATGTATATCAATTTAGGGGTCCGGGGCATGAAAAAGGTTGAAAAAACATTGTTTTACAGAATTTACACCAAAATATAATTGCCTGCCAACCAACTGGCCAATCACAACGTGACACGTCCGCCCGGGCTATGGGATGCGTACTCTGTGACCGTGGCATGGGCGTGGCCGGCAGCACACAACAACAACAACAGCTCTACTTCCGGGTTGTCAGGCTGCCTGTCAGAGAGAAAGAGTCAGAGTGCAGCTGTATCTTTTCTAAACACATCGCTCTGTCAGCAGCTTTAAATACACTAGATTCATCTGTTTAAATACACTAGATTCATCTGGCTGCTGCCAGCGGTTGATTTTTCCACGTTGTTTTGGATTTGGAAGCGTGAGATTAGCCGTTATTATAATAATAAACACAGTTATATATTCATTCACCCCCGGGATAGCTTCCATAACGGTAAGCAAACAGCTAGTTAACTTTTAGTGAAAGCAACGCAGCTGTGTGTGAATTCACCAGTGATGGAAGAAGTACTCACGTGTTTTACTTATGTAAAAGTATCAATACTGCATGCAGATGTACTCTGGTTCAAGTAAAAGTCCGGAATTCAACATTTACTTGAGTAAAAGTACAACAGTATTGGTATCTTAAAGTACCAAAAGTGTTGTTATGCAGAATGTCCCATTTCACAAGTGTTCAAAATGTATACAAATCTTGTATCAACGCGCAGCAAAGCAATGCATTGTGAGCTTGTAGATCTGATATTTTTAAATAGCTGAAGTATATAGGATAAAGTGGTTAATGCATGTTTTGTAATAATACAAGTCTACAAAGTAACTAACTAGTAATTCATGTTTTCAAATAATTGTAGTGGAGTAAAAAGTACAATATTTGCCTCTGAGATGTAATGGAGTAGAAGTAAAAGTACTGGAGATTTAAAATAAACCAGGAAAGTAAAACATCAGATCAAAACCTCAGATTTGTACTTAAGTACAGTACTTGAGTAAATGTACTTAGTTACTTTACACCACTGCAGCTAACAACCTTTAGTGAAAGCAATGCAGCTGTGAATTCACATCACGTTTTTGTGTTTTTTGTGCAACTGAGCGACACAATGTTTACTTGTGGTTGTTGTGGTGTCCATGTAGGTTTAGTATGAGCGAAGGGGAAGTGTTTCATGAGAAACAGAGACTGGAGCTGTGTGCCATCCATGCCTTGAACAACGTGCTGCAGGAGAGAGTGTTCACCAAAGAGACAGCCGATGACATCTGTAAACGGTGAGCTGACTGACTGACTGACTGAACATATGTATATACATGTCTGTCAAAAGGATAACACACGATAAAGCTTGAGAGCTTTATTGCATTGGTCCTTTGCGGGGACCAACAGTGGTCCTTGGGGCGGTACCAGGGGGTCCCCAGCGAAATTAGTTAACATAGCGTCACAGTCATTTTCACCACTTAGCTTTGGCTATTCAAAAATAGCAGATATACAAGCTCACAGCGCGGCACCGAGTGCCGCGCTGTGAGCTTGTAGATCTGCTATTTATGAAAAATCTTGAAAATGTGTGCATATCTTTTAATATATATATATTTTTAAAGCTAACATTTTTAACTCAAATCTTTGCTTTTGGGGGTCCATGGCATAAAATATTTTCAGATGGGGGTCCGCAGCCAAATGTATATCAATTTAGGGGTGCTTGGCATGAAAAAGGTTGAAAATCACTGCTTTACACATACACACACTCACACACATACACACACACACACACACACACACACACACACACACACACACACACACACACACGCACACGGTGGGATTTGTCTTGGTGACATTATCGTGGTGACCCATTCTGATAATGCACGATGACCAACATTTAGGACATACAGCAATTTCACATTTACTAGAATGGGTCAACGCAGGACCATACAATAGACAATACACTCTGACTATATCAGTCATCTAAATGCTTTCAACAGAGACCGAGTCATTTGCTTACATACACAGTTGAGAAGAAGAGAGAATCTGTGCATTTCTAGATGAGTAATAGTGCACAAGGTTTTTGTTGTTGTAGTTGTTGTCGATTTGTGATCCACATATTCCCTGCTGGTTTAGCCAATTAAGACCTGAGGACGATTCTACGTGTCTCCTAAATCTCAACAGTATTCTGAAAAACGTACGTTTCTATATCAGTGGTGCTCAATCTTTTTCAAGTCAAGGACCCCCGAAATTATATGTATTTGGCCACGGACTCCCATCTCAAAATATTTTGTTCCAGGGACCCCCCAGATGCAAAGATTTGAGTTAAAAATGTTCGCTTTAAAAAATATACATGTTCAAAGATTTTCAAAGATTTTCACACATTTTCACGATTTTTCAAAAAATAGCAGATCTACAAGCTCATAGCGCGGCACTCGGTGCCGCGCTATGAGCTTGTATATCTGCTATTTTTGAATAGCCAAAGTGTAAAATAATGCTTTTTAGCTCAAATCAAAAAATGACACAGATGCGTTCCAGGTGGGTTGATGATATTTAGGTTAAGATTGCTCCATCTTAGCATTGCTTTCCTGTGGTTCTGATCCTGCAGGCTAGCTCCACAGTGTGTGGTGAACCCACACCGCTCCGTACTAGGAACAGGGAACTATGACGTGAACGTCATCATGGCGGCGTTGCAGAGCAGAGACCTGGCAGCAGTATGGTGGGACAAGCGCAGGTGAGCCTAACTAACACATGACGGGCTGACGACGATAGTTTCACAACCTTGCGGTCAAGACCCAAAAAGTGGGCGGTGAGAAATCGCTGACAGGACTCGCCGCCAAAGACCACTTTCAACAACATTTCAACAGAATATTGAGTTCATATTTCTTGGTCAATATAACATTTGGGTCCCGACCTACTGTAATTGGCCAGCAGTGGTGGAAAAAGCACTCGCATTCTTTACTTAAGTAAAAGTATCAATACTGCAATGTAGAAGTCACAAGCTTTCAAATGTATAATAAAATGTATATAAATCTTTTGAAAATAGCAGATCTACAAGCTCACAATGCGTCGCGCCGCATTGTGAGCTTAAGTTGTAGATCGTCTATTTTCAAATGGCCGAAATGTATATAGGGCTGAAGTAGTTTTATAATAATAATCAAAATCTAAAAAGTAATTAGTAACGTAAAAGTTTTCAAATAATTGTAGTGGAGTAAAAGTACAGTATTTGCCTCTGAGATGTAGTGGAGTAGAAGTAAAAGTACTGAAAATTGGAAATACTCCAGTTAAGTAAAAATTAAAAATACCTCAAAATTGTACTTAAGTACGGTACTTGAGTACATGTACTTAGTTACTTTACACCACTGTTAGCCAGTTGAGACGCTTACAGGCCTACACATTAGATATCTGGGTTTGTGAGTCCTAACCAGAAAGTCCCGAGTTTGAGTCTCTGGACCGGTTGGGTGAAACTCTGCATGTGGAAAGCAAAGGAGAGACACTTGACTTTATCTTCAAATGAGCTGCATGTGACAGCTTTCGTTTCCAGTGGAGCTGTAAATAAACTATAGAAGACTGAGGTTGGACTGGGGGAAACTCATAGATGTGACCATGTTATACAACTCAATCTATACAATAGTTTGCCATACAATCATGCAGAGACCATCCTTTTTCTAGGCAGACTGATCATGTGAGATCTCAAACGCATCCCACGATATCAGTGTGGACTTTGGCCCATAGGAGACCAGTATAGTGTGGGGGGGGGAGTATTTACAGGGGTTGACACTAACGGTTGCCCGACTACCCGTGGCAAGTAAATAAAACGTTCGGGCAGGTGGACTTTTCTTTCAGGCTGCCCGACGGGCAAGTTCGTTTGAGCGGGGAGTTCTGTCTTTATTTCGCACAACACAAGATGTCTGTGGAATTTAAAATAAGTCATATTGTATAGCTATTGAGAAATTTGGCATAAATATTGTAAGTATAGTAAAAAAAAAAAAACTGTTAAAATGAACGGTAATTCAAATTTTACCTATCACAATTTACTTTTCGGGCAAGTGGGCATGACCTTTGGGCAAGTAGAACATGACCTGTACTTGCCCGACGGGCAAGTGCCTCTTAGACCTTAGTGTCAACCCCTGTATTTACCTTGACAGACAAACTCATTCAGCTAATCAGCAGCGAAAAATCTTATCTGCCAAGGAACTCCGCTAGTGCATGCTCTGGTTCTTGTTGAATTGTTGTGATTGTGTCTTATTTCTGCAATAACAAGCACTTCTAGCTGTATTTATCCTTCCGGTGTTAACGTTACTACTTGTTGCTTTGGGGGCCGCAAATTTGCTTTGTTGTTTTGCAAGCTCCGCAGTCTGTATTCACGTCACCAACCACATGGACCAATCCTGCAGCTTTCCACTGTGGTAACGGAACAGTACGTTATAACAATGTCCCTGATAGGCCAGTCATTTTGTGGTTTCTCACACTGTTCTCCTCTAAGCTGAAGTCCAGACTGATTTCGTGGCGTACGTTTGTGGTCCTACGTAATAAGTCTGGCAGTGCCAGGCTATTCCTTTTTAGATTTGCGAGGTTGGAAACCGAACATTCATGTTAATTTCACAATATGGCAATTGGCCTATAGAAGAACATAGGTAGAATTAAAGGCTAGAGTTTATAAGTGATGTGTTCGATCATGTTTCAAGAAATAAATAATTTAGCTTGGAAGAAAGTATAAATAAAAGAATCGGCTTACAAAGTCTTGGATGGATTATTTGACTGAGGAGACAGCGCCTCAGTAGTTGGATGTTGGTAGTAGTGTTTGATGTTAACCCCCAGACTGTCTCTCTGCCTTGTGTTGTCATCCAGGACTGTACAGAGTCTGTGCATGTCGAAGGTTCATGGCTTCATACTCAACGTTCCGTCACGCGTGTCGCTGGGGATCGTGTCCCTCCCGCTGAGACGACGCCACTGGCTGGCAGTGCGACAGGTCAATGGGCAGTACTACAACCTAGACTCCAAACTAAAGAATCCCGTCAATATCGGAGGAGAAGCAGAGCTACGGTAAGAACTCTCTACCAACATAATATTGAAAAAGATTCAACAAAGTTATTCACCTAAATCAGTGGTTTTCAACCTTTTTCATGCCAAGGACCCCTAAATTGATATATATTTGGCTGCGGACCTCCGTCTGAAAATGGACCATGGACCCCCAAAAGCAAAGATTTGAGTTAAAAATGTTCACTTTAAAAAATATATATATCAAAGATATGCACACAGCTTGTATATCTGCTATAGCCAATAGCAGCCGATAGCCAAAGCTTAGTGGTGAAAATGATTGTGACGCTATGTTAACTAATTTTCGCTGGGGACCCCCTGGTACCGCCCCAAGGACCACTGGTGGTCCCCGGACCACTGGTTGAGAATCACCGACCTAAATCAACTCTATCAACCTATTTAATCAACCTATTTAACTAGTGTTATTCAGAAGTAAGAGAAACAGCGACATGCAATGACATGTTTCATGTCATCGTATTGTGACGATTTATAGAATAGTCAGTTAAACTCTATTATACTTAGTTGACCGGGGTCCCCTCAGGGCTCTGTACTAGGTTCGCTTCTTTTTTGCCCCACACCAAAACGTTTCCAAAAAGAGCCGATCTACAAGCTCACAACGCATCGCATCGCATCGCAATGCGCTGTGACCTAGTAGATTGGACATTTTTGCAGAATGTTCACCCCTTAATAGGGATGCTAGGGCTGACTGAAGTGAGCAAATAAAATGCCCTAGAACCAGTGTGTTCAAACTGATGGTAGAGCTGGAGTAGGCTGTGGTGTGATGTATGGTCTGTGTCTCGTAGTGAGTCATCCCTTATGGGTCATCCATCACATGAGGCTTACCTCACACACTGTCGTTGTTTGCTGCTACTGCTGTAGTAGTACACTGTGTTAATGGAGGCCAGTGGTTCTCAACCTGTGGGCTACGAGGGTATTGCAAGTGGGCCCCCAGATAAGTGGAAAATAACTAAGATTTTAATGATGATGAAAAAAAAAATTTACATGTTTTTTTTTTTATATCTTTAAAACTTAAAACAATTTTAATTGTGATACTTTACCGATGAAAAGGAACTTAAAAGTATACTATTGTTGGTTCCATTGATCCAAGCCGGAACACAATCGATTGATTGACAATTAAAATAAACATGCTCGGAAAATGCACCCATCTCACCACTTAAGTTTCGGTAAGCGAACTCTTTCGAGATTTTCCAAGCGGGCCCTGATCCAGAGACGGTTGAGAACCACTGATGTAGGCCATCCTCGGACGAGCCCTCCAGTCATCTCCATCCTCCACACATCCTTCGTACACTGCAGTCTCATAATCCCCCCTCTCCCCATCTCCAGCTTGACACTCACTCTCTTCTCTCTCTCATCTTTCCCCTCTCTCTCTCTCTCTCTCTGTTTCTCTCGCATTCAAATTTCAATGAGCTTTATTGGTGTTCAATTCTTCAGTATCAGTTAACCCATTAAGACCGGGAACGCATCTGTGTAACTTGTAAAGACTGTGTAAAGATTTGAGATACAAATGTTCGCTTTAAAAAAAACATTTTTTTTAATCCAAAAAATAGCAGATCTACAAGCTCATAGCACGGCACTCGGTGCCGCGCTATGAGCTTGTATATCTGCTATTTTTGAATAGCTAAAAATGACGTGTGTTCCCGGTTTGAATGGGTTAATAATAAAACAATACAGAAACTATTCAAAGTAACAATTAGTACGTATAGCATCAACACATTTCAAGTATTCTATCTCACAAGAATGATTAGCTTGATTACAAATGCAAGGAGATCATGTGGCATATAGTATACCACAGCTAGCAGCTACAAACACACATTCACTTCCTTTCTCCCAGTTTACACAGCAGTTCGTCAAAATTACATATTTTGTGGAATTTGGATAAGTATGTGTTTCAGATTCTCTCTCTCTCTCTCTCTCTCTCTCTCAGTGCGTTCCTCAGTGAGCAGCTTTCTCAGGACGTAGCAGAGATGCTTCTAGTGGTTCCACGTGACGTAGAAGAGGACGGTTCATGGCTGAACTCGGATGACACCCAGAAGTGATTTTTCTTTTTTTTTTCCTCTTTTGGTTTGGAACAATGACACTACCGGTACATGACATGGGGACGTAACCTCCTGCTCTGAGAGACAAAACAAAACAAACAAAAAAAACACAAGACAAAACCATGCTTTTCTTGTTTCGTTTTTTTTTTAAACAAAATGCTTCTTGACAAATTCTTCAGGGAATGCACTACAACTACAATATTGATACGCTACACTCACCAGTGAACACGCACACACACACACACAAAAGTCCCAAAGAGAATTGAAGACAGGGTTTTTTTTTCCTGCCGAAATGAAGGATTGCTTTGATTGTACCATGGTAGCATTATTAACTTTTTTCTTGCTCTGAGATGACATTGGAGCCACATGTCTCTCTGTGCATTTTGTTTGACACTAGGAAGGTGCACAGGCACCGAACAGAGTTGTAAAAGTATGCGGTACAACTTGAGTTGTTGTGACATACGACTGACCTTCTTTGGAGAAATTGCAAACTTTGTTCATGCATGAAACCTGATCCATTTGGTGCCAGCCTGCTCTTAACGTTACTGAAACACAAAGTCCCAAACGTGAAGTGCAACCCGCCTCAGCCAAGTTTTGAGTAGAAGGGTTTAGATACTCAACAGTACAGTATATAAGCAAAAACACTTCACAAATCCGATAAATAATAAACAGGCCAGCCTACAGGGTCTTTGCGAGGGTGGAGCTTTGCCTGGACGATAAGTGTGTTTTGGGGGTGTTTTTCTTTAAAGCGGATTTACTTAAAATAGCCTACCCAAATTAAGTCAGTGGAGAACTCATTAAATCTGCACCTTCACTGCAGTTGTGGCAGACTTGACTTATTGACAGGCGTCTTACTCAGTGTCAAGCTGCTTGTCAAAGCCTCGACACTTGTCTAAAGGTCAGTCAGTGACAGACTTAAACCACTTATACACTTCAGTGACCAGTGTCCCCCAGGGGTCTATATACTTGGTCCCCTCCTTTTCCCCCCTCTTCATCAAATCTCTTTGCCGGATATGGGCAATTTTGTAGATATGCTATTTTTGGTAAATGTTTGCCTATCATGAGACGCTAGTGCTCCAGTGTCACATTTAGGTAGTCTATAGCAGTGGTTCTCAAACTTTTTCATGTCAAGGACCCCCAAATGGACACCCATCTGAAAAGATATGCCAGGGAGTGGGACCCCCATAAGAGAAGATTTGTATGGCTCTAGCAGTGATTCTCAACCATTTTAATGTCAAGGACATTAATTGGCATTTCTATATCTGGGACCCCAATTTATATTGTAAAATCAATGTTAATTTAACTCTGAGAGTGTACAATTGAGTTATGCGTTGAGTTAAGGGTCCATTTGGTTCCTAACTATCCATTTAGCTGGGGACCCCCTGGAACTCCCTCAAGGACCCCTGGGGTTCCCTAGACAGAACCAATGGTCTATATTATAGGAAGTGCCCTTGTAAAAGGTTTTTGCTTAGCTACTAAAACACAGTCGGCCCATCATGTGCTTCAAGAGAAAATGGTTGAATTATCTTATCAGGCTTTCCATTTAGGAATTCATTGGGTCTGACTTATGCGCCAAACGCCCTAATTCTATCACCATGTACAGTACATACGAGTTGATTAGGTTTTTAGTTTGAGTAGCACCTGAATACACACTCTTTACCCTTTTTTCTGTTTTACTCATCTATGCACTACAGAGGTTAGACTGTTTTAGGACTGGTTGTCTTCCTGGTGGTCTATGCACACACAGGTACTATAGAAGCACTGGCTGCTGGATATGTTCATTGTATGTTAATCCATTAAGACCGGGAACGCATCTGTGTCATTTTAAGATTTCTTTGGCTTTTTCAAAAATCGTGAAAATGTGTGAAAATCTTCGAATATATATATTTTTAAAGCGAACATTTAAAACATTTTGTCCCAGGGACCCCCAGAAGCAAAGATTTGAGTTACACATGTTTGCTTAAAAAATATCTAGATCTACAAGCTCATAGCTTATGAGCTTGTAGATCTGCTATTGAATAGCCAAAGAAATCTAAAATGACAGATGCGCTCCCGGATTGAATGGTTAATTCCTGTTGTAATTTGTCCTTTCCCCCCTCTCCTATTAATCTATGCATATCTAATTGAATGGGAGCATTGTCTTATCGTCACTGTCGGGTGGAAACCTTGTATGTCTAAAACCCTCGTTCCAATGGATCCAATGTACTTAGCATTTAGCAACAAGCTCTTGTTAATACTTTTCACCGGTTAAATACTTATAAAAAACAGACACACTGAACCACTTTCACTTTAAACAATTTTTTAAAAGTAGCAAAAACATCTATAAGCTCGCAACCCGTCGCGATACAGCACATTGTGAGCTTGTCGATCGTCAAATATTTGCACGACCTTGTCATACGATGATGGGGCATTCATTTATGAAAAAAAACTCAAGGTTTCTGCCCGACTGGGATGTTATGTTGCAGACTGTGCAGACTGACGGAAACACACCCAACCAAACTCACGAGGTTCATCATGATACTGAAAACATATTTATATTAAAAGGTTTGATCTGTTTTAAATGGGTTATTACATTGATTAAGGTTCTCTGTCATTTGGATTCCATAGAATATAGTCATCTATGGAAGCTTGTCGCGCACCGAAAATAACAGATCTATAAGCTCACAACACCTTGCGCTGCGACGTGTTGTGAGCTTGTAGATAGTCTGTTTTCGGTTAGTAGTTAGCTATTTTAAGATGAAAGGGTATTTGGAGTGGTTATAATCCATGTTCAGAAGCATCTTCCATAAACATGAATGGTTTCAGATATTTCTTAAAATCTGTGATTTCTTCAACTGTGTAAAACAGCAAGAACATGTGTTTTGAATGGTTAATACCTAAACATTTGACATACTGTTAATTGTTTAGGACACACAGTGATAGTGTGTGTGCTCCTTTTTTGAAAAATCACAGATTGGGCCTAACAAAATGGTTCAGTCATGAGATTTTATTTTGCTTTTTTCCCTGGGTTATTACATTGGAGTGTTGGTAGAGTGCAGGCATGAAGAGGACCAGTCGATCGTTGAGGTTATCGTAGTTATTTTTATTTATATTAGACTCTTGAAGTGTAAAAGGATGCCATTCAAAAGGAGCATTGATATAATACCTTACAAACTCAATTTCAGGGTTACCAAGGTCAGTAGGCAAGGAGGGGGATTCAATGAAATCTCCGACATATCATTACCATATATACACAAAAAACAGCCTATAGAGATCTCAGAAACCCACTGCTATACATAGTTATTATTGCTAGTTACGGCAGGGCTACTGCAGCACCAGTAGCAGGAAGTCGTATTGCTATGTACCTGCTGTCAGTCGCATGGGAATTGTAGTTCTCCACTCTCAAGACCCATCGGGAAATTGTAGTCCCTCTGTTTGGCCTTCATTAAAGGGGCTTGATGGCCCTCGAGTATTTTTATTTTAAGAGCACAGGTTTATTCAGGTATTATATAGACAGTGAAATGTACAGTAGAATAATATCAGAAGATATAATATCAGAAGGTAATACAAGGGAAATACAGAATTGCCACCTATAAAAAGTAAAAAAACAAAACATTTGAATACCAAGTGAGGGAGCTGCATATCCATTCACAGAGAAAAAAAAAGTGTCTTGTTGCTACGTGCCAGTGTTTTTTTCTACAACAATAGGTTTTTTTCTTTTTTTAATATAAAAACTCGAAAATAAATTGGTGATACCGATACATTTAAGAATATAAAACTACAACGCAGTAACGTCAATACCATTTTTGGCTCGCCTCACAGTTAACACAGACTTTGGACAGATAAAAGTGGAACAAAGGGGGTACTTTGACTGACTGATACTTGGTGCATACCTTTTTGCATAACCACACACGACCCTATGTGCCATGATAGTCGAACGTGAGTCCCCTTAAACGCTGCTTCTTAGCTTCTTTTTAAGTGCTTCTAATCACAATTGTCAATGGTACTGACGTTACACGTCTTGATTTCACACCTAGCATTCAGTTTTTTATTTATATTAGTTCTTTTTTTTCCTTTCCATCTCAGTAAAGTGTCCATTCATAAGAAAATTTAACTCTTTGTCTTTTTTTCCCACTACGTTTTTTTTTCCTAACAAAAAATATTCAACGTGAATACAGGTTCCTTGAATGGGAGGGGTTGGGGTGCGATTGACTTCCCCCGTAACCAGTCAGCATGCTGGGAGAGTACTGTACTTTCACAAAACCATGTGATTCAGCCAGATGGGACATTGATGAAGGTCCGAAGGTGTGGTGTAGACAGAAAAGAACGGGGAAAAAATAAGACAAGAAAATACAGTTATTCATCCAAGTCACGAAGATCAACATAAAAGTGGAATGTACATGCTGGTCACTATCTGGCCAGCATCCAAAATGTTATTATAAACTAGTCATTACTACTGTGACACTTCAGGGCAAAGAAGGTTTTGGATTTGAATCACTTAAAACCCTATATACAGTATGTTGTTGTTAACTGGGGTCCCCCAGGGGTCTACAATTGGTCCCCTCCATTATTGCCTCTACAACCAAATCTCTTCAGTGAAAATAGCCAATCTACAAGCTCACAACGCATCGCAAAGTGACACGTTGTGAGTTTGTAGATCCACAAGGCACTTAGAGATAACTGAGGATATACGCTTGTGTTAATGACAGAGTTAATGGTGCGTTCATGCCAAGTGGGAAATGCTTCCCACATCAGAGTGCTCAAGTATTTGAGGTTGGAAACAAACCAGACACCTGTAAGTCTGTTTTGAAAGTCTGTTATTTCTTGTTCAAACCTTTCACTACTAACATCGGCATGTTGCTACTGGAGTTTACATGATGCCAGAGAAGTCTCTGACATCATGAGAAAGCCCTGAGAGTTACCGACTAGGAATCCAGAGTTGGAGGAACATTCACGTACATTTTTCCTACCGGGAAGCCGGGGCATTTCCCAGTTCCTACTTGGCATGAAAATGTACCCTCAACCACTTAAACCCTTATATCCTTTGTCGACTGGGATCTGTACTTGGTCCCCACCTGTTTTCCCTCTACGCCGAATCTCTTAGCCGAAAATATATCTACAAGCTCACAATGCGTCGCGACGTGTTGCTTGTAGATATGCTTTAGATATTTTCACAGAATGTTTTTTGGGATGCTAGGGTTTAAGTGGTTAAACCGTGAGCAGATGAAGAAATAGTGATGCCACCAGAAAGAAAAAAAAACAAAACAGGCCAGCTTACAGGGTCTTTGCGAGGTTGGAGCTTTGCCTCCGCGTTAAGTTTTGTTTTGCGGTCATGTTTTTACGGAGTTAAAATGGGCATTGTACACTAACAGTAATGATAGATGGTTATGTGACAAGTACAGAGGAACTCACAGAAGGGGGTGGGGACTGTCTTTCAGTCAAGGGCAGGCTCTCATAGCCAGGGTTGCCATTGGAGGAAACGTTTGGAGTCCTGCATAGAGACAGAGAGAGATAAAGGACAGAGAGAGGGAAGAGGAGGAATGGAGGAATGAACGAGAAAAAAAGGGGGGGAAAACGGGTGAGACACGTCGAGAAAGACATAGGGTTGAGGGGGGGCCGGACAAGTGGACAGGAGGCCGAAGGAAAGGTAAGAAGAGAAAGAAAGGAAGAGTGATTAGAAAAATGATGCGGAGTGATATAAATGTATATACAGAGCTGAATGAATATACAGTCATCTGCAGATGCACTTTAAAGTCAGGACTGCAACTCACCAAATTCCATTTTGGAATCATACTTTTTTTCTCAATTAGTCTAACACCTGCATGCAAAAGCACAGCAAGCACACAACGCCAAGCCATTCCATTTAAGAGGAGCTGACTGTAATTGTAGTGTTGGTTTTGGTTGGTTTGATTTAAAAGACTTTGGCCGTTAGCTTTAGGTCAGTATCTCTGTAAAGGCGGTCTTAATGATGGATGTGGGAGCAGTCAGAGGGTGTTAAATGTTATGGAGTTAGGCTTCCCAGAGCAGGGGTTCTCAAACGTCTTTATTTCAAGGACCCCCCCGTAACTCTGAGGGCGTACAAATGGAACCAAATGGACCCGTAAGGGTCCATTTGGTTCCATTTGTACGCTCTCAGAGTTGCAGACCTGTAACGGCCCATTTGGAACCCCCTTAATGAACCCCCGAGGGTCCCTGGATCCCACTTTGAGAACCACTGTTCTAGAGTATGAGCTAACCTCGGAAAGTCCAAGGAGAGACAGGGGGAAAGAGTTGCAGAAGAGTGGACGGTGAGAGAATGGAGAAGCCAATGTGAGGACAATGAAATGGGGGGGGAGAAAAAGCCAAGCGAGCAGAGAAACAAGGCATGACTAAGGAAAGAGTAGAGACCGAACAAGACAGGAGAGGAGGACAAGTCCAGAGGAACAACTGTGGAGAGATCTTGATCACGTATGACGACAAGGACTTTGGACGCCACGGTGGTGCAGATGACGAGATGAGAGTGATGATGGAGGTGGCCGGGCGGGCGGAGAGAGAGGTCGGGGGGGCGACAACCTGAGCCCTCACATCACCGAGAGGGGGAGGAGGGGGTTTAACGAGCGCGACCTCGCTGTCACTGACACCTTCCCCACAACCCCATAGTAGAAGTAGCAGTAGGAGTGGTGGTCGCAGTGGTCTACTACTGGTTGAGGTCATTCGAAACATGAACCAGATCTGTTGGGCAAACGTTTCGAGCGGAAGGAAGGGATTGGGGGGAGGGGGGGGGGGCTACGTCGTCTGTCTTGGAAATCGCTCGACAGACGGACCCATAGACAGACACACAGACAGACAGACCTCGGGTAATTGTGTCTGTTCTCCCCCTGCCTATACGCTGTTGCAGTCCACATTGACCTGTCTGTGTGTCTGTCTGCGTTTGCATGTGCTTGACCCTGGCAGCTTGCTGGCTTTTGGTCTGTCCCTGCCATGTGTCTAAATAAAAGTAAGAGTACAGTATGTAATCCTATAGTTACCTCTTAGACCACCCTCGCCTCTTCTCTATATCCACAGTAATTCTCTAACCTTGCCTACACTGAGCTCTCTGTACTTAGGTAGGGGTGGATGTGTGAGGCTATGTTCAAAATCTTGTCGTTATTTGTCTTCAATGCTAATACGTGTGTTAAGTGCTGTCAAGCTAACATGTTTGCAACTATTATCTATTATGTCACTTATTTCTTTAATGGCTAAAGCTCAGCAGCCAAGCCAAAGTGTCTCTCCATTACTGTTATCCGTACTGTGTGTTGCCAAACTGCATCCTAACCATAATCTCTGCTCAGCTGGGGGGGGGTCTATATAGATATTTTACCTTAGCTAACTGATCTAGAATCAGCCGTTCATCTCCCAGCATTAACATGAGACACAGGGAGACCGAAACACAGAACTGATGTCAGTGTCTTAAAAAGCATCATTTATACGTCATCGTACGACCAGTATCGGCAATGGTGTTATTTCCGCCGTACGACAACGTATAAATTAGGCTTCAGGACCGTTCTTAGTCCTTCTATCTGAAACTTCTATGGGGGTGGGGTTCGGGGTGCACTCTGCCTGTCTGTCTGTCTGCGTGTCTGTGTGTCGGTGTTACTCACGGGAGCGGCGGCGCGCTAGAAAAGGGGGGTGTCCAGCCGGCCCCCGGGTAATTATAGAAGGGGGGCAAGGCCCCTCGCTGAGACCCCGTGGCCGTCTGTCTACGTGCCTGATGGGTGGTGAAGGGGTCCTCGCTCTCGCTGTCCGAGTCTTCGTACTCCTCCGAATCACTGTCGCCGCCGACAACAAGTAGAGAGAGAGAGAGACAGATGTGTGAGCAGAGGAATAATAGTCCCCATGTTTACATGTACTGCAGTGAAGCACTGCTGTTTACTCCCTGCTGCAAAGTAACTTTATATCATAGAACACGTTTGTTTTAATCCCTTGTTTGCAGTTTATGTTGTAGTCACACAGTGTAAAAAATGGACCCTCACACTGCTAGGAAAACGGCAGCCTACGTCCCTATTTTGGCCATGTCATTATAAGCAAAGCGTTTCCAAATCTTTCACAATTTGTTAAATTTTGTTAATTTTATAAGTGGAAAATAGCCTATGTACAAGCTCACAACGCAACATGTTGTGAGCTTGTACATATTTTCGAATAGCATAATAAAATAGGGCGTAAGTAGTTAATTAACTCTTCAGGGAAGCCTACTTCCCTGAAGAGTTTGCTACCGTTTGCTAACAAACAACAAACAAGCAAACAAACACACTCACACACACAATAGAGATTACAATACCCGCAGGCCATCCTGCTGACCCATCCACGGCACGCATACCACATAGATTAGACACACAAACGCACTTGTAATGTCATAGGTTTGTGTTCATACTATGGCCCAACTTAATTGTGACATATCTCTCCACCTGATTGCAGTCTTCTCCAATGGGCTGTATGCCTTTAACCACTTATATGTCATGTACTGTAAGTAACTGATATGTCTTTGTTAAAGTAAGAGTTAAAAATCTCTATAGTGTATACTGATAGTAATCATTGCTATGAGTGTTTGGTCTCCCCCTCTCTCCAGCTCTTTAGTAAACAGAAAATAGATTTTCAGGTCGGGATACCAATTTGATCCAATCAGGAGAGAGAACTAACACCAATCAGGAGAGAGAACTCAAATAAGATACTGTATAGTGAAATTGGAAGATTCCTGACCTGAATATTTTCTGTTTACTAAAGCACTGAAGAGATAGGGAGACCCTTATTAAAGAACTAACTTTTTAACAAAACCAAAACATCACTTACATATCATTTACACCAATATACTTTGTTGTATGACGAATAGCAAAAATAGCCGATCTAAATTTTGTATTATTATTATTTATGGACAATTAATCGCCTCGTAGGGACGCCAGGGTCTTCAAGTGATTGACACCTTGAAAAAATATATATGCAATAATAATAATTGTATGTATAACAGTGTATGGATCTTTTCCCCCCCCATGTTTGACCAACAGTTGACATGATGTGTGTCTTCATACTGTAGCTAGTTTCTGTTTTAGTGCTACTATGAATGCAGATTCACTGCAATGGGATGACGCTATTCACAGACAGATCAAAACAAATTAAATCCCCTTCTTGATCTCTCTTAAGCTTTTGCTGCCTTTAAGCAGCTGTCTGTGAGACAGTGGAAAAATATCAACTGCAGGGAAGAAAAAAAAACCTGTAATAAACCTGCGGGTTGAAGGCTGCACATTGGAAATAATAAGCCGAATATTTTTACTTCAAAGCGTCATTCCTGCAAAATATACAATAACTCAAAAATCACCCCATATTTACACTAGCAACACATGCATGGCTTTCTCATCAGTTTCACGTTTTCATTGAATGCTGACTGCAGCAGTACTGACACACACACCCACCCACCCACCCACCCACCCACCCACCCACCCACACACACACACACACACACACACACACACACACACACACACACACACACACACACACACACACACACACACACACACACACACACACAACCAACCCCCACCCCCACACACACACACGCACACACACACCTTGGGAAGCTCCTCCAGGCACCAGGTAGGGAGCAGAGGAGGGCAGTGAACGCCAGAGCAGACAGGAAGGAGTAGAGGGAGAGGTACAGCAGCCCCTCCATTCCATCGTAGCACAGGCCTTTCAACGAATCTATGTAGTCCTGAGAGCAAGAGGTGGGAAGCACTACTTAAACCAATGGTTCTCAAACAAACTTTATTTATTTATAAGGGTCCATTTGGTTCCATTTGTACATTCTCAGGGTTGCAAACTTGAAAGGGTCCATTTGGTTCCTAACTAGTTGCTAGGGACCCCCTGGAACCCCCTCAAGGACGCCTGGGGGTCCCCGGACCCCACTTTGAGAACCACTGACTGAAATAAAGGGACACCATCACACTTCTGATGTGCATTTCAGGCAAATGTTGGTGGTGATGACCATAGTCTGCCGGTGTCTGTCTGTCTGGCATGCAGATATGCCCAAATATGGGCGTATTTGCCGATTAGCGCTGATGTCAGGCTTGTCCGACGTCAGCGGAAATCGCCGTTGTTAAGCAACAGTGTTTTGTGTGATGTCAGACACATGAGAGAGAGGAGAGAGAGAGATGAAGATAGATAGACACAGAGTGAGGGATGGAGAGGGGGAGGGAGGGATGGAGAGGGGGAGGGAGGGAGGGAGGGAATGTGAGAGAGAGCCTGTTTCACACGCACAATGACCCAGCCAATGCAGGGTACCAAAACCTGTGATTTTTTTTGGTGTTGATTTGCAGGTACTTCTTCACACTGCATGTCTTGAAACACACTACTGTATATATATATAGTCATTATTGATCCACTGTTGACATAGTCTGTTCACTCATTCAGAGTCCTTGTGCAGATATATAGCCAGAATATAAACTCATTGTTTTTATTGTCTCCGCCAGGAGACTATGTTTTCACTTTCCGTCCCCCCCCCCTCGGCCAAGCTAACATTGGTCAAGCCTCGCGTGACACGTGACAATACGTTGAAAGAGTGTGCTCTGATTGGCTAGTGAGACGCATGACGTATAGCGGCCTATAAATAGATGTGTCACTTTGAAAGAGTCTGTGTCTCTTTCAAAGTGAGGTAAGACAGGAATAATCACGAAATGGCTGAGAAATAGCTTAGACAGGATTAATCAATATTTGCTGGCGGAGACTTGTGCTCCGAGGAGCACATTTTCTAGTTTATCTTTGGTTTGGTTCTTGATTCTTACTCTTCTCTTACCTGTGCCTCTCCTGTGTTTCATTCTTACTGCTGTTGCTGCTATGATGACACCTGAATTTGACTATGGGGATCAATAAAGTTTTATCTTGTTTATCTATGTAAAGCAGTATGTTTTCTTCTCCTGTATAATCTGTCATGTGTTGCTGGAAGTCATGGACAACATGAGGTTGGCAGTTAGTGACACGGTCATTGATACACATAAATGTGTTAATATATGAATTAGTTAAAGATGTATACGGTTGAGGAGGAGGAGGTGGTAACTGTAAGTAGGATCACTTATTAAAATACTGCATATTACTTACAGTAATTTATCCTAAAGAATAGCACAGTGCGATTATAGTTTACACAATTAAGAAATGCAGAATATTCACTTATGAGCCAAACCACAGTAGAACTGAAGTTGGAGAAAATACATTTATTTCCTAAATAATTGAGGCTAGTAATGATGAAGTAATCATTAACACAATATCTATATAAAATAATCAGAATGATTGCCTATGTCATCATAATTTATTCATAATCATACATTATAATATCAGTCCAGTACAGTGTAAGCCTGCCCTACAACAGTAGCCTAGAGTTACCTTGTTGAGACCTCGGCAGTTCAGTAGCGCCACCAGCTGGTGGAAGTTGCTCTCTGTGGAGTTGAGTATCTGCTGGACCTCCCTGAGAGATTTCTACATTGACAAACATCATGTCATTTGCACAGTGAAATGAGTGAATAAACTCAGAATGTAATAAATCAGTGTTGATTTCGTCGACTAAAACTATGACGAAAAATGTTCGTCGACTACCTTTTTTCACTGACCAAAACAAAAAAATAAAACTACGATGACTAAAACTAAGACTAAATATATTGACAATTTCGTCAACAAATAAAAACTAGACTAAAATGTTATGGAGGGACTAGTGGAGAAGGGATTCAGTATAACTAAAAGTCAAGTAATTTTATTTTTGATTGTGCTCGGGTGTTGTGCTCTGAAAATAGCAGATCTACAAGCTCACAACGCGTCGCGCTGCGACGCGTTGTGAGCTTGTAGATCTGGCTATTAACGGCTATTTTCAGCATGCAACCAAGTGTAAAATCAGCCATTACGGTGCCATCACGGCGTGCCAAAATACATTTTAGTCGACTAAATCAACTGTAGATTTAGTCGACTATAATCTTATGATATTTAGTCGACTAAAACTAGACAAAAACTAAAACATTTCATATGACTGAAATATGACTAAAACTAAATGGAATTTTATTCAAAAGACTATGACTACAACTAAATGGAATTTTATTCAAAAGACTATGACTAAAACTAAATAAAAATGTGCTGTCAAAATCAACACTGTAATAAATTGAGCAGAGTGACGCATGCTGACAGTGTACTGTACCTCAGCTTTGGGAAACTGTGGGAGAGCGTTTCTGTCCAGACTTGAGAGTTGTGTGTGCATGTTGGACAGAGCCCTCTGTGACTGGGTCAGCAGCTGGACACAACAGAGGGGTCGCTGGGATTAGAGTTTCTATTACACTTTGTAAAAGAAACCTTTCTTAAAAATAGATTTCTCTGACGCGTTTCAAAGAAATTGGGGCCTCGGTATTAGGTCTATCTTAACTCCCCTATACGAGAGTGTACGTTTTGGTATAAGTATATGTGCCATGCTAATGTTTTGCTATATTTCTGTGTATTTTGATATGTCCTTTTTTCAGTTAAAAACGTATTTTTTTTAATGCTGATGCAGATCTAAGAGCTTGTAGTGGGGCTATTTTTGAATAGCCGAAGTACAACATAGCAGTGGTTAAACTCAACTGATGCCAACAACCAGATACAGATATATTGTATATAGCAAACATAAATAAAGAAAAAGACAAAACTGCAAAACATTATGATAATACAGTTGTGTCTCCTTGTGTTTTTCTTGTTATGGTTGAGAGATCAATTTTAGATGATATTCTAATTTAAAAATAATAATGAATTAAGCTCATACATCTCAGATTAAAGCACAAATTGTCGTCCTACTGTAGGCTACTGTACCTGTTGGAAGGGACTGTTCATACGGCTGTTGCAGGTCAAGTAGTAGTCCAACACATCTGTATGTACACAAACAAAGAGACGACCAGAGATCTACTTGGATACATGTGGAATAAAAGAAAGGGTAACTAAAGGTACAATTTGGAAGTGAGGTTATCAAAGGAATAACACAGAAAATGTAAGGTGGTTTGTTCAGTAACAGGGTTCTCCTCATCTCTCCAGCTCAGGTTGGGATACCAATTTTCAGGAGAGAGAACTCAATTGGAACATTTCTTAACAACTTAATTCCCACAATAAATAAATAAATAAATAAATAAAATATGGAAGCCAGGGTTAAAGTGGGTAACAAATGTTTTATTAAATTGTTCAATTGTGATATTATCAAACCAATCTCAAACATATCAGACAGTCGTGTGTTTACTTCAGTGTGACCAGAAGCAGGGATAAAACATCCCCACCGGCCATAAAAATGTATGAAATGTCAAAAGCAGAGGCAAGGATCCCCCTCCCTAGCAAATCCAACCCTGACTTCATGGCTGGACTAAAACGACAGTTCACTCTCATAATTTTGTACAGATGAGTATGCTACTGTACCTGCACTGGTCCCAGAGTTGAAGTGGGTGGAATTGAGAACGAACGAGTTAGGATCCGAGCAGAAGTCACTTAGAGCCTGATGATGAAGAGAGTGCGGGGGGGGGGGGGGGGGGAGACAGAGACAGAGAGACACACAGAGAGAGACAAAGACAGAGACAGAGAGAGAGAGAGGGGCGGGGCAGAGGAAATCAGAAGAAAAATAGTTAGACCAGGTGGTACGGAGAAAGACGCATCAAAATCACAACATGGAACATTTAGTTTTACATTGGGGACTGCTCTCTTTTTCAATAATAAAGAAATTAAAGAAATTCAGAAAGAAAATTCTTACATTTTCCAGAAAAATACCAAATTTCTATTTTGTCTCTCGAGCTGAAAATGTTTAGGAACCCCTACTGGAGATCGCCGATTCGAGATGGAGATTTATTACAAAATGATGAATAAAAAACACAGATTAAAGGTCAGCTTTGTCGATTGTTTCTTAACGGAATCCTAACGTTCTATTGTGAGGATGTAAAATCTGTTCACAAGAGCTCGCTCTCTCTGCACTGGAAAATCACCGCCGGCCTACCGACGTAAAACAATAAATTCCACTCAATGAATAGAGATCAATTTAAATGCACTCATTCGGGTCAGGAGCGTGGAAAAGGAAAGCGATCGCATTGGGAGAAGTTACTGGTGGCACACTGACCAGCTGACACACTTCCACTGTACTACATGTGTACTGCCGGTGGCTGAGCTGCTATTGATCATCTACTGACTGACGCATGGAGCTCTAGCCCAGATTAATAGACACCTCTCTGAGCTCAGAACATCACCGCTCCTGAACCTTCTCCATGTTTACAGTGTTGTCGTTTAGGATGTATATAGGGCGGACATAGCTTAGTGGGTAGAGAGGCTGTCTGGTAATCACAAGGTCACCGGTTTGCCCCCCTGCAGGCCTCCCCCAGTATACGTGTCAAAGGTTTCCTGAGCCACCAGCTGGGTTAAGCTGAAACTTTATTAATGCCCTGCTGGATTAATAAAGGTCTACCTTCATCAGCCGCAGTGGTGGTAAAAGTACTAACATTCTTTACTTAAGTAAAAGTATTAATACTATGAAGTAAATGTACTCTGTTACAAGTAACAGTCCGGAATTCAAAATGTACTTAAAAGGTAGGGTAAGTGATATTTTTGGGTATTTTTTTTTTGTTTTGTTAAAAAGGTTAAAGTACTATGTTCTGATAGTAATCATTGCTACAGAGCGTTTGTTCGGTCACAGTGGTCTCTCCAGCTCTTAAGTAAAGAGAATATAGTACATTTTCAGGTAGGTGACAAAATGTAAGCTTTAACATTTTCCTCTGAGATGTAGTGGAGTAGACGTAAAAGTATTGGAAATTGGAAATACTCAAGTCAAGTACAAATACCTCAAAATTGCACTTAAGTACAGTGCTTGAGTACATGTACTTAGTTACTTTCCACCACTGATCAGCCACATAACCTCTGCTCTCTGCATCGTCCCCATGAATAATTTTTCTCAGCTTTGCTGATGTGCATTTTCCTAAACCACCGAAGTTCCCGACACGGATGGTTCCTGAAGTGTTTTGTGCAGTGGAAATGGGGCCCTAAACATACAGCACACAATCACGGTCAGCATGAGGTCGCCCCCTGCCAGAAGAGGGAGTGAGAGCCACACATACAGACCAGTCAGTCAGTCAGTCAGTCAGGCAGGGAACAGAGGACCAGAAGAAGAGGAGGAGGGGTGGAGAGGATAGAAAGCCCAGCCAGGACAGCAGAAATCGGGCAGAGCGAGGCCCTACAGCTGGCCCATTGTTCCACTGTCAGTAAACATGGACAGAGCCGCTCTGTTTTGGGGCGCGCACACACATAAAGGCCTTTGGGACATCTCCCAGCAGCTCCACATGACACAGGACACTTTAACCCATTAAGACCGGGACAACATAATTTTTAGATTTCTTTCGGCTGTTCAAAAATAGCAGATCTACAAGCTCATAGCACGGCACCGAGTGCCGTGCTATGAGCTTGTAGATCTGCTATTTTAGAAAACCCCAAAAATGTGTGCAAATCTTTGAATATATATATATTCAAATATGATTCAAATCTTTGCTTCTGGGGGTACCTGGAACAAAACAGTTTGAGATGGGGGTCCGCGGTCAAATACATATCATTTTGAGGGTCCTTGACATGAAAAAGTTTGAGCACCACTGATATAGAAACATAGGTTTTTTTCAGAATACTGTTGGGATTTAGAAGACATTTGTAGAATCGGCTTCAGGTCTTAAAGTGTTAATCCAAGCCAATCGCAGAAGCCCACACACCCCTAAACCCCTATGGAGACACTTGGCACTGTTGGCAAATGGGTTAAAGTTTCTGCCCTGTGTGTTTTTTTGCACCTTATGTCTTATGTCTACCTGCTGCTATGTGGACAAATGTGTTACCACTTTCGTACCTTATGCTTGACCTCATGTACATACTGTATCTGCTGGTCTTATGCTATGCGTATTTACGTGTATGTATGTAGATATCTTGATCTTTTTTTATGTTCTCTATTGTTTATTATTACCTAATATCATTGTTTTGACCAGAACATTCTAATGCTTCATATTGTTAATACCATTATATCGCAAACGATAAGGCACAACAGGTGTCTCGGTATAGGAAAATAACTTATATGATAATCTATGACAGGGTGTGCCGGTGTAGGAAACTACTAGCGTACAATAATGCACGATGGGGTGTCCCAGGATAGGAAAACAACTTGCGATAATGTATGACAGGGTGTCCCCCCGGAGAGGAATTCCACAATACCAAGCAGAGTGGAGTGCCCCCGCCCCCCCCTATCCTGCTCCATCTCCAAAAAAACAGCCACCCTTTGCTTCTGAGCCCAGCCAAAACAATACCGCCCTTCAAATACAGTGAGCCTTACCAGAGCTATCTGTCCCTTCACTGCCAGGGAAGGGAACGTCGCCTTGGGGCATGAGCTTTGATTGAAGAGGCACATCATAAAACGTTCCCTATCTTCATTGTGTGTCCGACAAAAATGTCAGCGCACAGAGAGAGAGATATATATGGCGGGGTGGGGGCTATTGCCAATGAGAGAAGGCGACACACTACTCGCGTTATTTTTGGTGTTGAAAGCGTCTTTCAGCTTGGCCTCTCGGGCTGAACACGCTACAACGTCCCTGCTACTAGCAGTGGTGGAAGTAACTAAGTACATGTACTCTGTACTTAAGTACAATTTTGAGGTATTTGAGTATTTCCAATTTCCAATACTTTTACTTCTACTCCACTACAACTCCACTACATCTCAGAGGCAAATATTGTACTTTTACTCCACTACAATTATTTGAAAACTTTAGTTACTAGTTACTTTGTAGATTTTGATTATTATTACAAAACCACTTCAGACCTATATATACTTTGGCAATTTGAGCTTGTAGATTGGCTATTTTCAAAGGACTTTTATACATTTGAAAACATGTGAAATGGGACTTTTTGCATAATGAGTACTTTCTACTTTTGGTACTTTAAGTACATTTTGATACCAATACTTTTGTGCTTTTACTCAAGTACATTTTGAATTCTGGACTTTTACTAGTAACAGAGTATTTCTACATTGCAGTATTGATACTTTTACTTAAGAAAAAATTGTGAGTACTTTTTCCACCACTGCTAGTCACGTTACGGAGAATTTGCTTTTACTACCTTTCACTCTGTCACACACCACTTAGCTATGCCCCCCCCCCCCTCCCCCCTCCATCCCCATCTCCATCCATCCAGCCTTATTCTCTCTAAACCTCTCTCTGTCTCTCTGATGGTCCCCCCAGGGCCCCGGAGGCTCTCTGACGACCTCAACATTAAAGCATCTCCCTGGATGAGTTGTTCATTTACCCTCACTCACTTGCTTTTGCTGCCTTCCCTCTCTCTCTCTCTCTCTCTCTCTCTCTCTGCCACTCTCTATCCCCGTCAGCTCCCTGTTCTTTGTTTCTTTTCTTTCACTCCCCTTCTCTTCCACGTCCTTCTTTCTCCCATTCAATTCCTTCATTTTCTTCCCTCTCCTCCTGTCACTTGCTGTCTTTTTCTTTCTCTCTCTCTCCCCAATTTGGTCTGCAATGTTCGCTCTCTATATCAACAGACTCTCTCTCTCTCTATTTTCGCCTTTCCTTTTTTATCTTTATTTCTATTCCATTTAATCCTGTCTCTGTCCCATTCTCAACACCTCCCTCTTCCTCCCGTTCCCATGCACTTGTGTTTTTCTCTCCGTTTTAGCGTCCTCTCTCCATCTCTGTCTCTTTCCCTCTCTGTCTCTCTCCCTCTCTGTCTCTCTCCCTCTCTGTCTGTCTCTCTGTCTCTCTGTCTCTCTCTCTCTCTCTGATGTTGAAGCGAGTTCTCATTTAAAGCGCTCGAGTCGTGTTCCATCTTCCATCTTTGCTTCCCGGCGCTGAACACCCACACATACACGCAACGCACTTAGATACACAAACACCGGCTCTGACGCACCAGCGCACTTTTCACCCGCAAACACACAAAACCACACACATGCAAACACACACACACATTGCATCTTTAATCTCTGCCCCATTTTCCTGCCTGTTTGGTGATTTGCCACTACTGCAGAGTTCCCTAGGAGGCAGCTCTTTTCACAGTTTAGCACAATGAGCACATCAACACACACACACACACACACACACACACACACACAGAGTGCGCTGTGTTTTGGATTCCCGGCATCCCCTTGGCCTGCCATGGCGGGTCAGACCCCTGAAGGTCTCTCTTCCTGCAACCAGTGAGCCAAAATCCCCCTGTTTGGTCCCCCCATTCACTTTCTTTTTGTTGCACCCCCGTCCCCCTCATCTCTGTTACCCTGCACCCCATCCCCTCATTTCTCTAACCCCCCCATGCTTCCCTTGTCTCTGGAGCATTTGTATGGGGGTTAGAATAGTTTAGCGGTTTAGAGAACTGTCCACCCCTGACAACCAGGACAACATACTGGTGATGGCCTACAAGGTAATCAAGGGCATTGCCATGGCACCCAGGTACCTTCAAGACATGATCCACCCCATACACCCTTTACCACTCACTTAGATCACCTAACACAAGAGGCTCTGTTCATCCCTTCCCTAAAACACCCTGGTCAACACCCCTCCTCCTGGCCCCCAAGCTGTGGAATAAACTCCCTCTTGCAGTCAGGACTGCAGACTGGCTCCCCATTTTCCACCGCAGTTTGAAACCCCACCTCTTCAGACTCTATTGAGAGAATATTGGGTTTCATAACTCTCCTCCACATTTCTAATACTTTTTGTAATTTTCAATCTGTATACTTCTATGACCTATCATAGAAGTATACAGATTGAGTGGGCAAGGGCCGAGCGCATGCCTCCTTCAATGCATGAGAGCCAACTGACCTACTTGTCACCTGACAGGGGGGAGTTTCCCTGGTTGGACATAGCGCGTGGAAGGAACACGTTATTCCAACCAGTTCCCTTCCCCTCCATCAGGCGCCCCGGCTGTCATGGGGGAGGCGGTATAGCGACCAGGATTACTACATGTTTTTGTGAGGGTATTAACTACCCTGAGAGACACTGGGAGAACATGCAAACTCCACACAGAGTAGGCCCTTTCGCCAACCCCACCTAGGGTATGGGCTGAACAAGGACAAAAAAAAAATCTCACAATTGCACTAATGCACTTATATGTGTATTTATGTATATATGTTTATACCTTGCTGCACATCAGTAATTGTATGAGTAATAAATCAATCCCTTTTGAACCTCTTGAGTCTTGAAGTGATGTCAATCCAACAAATTAATCATGTGCAGAATGCAGGACGTAAATACATTGTATTGCATCTATTATGAGATTATAACTGATTGTAAATGCTACTGGAAGCTGTAATAGTTTAAATATCTGTTGTATCGGGTGTGTTGTAGTCCTGTGTGTGGCATGACATGTAAATAAGATAATTGATTCAATAAATGTATTTGACTGTAGCAACAGGAAGACAATAAGCACAGGCATAAGATTCGGGGGAGTAGAACTATGACAGGGAGTGACTATTTGGCACCATTGACAGTGGAAATCAAGACCGCCGACTCCTCATCAATCTGTGTGGTCCACAGAGACTGACACCCGAGAGAGTATGGTGCTTTAGGCAGATCATCTGTGCTGCTGCACAGTCAAATCTAGAGTGTTAATTTAACTTTGAGATTTGATTGATTCGCCCCGAGAGTCCAGTCTGGTCCCATGCAGCCCTGAATGCTTATAGATGCGTCTGGGAAATTGGAAGGTCGCCAGTTCAACCCTGGGCTAGCCCACTCTACGTGTTTAAGAGGTCCCTGGGCAAGACACTTAACCTCTTAACAGCTGGCCCCATGCGCTCCTCTGATCTACTGCAGCGAGTCCCAACCTGTGGGGCCGGGGCCCACTGGTGGGCGGTGAGGATATTGCAAGTGGGCCCCCAAATAATTGGCAAAACACTGAGATTTTTATGATAATATAACATAAATATATATATATATATATATTTTAAATGCTAAGAAAATGTCATAGTATTGTTTCTTTAAAACAACAAAAATGTGTTTTCATTGTGATACTGATAAATAGAAACTTAAAAAATGGTACGTTGGTTCCATTGATCTAAACCGGAACACAATCGATAGATTGATCGTTAAAATAAACATGCTCTGAAAATGCACGTTGTGTAACCACCCATCTGACCACTTAACAGTGGTCAGATGGGTGGGCGCATTGGGGGAGCATGGGGGTAGCATAGGGGTAGCATAGAGCTGTTAAGGGGTTAAGTGTCTTGCTCAGGGACACTTAAAACACATAGACTGGGCCACGAACACTTTCAAGATTCTCAAGTGGGCCCTGAACCAGAAAGAAGGTTGGGAACCGGACCCACTGATCTAGATCTGGATGAATGCATAAAAAGTCATTTCCCTTTCCCTTATTACTCACCACCACCGTGGCTGTCTCCAGACCCAGTGAGCCCCAGCTCAGGAACAGAGCCAGCCATGCCAACACTGTCATCCTGGGGAAAACAGCACGCACACGCACACACACACACACACACACACACACACACACACACACACACACACACACACACACACACACTTGAGTCAAGAAGCCGCTTTGATGTTCCGTCCAATACTGTGTCTGGTCTGTCTTTTTGTTATTCTAATGTCTGATTTATTTTGCGCTGAAAGGGAAGTGGATAATGCGTGCAGTGTGTCACAGGGAATTCACACCTGTAGGTCGTGAATCTTGGCCTTTTTCTGGCACGCGGCCAATTTCCTTTAGCACTTTCTATTTTTATTGAGGCAGTTTTATGGGTAAAGATGTGAGTAAAACCAAACGGCGAAGGAGAGCAGCTCCAGATAACGCACCGCTGGGCTTCCCTGCATCACCAAACTACATACACTTGCCCCAAGTGTGTGTGTGTGTGGTGTGTGTGTGTGTGTGTGTGTGTGTGTGTGTGTGTGTGTGTGTGTGTGTGTGTGTGTGTGTGTGTGTGTGTGTGTGTGTGTGTGTGTGTGGTGTGGTGTGGTGTGGTGTGGTGTGGTGTGGTGTGGTGTGGTGTGGTGTGGTGTGGTGTGTATGTACTTGTATTACTATACTAGTGAGGGCCAAATGTCCCTACAAGTATAGTAAAAGTCGAGAAATGGTTGTTTTATGGTTAAAAAAAGATGTTATGGTTAAGTGCAAGTCTAAACTTGCAATTAGGAAAAGATTCCGGTTGGGGTTAGGATTAGGCATAGAGTTTTCCATATTTCTGTCGCACACCAAAAAACTGCTGATCTACAAGTTGTGAGCTTGTAGGGTTAGGGTTAAAAATGGTGGAACATTTTAGAATTGGCATTCATTAAACAACCGTCCTATAATGTTGAAGTCCTCACAAGTATAGTAATATAAGTGTGTGTGTGTGTGTGTGTGTGTGTGTGTGTGTGTGTGTGTTTAAACTTACAGTATGAGCAGCCAGCGTGCTTGCTTGGCTAGTCCCAACAGGATGAACAGCATTATTATCAGGTCCAGCAGCAGCAAAAGTACGTAGGACAGCCACCTACCACACACACACACACACACACACACACACACACACACACACACACACACACACACACACACACACACACACACACACACACACACACACACACACACACACACACACACACACACACACACACACACAGTGAGTTACATATAAAAAAAAACTATATTTATCCATTAGAAAAGCTAGTTGGAATCCCTCAGGGAGCCAGATGGTTATAACTTTAACAACTTAAGCCCTGTACACTTTGCCGCACAACAAATAGCAAAAATAGCCGTTCTACATGCTCACAACTTGTCGCATCATGACGTGTTGTGAACTTATAGATCAGCTATGCTGTGTTTTTGTATTTTTTTAAAGAATAATAACATGCTGACACAATTGAATGATGACACAAGTTAAACATTCAGCAAGTAAAGTTTAGCTTTTTGTTTTACTTTCATGCCAACAACATTAATAGACACTGGTGACATTTTGGAACAAATGTCATCCAATGTCAATAATTTAAACATCATAGTGGTGAGGAATATCTAAATGGAAATGAATGAGAATATGATCAGTGATGAAGGGAACACGGTCCATGCTCTCTCGGCTGTCTAAAAATGTAATAATATAGTAATACACCAATACATTATTATACTTCAACTTCAAGTGTTAGTGTTAGTACGTGTATGAGGCTGTATATACATTACACCTGCTTGTTAGAATAATTTTTACAATTAATGCAGTCATGTTGAGATTGACACAGAGCTCACTCAGCAGCATGGGCTGTGGCTACTGGGCCTCTGGTGTCGGAAAGGATGCGACCTACATTTGTCATTTCCTTGCAACCAAATGTCTGACATGATAAATCAAATGTCCCTGCATGCCTTTTGTAATTATACGAAGCCATTCTAAGAACGAAACCAAGGCTTTTGCGGCCAACGCTATTCTTGCAGATGAGTGAAGTAACCAAAGATGCGTAATTGTCTGTACTAGGTCTTTACCCTGTATTATTGTGGTTTGGATTTCGATGAAACCCGCCGTGGGCCTTACACAGACGCGTGAGGTTGAAACCACACAGAGGCAAATTGAAGGCTGAAAAATATGCGACCATTGTCTTCATTTCCTTCGAGAGTCTGTCATTTACACGAATGCCTTGTGCACGTACTTCCTTGATCACATACCAACATGCTATAGTTTTTGTACTTGCCTACAGTATACGGCCTGCAGTTTGGAGTAAGCTATTTGTCCTGCAGTATTTTAACTACAGCACTGCACTTGACAAACAGACTTGATAGTTGAAAAATTGGATGTGTAGTGGTGCTGCAAACAGGGCATCGCATTACCTTAACGTACCATATCTCCATATATTTTAGTGTTCCAGCAGCTCACAAGCAGTGTACAAGTACTGTAGCTTTCCCTGCATTGCTGGGGTTACTGAACTGTCACTTTGCAACACGTCGATCATCAGGATTCGATACCCAGCATTGGCTGAATTAATCCCCATCTCACTCTCCCTCCCTCCCTCCCTCCCTCCCTCCCTCTCTCTCTCATTGATCAAGCTCATGTCAGACTTAACTCCCCCTGAGATCCCCAACATGACCATCTGAGCAGGCACGTGCACACATACATGAAAGTGAGCTTGAGCATTGAGCACCTGCCCTTTTACCCGTCGGTAAAAAAGTGCCCCATCCAGAAAAAAATATATGTTATTACCCCCAAAATAGAGACTTTAACTGCCCCTAGCGGCCTAACGGTAAGGCCGGCGGAAATGGTACTCAGGTATCTAATTCGTCGCCGTCCGACCTTCCTAGCCCGTGTTATTAAAGAAAAACGGGCGGCAATGGCCAAAACTTAATCGAAAATCTGCGATCGAAAAAGTGGCAAAAGTGGCCGTTTTCAAGACGTTTGGCCATTATCTCTGGAACGGAAGGTCCAATCTGCTCAGTTCAAATCTTGTTGGATGCGTGACTTTGAGGACATTAAGTACGCAATAACACCTTTTCGTTTTTTCCAGGTTTTGGGGCCTAAAAGTATGGTAGTCGGGCCGGCCGGCAATAGGTGCCCTTTTGAAATTCCAGCCCCTGCCTCTCCAAATCCCTCTGCATGTCCCTGCATCTGAGCAGCCATCAGCTGGGCAAAGCCAAAGTATAAAGGTCTACCTTTAGTGTATTACAGTACCCGTATGTCCAGCTCACTGCCTCTCACCTGTAGTCTTCGTTGACCATCAGGGTGTTGGCCGCCCAGCCAGGAGAGAAGGGGCTGGGCATCAGCCCGCCGGTAGGCGCCGCCGCCGTGGGAGCCATGGAGGGGGGGACCGGGGTGAGGGCGTTGATGGGAGACGCGCTGTCGTTCCCGAAGCCTCCGTCCGCGCCCCCCGCGCTGGCACGGGCCAGGGAGATGGAGGAGAGCAGGTTGATGATGTTGTCAGAGAACCTGCGGCAGTTCCTGGTGGACACCAGGAAGGGTTTACTGCCCATGAAGAGCTCGTCCATGGTGGCCAGAGGGCCCGAGATGGACAGCTGCAGCCCAGAGACGGTGTCTGAAATCTGGGGGAGGAGAGGGGAGACTTAGTTCACTGTACTGTACATCGACTGTGCTCATACTTCATTAAATATTCTCTTTCATTTGTGTTTTACTTTATGTTATCTCAGTAAAGAATCTTGAGCTAATATTCTATGCATGCAAGGTGCAATAAAAACGTTTATTATCATTATCATATTGTCTCTTGTCCGACACAGATACAAATGTATTGTTTACCACGGGATTAAGCATAGGTTTGGTCTAGCACGGTTTTGTTTAGATTAGCTTAATTTAGTTTAATTCAGTCTGGTCTAGGTTTTGGTTACGCTAATCTAGTCAAATTTGGTTGAGTTTAGTCAAATTATTTGCAAAAGTATATATATAAAAAAAAGTGAATTTCCAAAGGATAAAATGGAAAGAAGCAAAACGGAAAGATCAATTACATCAGTAATTTGTGCAGCGGAAATGAAAAACAAGCACTTGTAACAACATCTCCCTCAAGGCAGAAATAAACAAGTAGCAACAACAATCTCAATTAGGTGTCTCATAAATCCATAATATTGCAATGATATCTATTAAACCACGAGGTCTTAGACTGGTTTGTACGATGAGATCGTTCGTATGGTATATTTGTAAGTCGACTAATGCACAACAAAGGCGTTAATCGCAATTATTTGAGTGACAATTAACCGTCAAGTAAAATGTCATAATAATGCCATGACAACTGAATGTACCCCAAGGGATCAATGAATGTCTATCTATCTTTCTTATCCATGTATTGATGAATAGATAAATAAATAAATACATGAGCTGTACTCTACTGTGTCTTTACAGGACCTCTGTCAACGTGACACAGATCAGTGTCTGACCACAGCAATTCACAGTGGATCAATACACCATGCAATACACCAGTTTATACAACACACTCCTCTCTGTGTGCGTGTGTGTCTCTCTTAATGACACACATGTACAAGAGCAAGCACACACATGTGTGCACGCACGCACACATTTACACACACACACACACACACACACACACACACACACACACACACACACACACACACACACACACACACCAATGTACATGATGTGCACATTGACTGCAAACAATGCATGCGGGGGGAACACGCGCATGCACACACACACGCACACACACACACACACACACAGACACACACATAACGTATGCATATACATGCATACATTGTCACATTTATGTACAGTATACACACACACCAATGTACACTGAACACAATGCTTGCACGGACACACACACACACACAGTCACACAAATCCACACGCACAGACAAATTGCTCACATACACAATGGCACACACAAGCACACTCACAAACAAATCCACATGCGCACACACACAGTCACACAAATCCACACGCACAAGCAAATTGCTCACATACACAATGGCACACACAAGCACACACAAAAACACAAATCCACATGCGCGCGCGCACACACACACACACACACACACACACACACACACACACACACACACACACACACACACACACACACACACACACACACACACACACACACACACACACACACACACACACACACACACACACACACACACACACACACACACACACACACACACACAGGGCCAGATATTGTGCATGTGTGTTTGTGAGACATGTGGTATCCAGAGAGCAGGGCTCACCAGCAGATCGATGGAAGCCAGCGTATAATTGGCAGTGAGGAGAGACGAGGTCAGCTGATACATCCCATCATTAGCCTCGCTGTTGCCATAGAAACCAACACCTATGGCAACACTGCAAAAGACATGGGGGAAAAGAGAGAGAGAGAGAGGGTGGGAGAGCGAGAGAGAATGCAAGATGAGATAGGAGAAGCATAAAGGCAATGTTTTATTCAGTGTGTATGTACATGTAAAATGAATTCTATATGTACATAGATAGAGCAGAGCTTCTCAAAGTAGGGTCCCCCCCAGGGGTCCTTTAGGACAGTGGTTCAGGCCGTGACCTCCCAAAATAATCATTATTTGAACTGGGGACCCCCTAATCATATTTGAACTGGGGACCCCCCAAAATAATCATATTTGAACTGGGGACCCCCCACCCTGAAAAGCATTTGGAATGTAGGAGTTGAGGCATTCAATTTAGTTTGACTCGGTTCCACAGCGAGGTTGTGAGCTTGTAGATTATCACAATGTTTGCCTCCTTCTTATATTAATTGACAATTTTGCCAATGTTTGACCAGTTTTCATAGCATAGTTTGTTGATTACTTGAGAACCACTGCTTTAGGACACTGTTTCCCAAACAGTGGGTCGGGACCTATTTGTGAGTAAATGTCCCACAAATTTTTCATTTCCTACATTTCATAGGAAATGTATTGTTGTTGAAATGTATTACTTTTTCAAATATTTTCTCCAAAAATTCAAAGATTTTCATACATTAAAAACAAATTCAAACATTTTTCAAAATAATTTCATAAATAAGTGAAACATCCATCTACAAGCAGACAATGCGTCGCATCGTGACACATTGTGAACTTAGATCTGCTATTTTCACTAGTTTGGGTCGCGGGAAGACACACATTTCTCTTTTGTAACCACTGCTTTAGGATGCTCAAGAGGGTCCCCAACAAAACGGGGGTCCCCAGCAAAATGAGCTTGTAGATCTGCTATTTTCGGGGGGAAAAAAATAACATTTTGAAAATATGGGAGTAGGTTATGGGAGTCCCTTATCTGAGTCCCAGGCACAAAATCCTTTCAGAAGGGGGTCCGGGACCAAATCTGTCCTTGAAATGAGAATGTTTGAGAACTACTGAGATAGAGCTGGTGAGGATGAGAGAGGATGTGCAGCGGGCGAGCGAACCAACCAACAGTCAAGCTCAGTGAGGGTAGGACTGAGGATGAGGCTCGGCGAGACTGAGCCTCATCCGTCCAAACCTCCATGGGCTTCAACCGGGTGAAGGTAGAACGTCAGAGGAACGTCACATACATAACATCATATTTACACATCTTTCTCTTATTCACAATATTCAGATTAAGGCCTCGGCCAGATGTTCGCCAAATCCCCTCAGTCCCCCCTAAATGGAATGGTACGACCCAATCTCCAGCAAAGTATGTGACCCAGATTAGAGCGCAGAGGGAAAAGCGAGGTGTGTGTGTGTGTGTGTGTGTGTGTGTGTGTGTGTGTGTGTGTGTGTGTGTGTGTGTGTATGTACAATACATCCATGCCTCTGCACGGTCCCTGGCTTTCTGTTGCAGAGCTGCCTAATGTATACAATCCATAATGACTGTGCTGTGACACACACACACACACACACACACACACACACACACACACACACACACACACACACACACACACACACACACACACACACACACACACACACACACACACACACACACACACACACACACACACACACACACACACACACACACACACACACACGGGGGGGAGATGAGTCACATAAAATGTATTTCAAGAGGTAAAGTAGATCATTCTTCTGTTCCATCTCATCCAACAAGGAACATAGATGTATTGTGTTGTCCTACGCAGAACAAGCCTCTGTGTTGTTAACCACTTAAAACCCTCTAGTCCAGTGGTTTTCAACATTTTTTTGCATCGAGGACCCCCAAATTGACACATATTAGCCCAGGGACCCCCGTTTTAAAAGATATGCCAGGGACTAAACCATTTTGATTTCTTGGGGGTCCCAATCTACACAGTAGTATCATCATCAGTTTTCATTTAACTCTGAGAGGGTACAAATGGAACCAAATGGACCCTAACGGGTCCATTTGGTTCCATTTGTACACTCGCCACTGGACACCATGCTAGTAGGTCGCAGGGATTACATTTAAATGTTTAGCTTTTTACCCCTTTTTCTCCCCAATTCGGTCGTTATGCCAATTAATGCACACATGTGTGTTGTCACTGAAGCACTTTGGGCTGCATTTGATGTCATGAAAGGTGCTATACAAATAAAGTTTATTATCATTATTACACAGGGTTTGAGTTGTAAAAAAAAGAAAAGAAAAAGAGGGGGGACATTTTCTTAATGACGAATGGAAATGGTAGGTATTAGAATTTGAAAACTCCGTTTACACTTGATGAGTGAAGCACAATGGAATCAGATCAGACCTCTTATCTCTTGTCATTGCAATATGAAGAGGTGTGAATGGATTTGAAAACAACACACAGACACATGTATAATGGCAGTGTTGAAGCTACAGTAGCACGCTGTTAAACTGAACTCGCTATTTGACATGTTATTGTGGCTTGCAGTTATGATAAAGCAAGATGGTATCGCCTGCAAGTCAAAATCACATCTGGTCCTGATTATTGAGAACATCAAAGCTAGCGCTGAGAATGTTCCTGGAAATAGACATAGAAAGCCAGCAGTCTTAATGCTGGCCAACTTAAATGCCTATAATATTCTTTGAAATATTGGTTTACAAAGCAATATGGCATTAACTGGGTATCAAAACGCCAGACTGTGGGCGCAGCGATATGAAAAACTAATCGGGGGGGAATTGAGCGGCATTGGAGAATGAATGGGCTGGAAATGGAAATATAATAACTGACAGGGCTGACGTCTTAATGCCACTAGCCTGCGGTTACACATCGCAATTTGACACATCGATTTACAGTTCTGGAAGTTCCTGATGCGTCGGCCAGCCGCGGCATCCGCTCAGTCACTCTGCTCGCACCGACTGCGTCACACTGGTTCTCAACAGACCGTAAATTAACGCTGAGAGTGTACAAATGGAACCAAATGGACCCGTACGGGTCCATTTGGTTCCATTTGTACACTCTCAGAGTTATGGGGGGGTCAGTGGTCCAATGCCTACCAAACTGGGGGTCCCTGGTCGGGCCCCCGGACCAGACATTGAGAAACAGTGGCCTTGATAACCACATGCTGTTGGACAGACGTCAAGTGTCGTTCCTTTACAGTAGTCGCACTGAAGGCTCAGTGACCTGACTGCATGACTGCATGACTGCACAGTCACCCGATCTGCCATGACCCCTCAGAGAGTGAATGACGGACTGTAGGTGGGTCATCATAAACACCGCTGTGAGGGAACCCCCCTCCCCCACACGCACACACACACACACACACACTCTCTCTCTCTCCCCATCTCCCTGTCCACTCATGTCATGGACCTGTGGTCGGTGACACACTGTGACCATTAGCAGTCATCTGGTCTTGTGACAGTGTCACTCCCTTGTTGGTACACAACCACACACACACACACACTTGCTCTGAAACACTCATGCACAGGACATCTCTCTCTCTCTCTCTCTCTCTCTCTCTCGCTCTCACACACACACACACACACACTTCTCTCTGGAGACTCCTTCCCAAACACCCACCTACCCACATAAGGCTGGGCAATTCACAGAAAATAAAACAAAACCAATATTTAGAACCAATAACCGACTTAATCTTGCTCATGTAAGTTAATTAAAAAAAATCGAGAGGCAGTTCTTTTCATATATATATATATATATATATATATATATATATATAATGGTTCATTAATCATAATCAAGGCAAAAGTTTGAAATCATTTTGATATTGATTTGTAGTCATGTCTCCCAGCCCTAACCTGCACCTCCTTCTACAGCTCTCCTCAGCTCCTGTCTCGTATATTTCCTGTCCTTCCAGGATCATTGTGTGATCATGACATTGACCTCTGCTCTCTGCGCTTTACAAGCGATCGTTTGTCATCTTGTGGGATGTTAAGCTTACGGTGTCATTGCACCCGTGGTGTGGTGGGTTGCTGAGGAAAACAGCATCAGATAAATGGCTGAAATAATAATGTGTAAATGATTTTGGATCTGGATTTTGATCCTGGAAGAATTACTAAAAATGCGAAATGTAAAAGACTGCGTTGACATATAATGCTACATATTCCTAGTGGTGTAAAGTAATTAAGTACTTTTACTCAATACTTTTACTTCCACTCCACTACATCTCAGAGGCAAATGTTATACTTTTACTCCACTACAATTATTATTATTTGAAAACTTTAGTTAGTTTACTTTGAAGATATAAGTTATTACATTATAAAACATACATTAACCACTTCAGCCCTATTTCATACATAGGCTATTTAGCAGATCTACAAGCTCACAACTCGTCGCATCGCGACGCGTTGTGAGCTTGTAGAGCTGCTATTTTCAAACATTTTAGTACTTTTAATTTTGGTACTTTAAGTACATTGTGATACCAATACTTTTGTACTTTAACTCAAGTAAATAAGACGGATGGAGGAGGCTTCATCGCTCTGATCATTTTCAGAGCTTCCATTGCTCCAGACTGGATGAAGGAAGCATTTGAAAATGGTGGGAGGCAACAGTCTGGCTCGTGAGACTACTCCTACACTCTCTCTCTCTCTCTCTCTCTCTCAGCTTTCCTCATGTCTGTCTCTCCTACACCGTCTCCCTTTCGGCTTTCCTACTGTCAGACAGATTTTGTACTGTCCATCTCTCCTACACTGTCTTTCCTTCTGTCTTCCTCTTAGTTCTCCTACTGTCAGTCTCCTACCTAAACCGTCCTCTTAGTTCTCCTACTGTCAGTCTCCTACCTAAACCGTCTCCCTCTCAGCCATACTGGCCAACATTAGACTGTGAAAGAAAGGATATTTGTGTGTGTGTGTGTGGGGGGGGGGGGGGGGGGGGGGGGGGGGGGAGGGGGTTAAGGTATTCACTTAGTATTCACTGACTTAGTATTCACTTAGTATTCATTCACTGACTTAGTATTCACTTAGTATTCACCGACTTCGTATTCACTGACTCATTTTATACATATTAACATTATGGCCCTGGCTGCATATCAGTGGGGTGTGTAACACCCATGGGCATACTCACTTTTACCATAGAGTCTGAGTTAAGGATATTTCCAGGAGCACAGCAGGAGAAAGGCTAAAAGTTCAGGAGTGTTGGGTGGTACAGTATGCTCTTAACCCTCCTACGATTTGTCTCAGTAAAGATGTTGTCTCTCCTTAACCCATTAAGACCTGAGGTTGGTTCTACAAATGCCTTCTAAACCAGTAGTTCTCAAACTTTTTCGTGCCAAGGACCCCCAAACGGATATATATTTGACCACAGACCCCCATCTGAAAATGTTTTGTGCCAGGGACCCCCAGAAGAAAAGAGTTGTGTTAAAAAATGTAAACAAAAATAGCAGATGTACAAGCTCGCAGCGTGGCACAAAGTGCACATTTTAACATGGGCACATTTTCAACGGGTTAAAACAATGAACCCTCACCAGCACAGCGTGACGGAGGCCACGGCCACCCATGTGACGCAGCAGATGCCCCGCCCCTTCCTGCCCCCATAGCCGTGACCCGTGCTCGCGTCTTCGTCCTCCTCCTCCTCCTCCGAGCTCTCGTTCCTGTCGCCACGGTGACAGCAGCAGTAGTGGATGAGGAAGGAGAGGACCACCAGGAGAGAGAGAACCAAGGCGATGGCCGACAAACTGGACAACACCAGCAAGGTCTGGAGAGAGAGGGAGAGAGACAGAGAGACAGAGAGACAGAGAGACAGAGAGAGACAGAGAGCCAGAGAGCCAGAGAGACAGAGAGAGAGAGAGAGAGAGAGAGAGAGAGAGAGAGAGAGAGATAGAGAGACAGAGAGACAGAGAGACAGAGAGACAGAGAGACAGAGAGAGAGATAGAGAGACAGAGAGAGACAGAGAGACAGAGAGAGGGGGGAGAGCGAGAGAGAGACAGAGAGAGGGGGAGGGAGGGGGGAGAGAGCGAGAGAGAGAGAGAATGAGTCAGTGTGTGACAGTACATGGTTGAGGGGTTCTTCTGACCTCCACTTCTGCACACTGTACTGTAAAATCCTGAGTGTTTATTTAACTCTGAGAGTGTACAAGTGGCGTGGAATGCCACTGTAAACACCCGCTAGGCTAGACATTCACCCGTAGATAATAAAATACTAGACTAAGACTACGAGACTAAGAGTCTAAACGCCCCACTAGCAGTCGTGGGCCGGCAAGCTAATGGCCATTTGATTTTGAGATGTTTTATACAAGAGGACATTTTGGCCAAAGGCTAGCGCAAGAGGACAGGCCATGGGGATACACATCAGTAGGATTCATCCTCGTGAGCGTGCATAAAAAGGTGCACAGAAAATTCCATGGCAAGGCAACAGTGGTTCCCAAAGGTTTTAGCTCGAGACTCAAAAGAGAAATTTGATGTCTCACCGGGGCCCAAACTAGTGACAATAGTCGATCTACAAGGTCACAACACATCGCGATGCGACACGTTGTGGGCTTGTAGATCTGCCATTTTCACACAAAAAATTATCTTTATTATTATTATGGAATTTCTTCGATTTTATGAGTTTCTTTTGAAAACATGTTCTTCTTTTTTAAATGTTGTATTTTTTTTTTTTGTAGGCAACGATTTACTCATATTGACCCATAAAAACCACCGCAATACAAACAGTGTCAGATGGAACGGACACCCAAGAGCCCATCCACTAGCGGGGCTAAATATTGCGAGGATGCTGCGTTCGCTACCTCGAAGAGGCGGATATTTGGACTGCTATAATCCATCCCCACCCATCCATACAATAATAACAGAGAGAGACGGCATTAAAACATGATTAATGAGATCTTTCTCATACTGCAATCCATCCTATATACTTATACAAAGTATAAGTATATCATCTCGAAGGGTTTAACCCGTGAGTGTACAGTATCTACTGTATACCCTCTGCATCATCGAGTATTGAATATTAATGCGCTTTGATCAGGGTTGACGTAAAGTCAACATTACTGAAATGCACTTTACCCCCATAATAACACACGCACGCACGTGCCACGCACACATCTACAGCTTTATCCCCGCATCCATCTGCCCGCTCTGTCACACACTCCTCCACCTTAAAGCCTGGGTTTATACTCAGCGGCACGCAGTGTCGTGCACCAAAAATAGCAGATCTGCAAGCTCACAACGCGTCGCCCTGCGACGCGTTGTGAGCTTGCGGATCGGCTATTTTCGGTACACGAGACACTGCGTGCAACCAACCAGGGGTTATCCTCCTCTCTCTCACTATACCTCTCTCTCTCTCTCTCTCTCCCTCTCTCACTGCACACCAACCCCCCCCCCCCCTCGCTATTTCCCCACATTCTCTCTGCCCCACTCTCTCTCTCTTTCTCTCCCTCCCTCCCTCCCTCCCCCCTCTCTCTTTCTTTCCATCCGAGCCACTGAATCTCTATTAATAATCTGTGACCTACTTAAATACATTCACTGCAACTCTCCCTTTCTCTCGCTGCCGTTCGCTTCCCCCCTTCCCTCGCTCGCGCTCCCCTTCACATTCCCTCCACTTCCTCTTTTCCCATTCCATCCACCTTCTCCCTTTCTCTTCCATTCCACCCCCCTCCTCCCTTTCCTCTCTCTCTCTCTCTCATTCTCTCTGCCTAGCCCTGCGTTCACCCACCTCTGTGCATTACTCACACTCTCTCTCTCTCTCTCCATCTCTCGCTCTTTCGGCCCCTTTTGTCTTTCTCTGTTGGAGGATAATTTGCTTCCCTCTCCTCTCTCTCTCTCTCCTTGTTTCAATTCTCTCTCCCTCTCTCTTTCCCTCTCTCTCTCTCGCTTTCGTTGTGTGTGACATGGCTTGCTCGAGCATTCCTATACCCAAAGCCTGTTGGGGGAAACGATTAACCACTTTTGCGCAGCGGAAATAGCCGATCTACAAGCTCGCAAGGCGTCGCAATGCGACACGTTGGGAGCTTGCAGATCTGATATTTCCAATAATATTATACAGCTATAATGACATGCCTAAAATAAGGATGCCAATTTGAAAGCAGTTAAACTTATTATATTATACCACGCAGACAATAGCAAGGTTGCCATCTGCACATTTTGGGATGAACCAAATGTCACGTGCGTGGAGAAAGCGGACGGGTTCTGAATAAATAACATATATCAATAACAATACCAGCGCTCATGGAACTGTCACTTTTATTGAGTCTCATGTTTTTTATTGAGTCTTATGTCACTAGCATGTTCACTGCACTACTCAACTTTTATTGAGTTGTACTTTGGCACTTTTATTTATAAGTTGGTGTGGTACACTGCAGACCAAACAATGTACACGCTTCGGCATCAAGCCTTCATCAGCGTTGTACGAAACACGTACGTTGTTTGGTCTGCAGTGTACCATGCAAACTTATAAATAAAAGTACTGTGAATAACTATGTGCACCTGGCGAGAGAACGCAGTGATATTGACATTATGTCTGCTCGCATACCTTGTGTAAAAATCGGCATAACGTATCCTCAATGCAGTTCGCATGACTAAACGAGGCAGTCTGATGTCACTAATGGTTATCACCACAGCTAAGATCAATGTTAAAAGATAATTAGGCAACAACAGATGTGGGGTAGACATAAGACAGGTGGTGGATCTATTGCAGATGTGTTCAGAAGCCTGTCAGAGGCATTCTAGGAGCTATCTGGGCTCATCAGACTACAAATAATTAGGCCAATAAAATGTTGGGTAGCTCAGGCAGCATCATTATGATAATTCAGCAGGTCATCAGAGTAATGGTATGGGACCTGTCAGGAAATCCAATGTAGGGCAATTATGGGTGGCTGCCCATTAGTCCAACGGCCAATTACTCACACGTCCCAATAATCGGACAAATGTTACATCAGTGTGAGGTTAGGGTTAGGCATTGTTTTTTGTGAGTTTATGGTTTATGGTTTGTTTTAATGCACGCCATCAGACCAATGGTACTTCGGGAACCATCGGACTAAGGGCATGATGGCACCCAATTATAATTCAGCTCACATATGTCGAGACAGACATATTGGCTCCCACAATTTTCAAATGCTTCCGGCTAACAGCCTGCTGTTTGAAAGTTCTGAAAATGGGTAGAAAAAGTAAAGCGAATTCCGGCTATAGGGCTTAAGCACTTTGCAATGTATATATGCCTCACATTCATAAACTGAAGGCTGAGACGGCGATTCAAGGCGTGTACAGTGTCTCGCTCAAGGTCAACACTTCAATACGACGTTGGGCCGGCATCAAACCAGGTACCTTCCTGAGCCAGCTGCTGCTGACGACAGGTGTAGAATATGAATTGCTCCTAATGTTGCTGATCTACTAAGTCAGTGGTTCTCAACCTTTTCAGGCCGTGACACCCCAAAATAATCATATTTGAACTGGGGACCCCCCACCCCGACAAGCACTTGGAATTGTAGAAGTTGAGGCATTACATTTTATTTAACTCTGTTCCATTGTGCAAATAGCAGATCTACATGCTCACAACGCCTCGCGTCGCAAGGCGCTGTGAACATGTAGATCGGCTATTTTCACAATTTCTGCCTCTAATATTTGACAATTTGGCCCATATTTGTCATTTTAGAGGTATTAAAAAGGTCTTAAAAGTCCTTAATTCTAAGTTTAGAACTATGCAGATACCCTGTAGACACTTATACTGTATGTTTGGTTTGTTTACTATCAAGTGATAAAACAATGTTGCAAATTAAGCTGGGGGACCTCCCAAAATCATTTGGGGACCCCCCTAGGGGTCCAGAAACACAGGTTGAGAAACACTGTACTAAGTGAAGGTTATAATATTTTGCCAATTCAATTCAGCGCAACACTTGCGGGACCTGTGATTTGACGGGAGGTGACCTGCGTGTGCGCGGTGATTGGCTGTCCCTTTTACCTGCTGGTATTCCCAGCTGTCCGGGACGAAGAAGTTATCCCTCATTTGCATGGTGAGGTCGAGCCGGGGCAGAGCGTGGCACACCTTCACCCACACCGAAGGGGCATAGCTGGGCACTGCTGCCATGGCCGCCATGTCCTACCAGCCCTCCTCTACCACCCTGTGTGAAGGAGAGAGAGAGAGAGAGAGAGAGAGAGAGAGAGAGAGAGAGAGAAAGTCAAAGCAATGAAACAGCTGGTAGGACGTCAAGGTAATGAATGAATGCATGGATTTGCATCTGGAAACATTACTTCCACATCTCAACATGTACTGTAGCTGTTGCCAGCTTTATTCTGGCCCCAGCACGTCTCTGTTACAGAGTGCTTATAGGACTATGTTCAGACTGGCAGCCCAAAGGAGATTGTTGGGTCCGATAGGTCAGATTGTAAAAAAACAACAAAAAAAACACAGAAATGGATTTTTGCAAATCACATTTTAACATTTAAGATTTGAAATGCGATTGAAATCTGATTTCTAAAGATGTGCCTCAGTCTGGACACTCAAACCTCAAGCCTGATTTACACTATCTTGTATACAAGCTCACGACGCGTACCACTGTCGTACGATAGAGTATAAGTCAAGCATTACTCCATTACATCGATAGAATAGAATAAATACTTTAATGATCGCCGAGGGGGAATTGAAAACCACAGCAACCAAAGCAGATATTTATGTCTGAATACACAAATCCAATTTGATCACTTAATGATCAAATAACTAGGTGGACAGTCAGTCCTAGAGATCATATTTGCCTGCAGTCTGACTCTGGACAAAGCCTATAGGATAAAAGCCTATAGGACTCACATTTCTTACTTAAGTAAAAATATCAATACTGCAATGTAGAAATACTCTGTTACAAGTAAAAGTCCGGTATTCAAATTTACTTAGTAAAAGTACAAAAGTATTGGTATCAAACGTACTTAAAGTACCAAAAGTAGAAAGTACTCATTATGCAGAATGTCCCATTTCACAAGTTTTCAAATGTATTAAAATCTTTTGAGAATAGCAGATCTACAAGCTCACAATGCGATCATGCGACGTATTGTGAGCTTGTAGATCGGCTTTTTTCAAATGGCCGAAATGTATACAGAGATGAAGTGGTTAATGTATGTTTTGTAATAATAATCCAAATCTATAAAAAGAACTAGTAACTAAGTTGTCAAAAGAATTTAATGGAGCGTACTTAGTTACTTTACACCACTGAAGCTTATAATACAGTTCCACTTCCACTTCACACTTACACGTGTAAGCAGCTCTGGATGAGTCATGAGTGTCAACCACCTGAGAATGTGAAGCCGAATTTATACTAGTATTTTGAGAGGGTTTATTTTGTCTCCTCCAAGGACCGATTTTACGTTTTTTTTTTAGTACCAAAGTTACATGACAAATATGCTATTTACAGCCAGCGAGCGCTGCAGCAGTACAGCGATGTGTAAATGTGTACGGGCGGGAGAGGAGAGGAGAGGTACAATGAAAAGGTCTTCCTCAGCCCCTGGCACAGACTACAGAGGTCAGAGAAGTCTCTGCTGCTGCAGTACAGTACCTGCAGGGCTAAAGGCACCGGGGCCTGCAGCCACCCTGGATGGGTGCTGCTATACAACCTCCACCTCCACCTCCACCCCCACCAGGCCTGCAGCCGCCGCCGCCGCTACACCCCCACAGGGGACAATTTACAACCAGCAGCCACACAGGGGCAAAGGAAAGGTTAGCATGTCACCCACGCTTAAGCCTGATTTATACTTAGTTACGCCAGTGTTGTGCACCGAGAATAGCACATCTACAAGCTCACAACAACACCGCCGTGTGTGAGCTGTGAGATTTGTGAGATTGCAGATCCTGCTATTTTCGGTGCATGACATTACATTACAGTCATTTAGCAGACGCTTTTATCCAAAGCGACTTACAATTTGCCTTCAACATAGGTAGGCAAGAAAACTACTAATCACCAGAAGTCATAAGTGCATTCTCTTCTAAAACAAGCAACTAAGAGTATACCTAGCGCTAAGGTAAGAGTGCAATATATCAGCTACCTAACTTTCTTAAACAGATGAGAAAAGTAGGAAAATCAAATGAGCAAGAGCTAAAACAAATAAGTATCGAATAAACAAGAACCAATAAGACAAGAGCTCGTACACATAATTGACAACAAGTAGGAAAGGCGAAGAGGAAGGGTCAGGGTAGTGTTTCCTGAAGAGGTGGGTTTTCAGCCTGCGGCGAAAGATGGGCAGTGACTCTGCTGTCCTGACATCAGTGGGGAGTTCATTCCACCACTGTGGGGCCAGAACAGAACCGTGTAGATCGGCCAGAAGGACCACGGAGCGACGAGGCAACCAGTCGCCCCCGAGGCGGCGACATCGACGCACCATCAAGCATAAATCAGGCATTTCTGGAGCTGGACTTCAAGGAGTGTTGTTAACTTAAGGTTATCAACTACTACATTTATGTTTTGTCATCGTTTCATTCATTATAAATCATATCCGCCTGTATAAATGCATTCAACCTCATTTATGTTTAACTTTAGGGATTTCTTTCTTTGTTGTGGGTCGTCTTTGGTGGAAAAAGTGCATCTGCACTTTTTTATGCCTTTTGTTTTTTGTATTGTTCTAGGATCCATTGTATTCCTTCTATTCTTTATTTCCCTTTAAATGTCTTTTTACGTCTCATGAAGCCCTTATATGTATATGAAGTCCTAATGGGCGGCCATAGCTGAATGGTTAGAAATGTTGTCTTCTTGGAACCAGAAGGTCTATGTGTCAAAGTGAGCAAGACACTATAACACCCAACTTTTCCCTGGGCACCGTATTAACCCATTAAGACCTGAGGCTGATTCTACAAAGGTCTTCAGGAAAAACACTGTTTTCTGAAAAACTTATGTTGCTATATCAGTGGTTCTCAAACCTTTTCATGTCAAGAGCCCCATGTATATATTACATGTATTTGGCCACCGACCCACATCTAAAAATAGTTTGTTCCAGGGACCCCTAGAAGTAAAGATTTGCGTTAAAAATCTTCGCTTTAAAAATATACATATTCAAAGATTTGCACAAATTTTCACGATGTTTCCAAAATAGCAGATCTACAAGCTCATAGTGCGGCATGAAGTGACACGCTATGAGCTTGTATATCTGTTATTTTTGAACAGCCAAAGTATAAAATATGGCTAAAATCTAAAATTAAATAACAATAAAATCTGCACACCAGAATGCTCATCACACACAAAATATATGCGGTCTGTGTCTGCACTATTCTCAGTAAGGTCTGAGGAAGAGCCTCCCGACTCGAAACGTTACCGCCAATAAAGAAAAAACCCATGGCGGGAGCAGCATTCTGGTGTGCGGATTTTATTGTTATTTCATGTTGAGTTTTTGATGGAGCACCCAGCCCAGCAGGACAGGATGCCACCGTGTCTTTTGTCACTTTCTGACACCTTTTCCGTTCAAATCTAAAATGACACAGATGCGTTCCCGGTTTTAATGGGTTAATAACACCCACTGCTACTTATAGTTAACACAAACAGTGACAAAAAACACACCCCAAAGGTGTGGGAACTAAATTAATTAATGACGCACATTTGCACACCTGCTCTGTAGATGTGATGATATTTATGTGTGCTCTGTATTTAACTGCTGCTGCTGCAATGAACCGCTTTCCCCCTGGAGGAGGGTTGACTTAACTCTTATTTTATGAAGTTAATTTAAAAAAGCGTCAGTACTCAGTAGACACACCTCGGGCACAGAAGGAGGCGGACTGAGGGATCACTGGGTTCTGGTGTTTTGCGCAGAACAGCTCAGGTACAACAGGGATTTGCTGAATCTAGGTCTATGAACCTACAGTAGATCTGTGCCTGTGGGAAACATCTACCCCAGAGAGTAAATGGAAATCAAAGAAATCAAGAAAATGGATTTTAAAAAAAGGAAGATAAAATGTTTTCATCATTGTTACAAAAGGTCACCTTTGGGGGCGCAGAGATACGTTTTGTGTGCATCTCCATGGTGGGCTGGCCTATAATCAAATCCCTACAGGGCCTCCTCTCCTGTGTCTCACGTATAAATCCTGAGTGTTAGTTAGAAATGGATGCTTAACCACTTAAACCCTATACTTTATTGTCCCCCAGGGCTCTATACTTGGTCCGTCCCTTGTTTACCCTCTATTGTTGATTTTGACAGCAAATTTTGATTTAGTTTTAGTCATAGTCTTTTGAATAAAATTCCATTTCGTTTTAGTCATATTTCAGTCATCTGAAATGTTTTAGTTTTTGTCTAGTTTCAGTCGACTAAATATCATGAGATTTTAGTCGACTAAATCTACAGTGGATTTAGTCGACTATATTGTATTTTGGCGGTGCCTTGATGGCGTCGTAATGGCTGATTTTACACTCGTTTGCATGCTGAAAATAGCCGAGCTTGTAGATCTACTATTTTCAGCATGCACACCCTAGCGCAACCAACCATAAAATGACTTGTCTTTAAGTTCTACTGGAAGTTCTACTGGAACTTAAAGACAATATATTGACACAATTGTCAATATATTTAGTCATAGTCTTAGTCACCATAGCTTAGTTTTTATTTAGTTTTAGTCTAAAAACTAGGTAGTCGACAAACATTTTTCGTCATAGTTTTAGTCGACAAAATCAACACGGCCCTCTATACTAAACCTGTTCGCCCCAGAAAGGATGCTAGGGTTCATATGGTTAAAGGCCTGATTATACTTGCCAAGTCTGCATGGGTGCAAGGGTCAGCGGACAGCAGATGCGACGTGGTTGTGATTATACTACAATTTGTGTCTGCAGACGTGCATAGTGTTCAAGGTCAAGAGCAACACGGGCTGCACTCAATACAAAAGCATAATCTAAAAGACCTTCCAGACAACTGAAGGATTAATGCCATGGCAAGAGGCCATTGTGAGAAGATCTTATGGTCATATTACTGTAACTCTATCTTGAGGCATTCATTTCTCTGCATTCCTGTTATTCTCTGAAGACTTCAGATTAGGATACGTTTCTTCAGGGGTTTTCATTCTGTTCTCCTTGTATCACATGTAACAAACGTGCTCCAACGCATATCTCTACTTTAACCCATTAAGACCGGGAACGCATCTGTGTGTCATTTTTAGATTTCTTTAGGCTATTAAAAAATAGCAGATGTACAAGCTCGTAGCGTGGCACCGAGTGCCACGCTACGAGCTTGTACATCTGCTATTTTTTGAGAAATTGTGAAAATGTGTGCAAATCTTTGAATATATATATATGTTTCAAACATTTTAACTCCGATTTGTGCTTCTGAGGGGTCCCTAGAACAACATATTTTGAGATGGGGGTCCACCGCTAAATACATGTCATTTTGGGGGTCCTTCATATGAAAAAGGTTTGAGAACCACTGATATTATAGCAACATAGGATTTAGAAGACATTTGTAGAATCCCCAGAAGTAAAGATTTGAGTTAAAAATACATTTTCAAATATTTGCACAAACGTTCACGATTAAAAAAATTGAATAGCCCAAAGAAATCTAAAAATGGCACACAGATGCGTTCCCGGTCTTAATGGGTTAAAGTCCTTTATTGTCACATGATATAATACAGCACATAACAATGTATCTCCTCTCTCAACCTTCCCTCAAACCGGAGCATGTGCTTTTCTGTTCCAGCACATGTGCAGCCAGTGTTCTATGCGTATATACGCATAAAGAACATGCAGCCACAAAATCTGGGTTGCAGGCGGATGTCCCTGCGGACATGATGCGCTGGGAACAAATATGACGAGGGCACGCGGACGACACAAGTGTAATTTTATGCTGTGCCCCTGCACTTTCAGTACAGCAGTGGTGGAAATAGTACTCACATTTTCTTTCTACTTACGTAAAAGTATCAATACTGCAATGTAGAAATGCTCTGTTACAAGTAAAAAGGTCTGTGTTCAAAATGTTACTTGAGTAAAAGTACAAAAGTATTGGCCTCAAAATATTCTTAATGTACCAAAAGAAAAAGTACTTTAATGTTTGAAAATAGCAGATCTACAAGCTCACAAGGCGTCGCGACGCGTTGTGAGCTTGTAGATCGGCTATTTTCAAATAGCCTAGGTATAAAATAGGGCTGAAGTGGTCAATATATGTTTTATAATATCATAATGTATTATCTGAACAGTAACTAGTAACTTAAGTTTCCAAATAATTGTAGTGGAGTAAAAGTACAATATTTGCCTCTGAGATGTAGTGGAGTAGAAGTAAAAGTACTGAAAATTAGAATGTTCCAATAAAGTAAAGAAAAAAAAAGTGTACTTAAATACAGTACTTAAGTAAATGTACTTAGTTACTTTACACCACTGCAGTACAGCCTGTGTTAGTAAAGAAAGACAATCATTTCCAGAAGACAAATGAAGTCACCTTTACCTGTAGCCCCTCCTCCCCCGGTGAATTATGAGAAACAGGACTTGTCTTGACAACCCTTGTACAGTATGTATTGTATATCACCATACAAAGACCCAGAACACTGCTGCTGTACAAAAAAAACATCATTAATCTCCTATTGAACTTATCCTATAGGAGGAAACTGGATTATATAATGGGACTTCAGAAGGAAGCTTCACAGCGGGACAGACAGACTCAGGGGAGATTGTGTATTCAGTCTCCAAAAATAGGATAAAACAGCCGATCTACAAGCACACAACAACGTTTCATATCGTGACGTGCAATGAGCTTGTAGATCGATTTTTTCAGGCAAGTGACACGAGTCACACGACCATGCGAATGCGATGGAACCTACATTGAGCATTATAGCCCTGGAGCTTTCTCAAAAGCTCCCAAAGCCAAAAGACGGGGGGAAGGAGGGTGTGTATGTGTTTGTTTATAATTAAAAAAACAAGGGGCAAATCCGTTTAAGCCAAACACACACACACACAGGAATCCAAATGAATGACAGAGTGTCCAGGGTGGGGGGTTGTTATGTAGATTAAGAGAATATCAGCGCTTTTCTGCTATACAGAAGGGGTTTGATGACAGCTTAAAGAAAAGATGAACGGGAAGAGGAACGCCGCTGGAGCTCAATGGTGCCGATGACGAGGGGGACACAATGGCACGTTTGACTCTCTGACGGGGGCGGGGCTCAATGCGTTCACATGGATGCTGCGTCTGTCTGACCATCTATGGGATTTATGGCTGTTGAGTGCAGCTGTTATTTTGCTCAATAACGGCATTATGTATTCTACAGGCTTATTGGATGGCAGAACTACATCAGTCATGAATTGCAGTGATACACAGAGAATTATTCATGCTTTTGTATATCATCTGGACTGGACTACTGTACTGTACCTCGAACAGCTGTACAACGCCTCAAAGTGCTACATTCTGCAGCATAGATTTTTTAACTCTTTAACTGCCAGAGTGTATACATTAAAACATTCACCCACTGCCAGAGATTTTGAGATTTTCTTAATTTTTCAAGTAGTCACAGAATATTTATCTCCAGTATGATCGATCCCCTGATGGTTGCTAAATGCTAATCACTGAGGGTTTCACTGTGTGGTTTCACAAATTTCAACGAGGTCATCGCAACCTCGTTGACATTTGTTGTCCACCTTTGAAAATAGCATGTCTCGACCAAAAATACATAGTAAAAAAGTACAGAGATACAGCATTTTTAAGTAATAAGTTAACCAGGAAGTGAATGGAGCAGAAAATCTTCGGATCGCATTATCTCTGGTTCTGTGTGAAAAAATATATATATATATATATATTTATTTATTTATTTATTTATTTATTTTTTAAACAGAATTTGCCGAATTAATTCGGCTATGGCAGGCAATGACTTAAAGAAGCTAGAATCATCCATTCACTGTCCCTTCCTGTCCCGTTTAGAAATGACTTTTCATATTTTACTGCCAACATTTACTGGGGGACTTTGAGGTCTAGTTGGCTACATTTCTGACTTCTTGCCATCCTGGGAGCCAGTGTTCAGCATGCAGACCGGGTCCTCTTGACTGTTCCACAGTCCAGGCTATATGGACTAAAGGTGACAGGGCTTTTTGCCATAGTGACCCCTCACTTCTGCAATGACCTGCCTGAGTGACATGAGCCATCATCTTTTAACCCATTAACCCATTAAGACCTATTCTACAAATGCCTTCTAAATCAGTAGTTCTCACCCTCTCAAGATTCTTCAAAGATGTTCAAAAATAGCAGATGTACAAGCTCGCAGCGCGGCACGAAGTGACGCGCTGAGAGCTTGTACATCTGCTATTTTTGAATAGCCAACGTTTAAAATCTAAAATGACACGGATGCTTTCACGGTTTCAATGGTTTAAGTCACTTCTGAAAACATACCTTATATTGAAAAGCATTTTTATAATATCTCCTTTATTTGTTATTTTCAGAACGTCTTCTGTCCGTTTCTTTCTTTTTGGGCATTTTTACAGCGTAGCTCTGCAGGAGGCTAGCCGTATATATATATATATATATAGGGTCGGTCTGTGTGTCTATTGGTCTGTGTATTCGTAGCTTATCTAAATGAGGACAGAGAGAGGGGAGACAAGACATGTGAGACAACGGCGGGAGTAGGATTCAAACCCGGCTCCCTGCAACTCACAAGGAGCATGTGGATAGTTCACCAATTGGTTGAACCGCCCGCCAGGCTCGGACCCTCCTGTTTCTCATTGACTTTTTATCTTTTTGTTGTTAAGCACTTTGTGACAGGTGCTGTATAGATATAGTATCACTCCTACAATCTCTATCCTTTTGATTCACTACACGGCCACCGGGCCAACTGTTACAATCATATAAACGTGTACAACTCAAGCAATTACATTTGTTTCGATTCAGCAATCTGTCCCGAACCCGGGCCAGACTGCGTTCCTCATTCACAGTTGGGGCAGTCCTGGCACCAGAACGAGTTAACGACTCGCTCACGTGCCAGACGGTCCGTCTCTCTATAAGCCCATTACAGTAGCTGTTCACCTTAATGGTTCCAGCGCAGCCCCGACTCTCACAAATCAAATCAACAGCAGCACTCCATTTCCCCAATTAAAATGCATGCTATGAATACATTGGTTCACACACTGCAAGCTTAATGTTAGCCAAGTGGGAATAATCAATCAATCAATCAAACTAGACTGGTCTACATACGAGCACTGCCACAGCTAAATACAACAAAATTATAGTATACTGTACTGTTATAAAACCCTATGTAAGAGCCATTTGAGCCATATACATGATTGTCATGATTGTCCAAGTTGCCTAGGTATTTAACAGGGCTGTAATCAGCCGCAGGTGTTGCCAGTGGCAGAGGCAAACAGTTTTCGACTGTGTTCAGAGGAGCTGGTGCTCTGTAATCCAGTGTGTTTGTTTATTAATGTATTATTTATTGTATGCTAAGTGAATGGCACTGCAAGCTACAGAGAATAAATCATTTGTTGATGAATTACACGGACGTTTTGGACATCAATTTACTTGAGCACACGTCAGAACTCCCTCGGCAACCAGTAGCACCTAAGTATAGGACTTGGGCGCTACACCCTAAAGGTCCTTACACACCGGCGAATATGCGAATATACGCAAAATTCGGACTCGTTCCGAATAATTAAAAGACGCTTTTTTCGCTCCGCTTAACTGGTGTGGAAGCTTGCATTGACTTTATAAGGTTTTAAAAAAAAACATATTATTCGCATGAAAAAAATCGCCCCGGTGTGTAAGGACCTTTACACCCTATAGACTTTACCCCAGAATAGAGACGACCTAGCATCCCTGTTCTGGGTTCATGTGGTTAAATGACCATTTCATAATAAAGGAGTTTATAGCCGCACACTCGTATAGCTGCAAGTTTATTGTGGACACAGACAGATTTATTTTTCTGTCTCTGTGTCCACAATAAACTTGCATCTGCAGCTACAAGTGTGCGAATAACACTATACTCTTTTATTATTTAGTGTTTAATCCGTTGGCTGGCACCTCGCAAGGACCGGTGTGCTGTGCACCTTTGATAACCGTAAATGACCATTTCAGCCATTATACCATCCTACTATCCTACTATAATTCTAGTAACCTCTGTAGTGGTGGTGAGTACGTGAGTGAAGATACCCGGTTCTCCTCACTGGCTGGACCAATTGCTCTGATTTTGCACACAGCCATTGACCATTACCATCTGAACGCAACTGTGAAGCCCGTTTTTCAATTTCATCAAATCTCAGCTTCTTATTAGCGTTTTTGTGTCAAACACTGTCGCCATGGTTACGGGGCTGCCCAGCTATGGGACGAACTGCCTCCCGGGTTGCCAGATCATGTGCGCATATCCCCCCACGGATGCGCTGCGCCGACCGGGTATGGTCTAGTTTCAGCTAATCCTTACAAGGCCATCATTTGAAAGTTTGAAAGTCATGTGGTCCCAGCGGTATCCCTCAACTGTAAGTCATGCTATTTCTTCATATCTGGGCTGTATTTAACACTTAAGGAATATGTTTCCTTGCCTTTTTTTCACAGCAGCCATGTCATTATTGACAAATAGTGATGTAATGTTACTCCCTTCACAGGTGTTACCAAGTCAAACAGAGTCAGGGTGCGTTCACACGGTCAGATTAAAAGATACAAAGATACAAAAATACACCGCATCTTTGTCGCTGTGTCACACGGATGGAACGGAGCACGGCAGGAATTTCACAGAGGCCATGAAGGTCACTGCCGTGGCCCCTCAGCCCTTAAAGAAAATGACATGCCCTAAGGCCACAGTGGCCTTGATGCCTCGCCCACACCACCCCAGTTGATTTCACCGTTTTTTCCTCTGCTTCTTTGCTGTTAATACTGTTTTTAGACACCACATTCTTTTTTTTTATTTAAGAATTTAAGAATTCTTAAATTCTCTTTATCCCCATCCTCATCCCCAACTTCAAATGTGTCCAGTGACCCTCCAGGGCTGAGGGTGTATGGAGTTTGTACACATATTGGTACTTTGTAAATACAAATAAAATATATTGTAAAATAAACAGCTTTTTCATTTATTCCATTGACTGATAGTTATACTAAGTATTGAACATAAAATCCTCCCTAACTCCTATAAGTTAAAATTATTATTTAATGGCGGCAGCCCTGGCATCTGGCATTCGGCCTTTGTGCCCCTAAAATGAGGAAATTCCAGGCCTGGACTAGTATCATTAACCAAAACTGTTTATGTCAATATGGCTGCTGTGAAAAAGGCCCATCTATATAGTGACAAATGGAGACAGTTCAAAGTTTATAGTAGAGTCTACTCTAAATCATTATGTTTAGAATAAATCAACTGGTTTGTTTTTTCTTTTTTGATACAATTCCTGTCAAATAGATTTCTTTCCTTGTGACGTCTAATGGAGGACAGTAGGCGTGCGCTATAGCTATAGTCTATAGCTTATTATGTACGCTACAGTACATCAGGCAGTATTTACTATATGGACGCCAGTGGCTCAGGGGCAGAGCGGCCGGATGGGAATCGCAAGGTCCCCAGTTCGATCCCGAGCTCCCCCAGAGTTAGTGTCGAAGTGTCCTTCAGCAAGACACTGAACCCCTACCACGCCTTGCATGGTTTCCTCTGCCCTCGGTGTATGAATGTGTGTGTGAATGGGTGAATGTCATGCACAATCTATGTAAAGCGCTTTGGATAAAATCGCTATATAAATGCGCCATTTACCATTTATATGAAACATAATGATGATCTATGAACTTCTTAGTGAAAAAATCCTACACAACTGAAAGGGAAACGCCAAGGGAATGCCAATCTATCCTCATGTATTGTCATGTATTATGTAAGATTGCTCGCGACATTGTCTTTGCTGTATGAATATTATTATAGTGGTCATATTTACAACAAAGTCAGCAATGAACAAAAACAGGCAGCTCATAGCATATATTTGATAGAGGTGGCATTACACATACAGTCACTAGTCAATCATTAATGGGGCAACGTAAATGTGGGTGTGTATTTTGGGGGGAGGGGGGCGGGGGTATGCAGTGGCTCAGCACTTGTCACAGAGGGGAGGGGGGTAGGGGTGGGGGGCATTGGTTGACGTTGATGTCTCATGCCAGCTTGCTATCATGCCGCTTTATGGCATTGCATAACTGAAGGCAAACAAATGTGATTCCGAGCTCACGTGACATGGGGGGGGGGGGGGGGGGGGGTTAGAAAGAAACAGGAGAGATACAAGAAGAGGAGGAGGAGGAGGAAGATGCTGGGAGAGGAGAAACCACAGGAGTGTCTAAAAACCCAACCCAACCACAGCCACTGAGGAGAAACAAAGAGAAAAGATAGAATAATTCTACATTGAAGGCTCTCTTGTCTCTCATTGTTGCCTCTCATTGCACTGGGACTCAGACAGCCTTGGGAATGGGAATCAATGGATACAGTATGAGACTCCATAATGTCCGAAACCGAATGCACAGACACAACGAGGCCATTTTGTAGAGAGGCAGCTAATCAGAAGAACAGAAGAAGAAGAAGACGGGAGGGGATGCATCTCTTCCGGCTGGGCCGACTGTAAAATCCTCTTTAGCACGGGGTGGGGTGGGGTGGGGTTGGATGGGATGGGAGGGGGGGGGGGCGCTCTCTTTTATCTGCCTTCATTGACATTGCACTGTGTGCAGCGTTAACTGCAACAATAATCACTATATGAATCAGAGCATGTGAAGGATGTAGTCCTTTCATGATGCATGAATGTTACTGCAGACTGACTCGTAAAAATCTGCTGTGTTTGAAATGGAGGCCCAAATAATCATTTAACGGCCACTTAACGAGGGTCTTAATGACTGCAATTTATGAGACAGCTTTGCAGCCCAGAGATGCACCACCACGGTACGTATCACACATTAACACCCATTAAACCAGAGTGAAGTGCCTTCAGTGTATCATAGAATATCCATTATATAGGTTCAGTTACAGTCTAATAAACCACCTGCTTCCTCTAAAGCCGTATGAAATGCATTGGAAGCGAGATGTAAAAATAATAAAATCCCACAAAATCCCACAACAACTTCAAGAGTACAAGTATCAGTTTGGATTCCACATCTGCATGAATCAAATTCAATTGCAACCAATCCAGCCCTTAAAGTGAGAGCAGCCTAGTGCAGGTGAAGTGTGTGTGCTGTCCCAGTCAGTCCAGATCTCTGCTCTCATTCTGTGCAATGAGTCCAGTGTGACAAGTTGGTGCTGACAAAATGCTTCCACACTACTGACCTATTTGGCAATGCTATACACAGAACAAACAATTCAATTACCTGGCAGACTAATCACTTAAACCCTCTATTCTTAGTCTTAACGGACGCGAGTTGTATCTGTACTAGGACTGCTTTTTTCCCCCCCATCTACACCAAATGTCTGTGCCCAAAATAGCCGATCTACGCGACACCCGCCTTGTGAGAGTGTAGATCTGCTATTTTTGGAAAACGTTCCCCCCCATAATATGGATGCTGGGGTTGAGGTGGTTAAGGCAACAAATAGTCCAGGGACATCTTGACACAAATGCATTTAGCTGGAGAAAATTAATCATCTCTTACATGAACTAAGTTTGCTATAATGTCTTTCTCATTATGGATGCGAGGGTGTATAGACAGTCTTCACATCATATAGTATGTCCAATGTAACACGTTTGCTCATCCTAACAGGTCCAGCAGAAAGAAATACATCATCCAAAATGCATTAAACACAGCATTTGCATTTGCAAAGCGCGGCGGGTCCATGTCGGCACTAAACACTAACAGCTTTAATGTGCCTGATGGGTCTATTGCACTTGACTCGATCGTTAATCTTTGTGACCGCACGGACAATTAAGACGTAATGGAACACTGTCTGGAACCCGATCCGTCTCTTACCTTGAACTGTAGAGTTGGGAGGCGTTCTCTCCCTCTCTCTTCTCCTCTCCGTCTGTTCTCCCGCTCGTCTCTCTGGTGCTGTGTGAAATATTTACACACTCAGAGAGAGGTACGCTGCCGACCGTCAACGTTTGATGGTCTTGACAAAAAGATCATCCTGAAAAATAGGCTTGGATACATGCCACAAAAAAAATGATAATGTCAAAATGTTGAAAAATGGACCAGGGAGGAGACAAAACAAAACCAGGGCGATGATTTCTTACCGGGCTCTGAAATATTAAATAGCCAGTAATTGTATGGTTGTCTGACCAGAGTGGAGAGGTGCTTGTGTTGATGGATGAGAGAGGAGCACTCAGTGAGAGCGAGTAAGCAGGGGAGAGAGAGAGAGAGAGAGAGAGAGAGAGAGAGAGGGGGGGGGGGGGGTAAAGAGAGAGAGAGAGATAGAGAGAGAGAGAGACAGAGAGAGATAGAGACAGAGAGAGAGAGACAGAGAGAGAGAGTGAAAGAGCTTGAGAGAGAGAGAGAAGAGGGAGATAGAGAGCAGGAGAGAGGGAGGGAGTGAGAGAGAAAAAGATTGAGAGAGAGAGAGAGAGAGTGTGTGAGGGACAGAGCAGGAGATGGGGGGGGGGTGGATTATGATTGAGGAGACACCCCTAAGGGACCCTTATCTCTCTTGCTGGAGCCCCTCGTAGCTCAACGCCAAAGCGACTTCACAACAAGGCAATGACACGATATTGCCCAAAGATAATTACTCCGTTAACGGGATTAAAGGGAGGGGGGGGATACTGTCCCTTCACACAGTCTGTGTAGTGAGAGATAGAAGGGAAGCTGTCCTGATACCAACCCACCAGCCCCCTCGCCTCCCCATCCATCCCTCACATCAGCATACAGAACACTCCCATTCAACCAGCCAACCCAACCACACTGTGATCTCTCTCTCTCTCTCTCTCACACACACCCCTAACCAGATTATCAAGACAAAAGATTAAACATAAATTAAAAAGGGAATAATCACCGGCCAGTTAATTGTGCCCCGAAAAAAAAAACAGTCAAATGGCAATAGAAAAAAAAGAAAAACCTCACTAATTAATAAATCCACTCACATTATTGGAGGCAAAAAGAGTGAGCTCCTGTTTGCAAAGCGGCAGAGAGGCTGGGCTGCGCTTGTGTGGAGAGCCGGGGTGAGGTGTAGATGCACATGATATTAGACACACAGAGAGAGGGAGAGAGAGAGAGAGAGAGAGAGAGAGAGAGAGAGAGATGTGAGCCGGCACACTTAGAAGATGGATATTAAGGAGGAAGGAAGGGGGTGGTGGTGGTGGTGGTGGGGGCAGTAGAGAGAGAAAGCAACAGAGATATTGTGAGTCGGAGAAAAAAAAAGCCTTCTCCTCCGATGAGCGCACGAGAGAGAGAGAGAGAGCGTGAGAGAAAAAGGGAGAGGGGGGCGAGAGGGAAGGGGTGGGGGGTGATGGAGTGAGTGATGAATAGAGAGAGGAGGAGGGGGGGGGGGTGGCATGCACTGGTTTTGTTGGATGGCGAAACCAGTTGGCCAGCGATGGGTCCGTGAAATGGCATCACGCGGCCGATTGGGGCATAACGACACGCAACATGAGAGGCTGAGGGATGATGTGAGGATGAGGAAGGTGTTATTAACTGACAGAGAGACTCCCACCGGGGTGCCTCCTGTAGTAGCAGCAGCAGCAGGCTCCAGGGTGTTTCCACTTAATGACACGGCATTGGAAAAAATACAAACGTCTCTGTAAATCAAAGCCGAGGGAGAGCAAAAGAGAGCACAGCGTTTGTCTGCCATTGGAGAGAATGGGGGGGGGGGGGGAGATGGAGTGAGGAGGGGGCGGCGTTAGTTTTTCTGTGTCACTGAAAAAAAAAAGGGGGAATGGGGGAGGGGAGGCAGAGGGAGATAATGCGAGCAGGGCGGGGGGGGGGGGTGGGGGGTGGGGGGCAAATAGAAGGGAGAGAGAGAGCGCACAGAGAGAGCAAGCACTCTGCCTGACTCACAGTGTAGTGCGCCCATATCTAGGAGGAGAGAGAGAGAGAGACGGGAAACTATATTATGTATGCAAGAGTTAACGCAGAGAGAGAGTGCATTCGCCCAACCTCCATGTCTGTGTGTGTGTGTGTGTGTGTGTGTGTGTGTGTGTGTGTGTGTGTGTGTGTGTGTGTGTGTGTGTGTGTGTGTTAGAGCGTGGCATAGCAACAGCAACCACATTCCAGTCGCTCCTCCTGTCACATCACTGATAGAGAAATATCACCACTCGCAGGATTTTGAAATAACCAGTTCAATATTTAATGTCCTCCGATAATCTCTCGGTTATAATTCATTGTAAAAAGCATAACTGGTGTCGTTGATATGCAATCCATACAAAATGTATATAAATCGCAGCCGATGAATCATAAAATAACAACCGTCGTTGTCGCGCCAAATGGTGGCCGTATATAGATAGGAAAACCTCTTATTAAATCATTCAAAACTATTAGACAAGCGTTTATTCAACGCAGGTCTACGTACCCTTTCTATTAGTACCAATACAATCAAATTATTGTAGTGCATTTTAGACGTATAAACAGATAGCTGATCAAATACAAGGTCAAGATGTGGGATTTTTGGCAAATTAAGGGCAATATATGCTTTGCGTGACAAGTGTCGGAACGACGTGTCTCACAACCGTTTTGAGCATTCATACATAGACTAGTTGTTTCTGCACCGTCTCTATAACTAGCCTGAGTTAACTTTACATCAGGGGTGGGCAACTTTGATGATTTTGAACCTTTGATGACATTGCACATCGGTCAGAAACCTCTTCTCTCCGTATTTTAACTTCTTTTTCTAAATGAATGCCGTACTTCGCCATTCTTTGTCACACAAAAGTAGCAAAAATAGCCTATCGACAAGCTCAAAACGCGTCACAGCGCAACGCGTTTTGAGCTTGTAGATATGCTATTTTTGCTATTTTTGAATTGGAATCCTGATTTTTTTTTGTGCTATTTTTGAATTGGAATCCTGAAAAGTAGCATTTTTTGTATTTCAAATGCATTTAGTTATACTCATGTTAACTTGTTTTAACTTAAATACAAATACATTGGACATAAAACAAATGACAATATCATTTTTATATTAGTCATTAAGCTACTAATATATAGCGGGTCATGTTTGCATGTTTGGAATTGTAACAGCTGAAATCAATAATAATATGTCAGTATTCCAATATTAACCTAAGGGCCGCATTAAGTGAGGGTGGGGGCCACATGTGGCCCCCGGGCCACCAGTTGCCCACGTATGATTTACATGGATGACAAAATGGCTCACAGTGTTACAATGTATCTGGAGGATGAATTGAGTGTTACAATGTATGCGGAGGATGAATTGAGTGTTACAATGTATCCGGAGGATGATTTGGATATGGCAGAGGAGGGCTTTTCTGACCCCTCACTCGATAGGTACGGTACAGTAGAGAGGAGAGAGACAGCAGGGGAGTGACATGCAGCAAATGGTCCTGCCCGGCCGGGAATCAAACCGGGAACTTGATGTCAGGCATTAGAGCTCATAGCCACTCGGCTATCGGGTTGCCCTGAATCTACTTTTTCTGGGGGGAGTCATGGGGGAGATGGTCGAAATAGTGACTCAACAACTGAATCCCCATTTTATACTTCATTGTACGATGGTGTACGATGTTCCTTTTATCTATGGAAATAACGATACGATGGGAACTATTCACGAAAAACGAATTTCAACCACCTTTTTTACTTCTGAAAATCTGTGATGTGACAATAAAGCTGATTCTGATTCTGTCACTCTGGGAAAATAGCCAATCTACAAGCTTACAACGTGTTGCACTGTGATGCATTGCGAGCTTTTAGATCTGCCATTCTCACAATTCTTCACTAGTAAACTTACTTACTAAGTAAACACCCTCTGCAACGATCCTTTGGCTTTGAGACACATTTCTGTCATTTTGACATTACTTTCACCATGCAACGTGTTGTCCGACACCTGTTGCGCAAAGCATAAATTGCATTTTAGGCATTGTAGAGTAGATCAACGCATGCTTGTTTACATGTGCATATGAACGTGCGTATACGGACACAGCCTGCCAGCCTGCTTGTCTGTCTTATCTACCTGAGGCTTACGGTGCACAGCGTGTGATAGAACCCATCCGCCACAGTTAAGCCCATGGCACACAGGTGCAACGTGTTCACGGGCAGACGCCCGAAGTTCAGACTCTTCCCGACTTTCAGATCCCCGACCCCCTCAAACGGCCGCTCTCTGCCCTGGGCCTCCACCTTGGCCAGCGTCAGGTGGTACCGGGGGTTGAAGGAGTCGCGGTGAAGCCAGCCCTCCTTCCTGAACGCCTCCTGGAGGCCGGAGTTCAGCTGCTGCAGCTGGTTCTGGGGCTGAGGGCTCAGGTACAGCACCTTCCCGTAGAAGTGCTTGGGTTTCACGGGGAAAGTGACGGCCACGGGCGGGTTGCGGTCCCACTCGGCGAAGCGACGGAGGACGTCGCCGGCCGCGGCCACCTCGGCCGGCCCCGGCAGCACCAGGAGGCACAGGGTGATGTGGAGTTTGGAGACGGGCCTCCACAGCGGGGTGGAGGAAGGGAGCAGGGCGGTGAGCTCCTCGCGGAGCTTCTGGAAGGCGCACAGGATGGACGGCGTGTCGGCCCGGAAGCCGATGAAATGCGTGGGTCGGCGTTTGGTCGGACGGCTGCCGCCGCGGTCTGCCTGCCCCCTCTGGTCAACGTGGCATTTACCATTAGGACTCTGCGTAATAATAATAATGTTTATTGTCCCCAAGGGGAAAATTGTCTTCACAGGTCTGTTCGTTACAACAAAAACAACAAAACAACATAACATTAACAACAAAAATAACATATCACAAAGACAAAGACATGAGGTCCCCACTGTACAAAGAAACCCCTCCTATGGACGGGGCAGTTGGTTTAATGCCGCGATGGCTGAGGGGACAAAACTCCTGCTAAAAAGAACCTTTTTCCACCTTAAGGTTCTGTATCTCCGACCAGATGGCATGAGGTCAAAGTAGCGATACAGGGGATGATCAGTGTCATTTGTTATTGAAAGTGCTAAGCATTGTGATGGCCTTATTGTACAGGAAGACAATCACCATAACACATAATGTAAACATTAACTGGAAATTAGTTGTTTTTATAAAGGCTTTTTTTTTTAACTCATTTGCACATTTTATTGTCTCCGCCAGGAGACATTGTTTTCACTTTCCGTCTCCCCCCCTCGGCCAAGCTAACATTGGTCAAGCCTCACGTGACACGTGACAATACGGTGAAATAGTGTGATCTGATTGGCTAGTGACGTATAGCGGCCTATAAATACATGTGTCACTTTGAAAGAGTCTTAGCCTCTTTCAAAGTGAGGTAAGACAGGAATAATCACGAAATAGCTGAGAAATGGCGGATACTGTAACAATTGGATAGGACACTTACACAGACAGGACAGATAGGACACTTACACAGACAGGACGGATAGGACACTTACATAGACAGGACGGATAGGACACTTATACAGACAGGACGGATAGGACACTTATACAGACAGGACGGATAGGAGACTTATACAGACAGGACGGATAGGACACTTATACAGACAGGACGGATAGGACACTTATACAGACGGATAGGACACTTGTGTCATGTTACTATGACACAGTAACATGTTCTATTTTTTGTAAGAATTAGAACATTCCCAACACAAGTCTGCTGGCGGAGAAAAAGTGCTCCGAGGAGCACTTTTTCTAGTTAATTTTGTTCTCACTTTTCTGTACCTTTGTTTTATCACTGTGATAAAAAAAAAAAGATTCTACACCAGGGGTCTTCAATGTTTCAGGCCAAGGACCCCCTAGCTGAGGGAGAGATGAAGCAGGGACCCCCTCTATGTTATATAAATTGTGTTTCAGATTAAAAAAATGTTTTACTTGGTCTGCTCTTTTTTCCCTCTACTCCTATACCTCTTTGTCAAAAATAGCAGATCTACAAGTTCACAACACCTCGCGTTGTGAACTTGTAAAAAAAAGTTCTCCTCAGAAAAGGGATGCTAGGGTTCAAGTGGTTAATGTAAAAAAATAAATGATATCACAAAGATTTGGCGGCCCCCCTGTAGTAACTCTGAGGACCCCCTAGGGGTTCCGGACCCCCTGTTGAATACCGCTGTTCTACACCAAATCCAATTGTTCTGATGTGAGGAGATCAATAAACATAGTTGGCAAAAAATACCTATGTCTTCTGTGCAAAATGTTGATGTCATAAAAGTCTGCCATAGGGTATTTAAAAACAAATCTCCTCACATCAGAGCAATGGGATTTAGAATCGGATAGGTTTCCCTTTACACCCACCTGTTCTTCTTCAGTCTTGTCCTCACAGCTTTCATTACATTCTTCCAGACTCACTTCCACACCATTGCTCTCTCCCATCTCTCGCTCTCTTTGGGAGAGAGACATTCGGTCTGTTAGAGTCTCAAGTCTGAAATCAAAGCAGGAGTATTTGTTAGAGGGGCAGGTGGCTGTTTCACACTAAGAAACATTGGCCACCATTACGGACTTCAGTTGTAGATCATTAAAAAAAACTCTGAAACGCAGTTAACATACATAAACAAGACATAGACATGGTCACAAGATCCAGATAATAATAATTGTATAAGTATATAGCCAAATATGAGTCTCTGACCATATGTAGCACAGTGGCACAGAGACTCTGCCTGAAGATCAAAAGCCTAATATCAATCAATCATTTGATTTAAGCGTCCTTTCCCACAAGGGAGACCCGGGTTCAAATCCCGGCTGTTACACATACAGTACATAACAGAAAACCTACGAAGATTACCTTCATACAATAATCATACTTTTTTTTGTTATGGTTGGTTAAAGCATATGTCCATGTCATCAACGAGAATAATCAACTACAGTATCAACCTTTTGGTCATGTCCATATATTTTTCTAAGGATATCTAAAAACTTAAAAAATGGCAGATCTACGAGCACACACCACGCCACGATGCAGCTTGGCTATTTTTACCATGCAACACCGTCATAAAACAACTATATGGGCTTAGTGGTTAATGGTGGAGAAGCCAAGACGTCACCTTTGGATTCCGTTAGCTGCCTGGTATTGAATCTGGCCAGAGTGCCTGCATTATGTACATGCCTGGTGGCTGGCGCAATCTTTCTCTGTATGTATTGTTAAGGCCCTTTTGCTTTCCCCAACTAACCCCCCACCCCCTTGTTTTTACATTTAGACACAATTTATTTGAGCAAATAATGTTTATATCTCTTTTTTCCCCCTTGTCAGGCGACTCAGCTCTATATAAAATCGGTGGTATTGTGCTTTTGTTTTACACTAAAACTGCACACTGGACAGAGATCGGAGAAGAAGGGGGAAACCCATGCAACACCGGCCCTGAGCCAAATCTGACACCAGGTTGTAATTATGTGGTTGAGCACCTGTAAAACTACCTCCTCAAATAAAGCGATTCCTTCCCTACTCTGGAGGCGAGGAGAGAGGAGGCCACTCAAAGAGAATTCAATCGACTACTGAGAGAAGGGACCAGTCTAATGATCCAGAGCCTGTCTACAAACACAAATCGCTACAATCTAAAAGGTAGCTCTCCACAACCCCGCCGACGGCGGCAGTAAGAGTTGGAAAGCGTCTGTTGCCCGAAAATCTGCTGTTGAATGGCCGGTGGGTACACTCGCGTCGGGTCGGAAGTTGTAGGGAAGCGTCGAAAGCCACCCGTATAAGCTCAGGGTGTATAAGGTCAGCTTTCGACCATCGGGTAGCAGTGGGCTGGCGGAGATAGAGCTCTCTGGTTGGCTGCTAGGGACCCTTTCTAAAATGGGGTACATTTGTTTTGTCTGAATACAGTGCATATCCATGGTATATACATGTTACTACAGCTGCATGTGTGCTCAAAATGCAGACACAAAGCGTGGGACTGTGCCCGTACACGCAACGCGTGTGTGTGGCTCGTCTCATTCAAACACCAGCTGTCAGCTGTCATATTTTCTCTAATATAAATATAATCTGTAGTAGTTTGGTTGAGAGCTACCTTATGAAATGGGAGGACTCACACGGCGTGCGAGTTGCACAAAAAGGCAACAGATGTCCTTCCTCCCAAGAGCATGCAAGCATTACCAGAAGTAATAGAAATGTTTTACTGTTTGATGTGTTCAGATTTTTTAGGTGATTTGTGTTTTGTTAGTGGTCTTGAAGAGTGGAAAACTGTTCAAGTCAGGATTTAAAAACGCTTAACAGGATTCAGACCTTTTGGCAGTCTCCTCAGGTAACGATTCTCTTCCTGCTTCCTGGTGACCTTGAGGAGCGCTTCCCGCGTCATTAGGAGCTGGTCGTGTGGAGTCAGGAGGGTGAATGTTTGCATCGCTCTCCTGCTGTCCTTCCTCTGGCTGTATGGTCCCAGAACAGGTAGACTGCTCTCCGTCTCTCTGCTCAGCTGCTGAATGGAGATGGTCTTGATTTATTTTGTGTTTTTTGTTGCTCTGTATCACGGCAATCAAACCAGGAACATTCTGGTTCCCAGCCGGGCCACTCTATCGACTAAGCCGTTGGTTTGCAACATTTTCAGGCCACGACTCCCCAAAATAATCATATTTGAAATGGGGACCCCCCCAAAAGAATCATATTTGAACTGGGGACCCCGCAAAACAATCCTATTTTAACTGGGGACCCCCCAAAATAATCATATTTGAACTGGTATTTGAACTGGGGACCCCCCCAAAATAATCATGTTTGAACTGGGGACCCCCCACGCTGACAAGCACTTGGAATTGTATAGAGGCATTACATTTTGTGGTTCCACAGAAAGATAGAGAAAATAGCAGATCTACAAGCTCGGCTATTTAAAAAAAATGTTGTCTCTTTCTTATATATTATTTGACAATTTGGCCAATGTTTGACCAGTATTTATAGTATAGTTTGTTGACTATTTATTTACTTTTATGCAATAATGGTCTTTTTCTTGTGAGGTATTAGAAAGGTCTTAAAAGTCCTTAAATTGTCACTTCACTGTGATCTGGGGACCCCCCAAAACCCCTGGGGGTCCAGACCCACAGGTTGAGAACCAGCGGGCTAAGCCACTGCCATGTTTGTGTGTGGTGTTTCATTAACTTGTTCATTGTTCTGGGACCCATAAGAACAATTGTCATTTTCATGGTTACACTTTCTTATTTTTAGGGTTGGGTTACAATTAGGAAAATATTCAGGAAGCGGTTATGGTTACGTTTAAGCAAGTAGAGGTTAGGTTTGGGCTCAGGGTTATATTTTGAGGTTAGGGTTAGGACGCGGTTTTGCCTTTGTGAGGAAATCGAAACCAATATTTCATATTTTTTCACATAAACTGCTATTCTTTTGTGTGTCTCTATGTGTGTGTGTGTGTGTGTGTGTGTGTGTGCGTGCGTGCGTGCGTGCGTGCGTGCGTGCGTGCGTGCGTGCGTGCGTGCGTGCGTATAGAGGGTGGGGTTCTGTGAAAAGGTGCTGATAAAAACCACTCGACTTTACCTCCAGTGTATTTTATACCTCCTTTATCCGCCCTTACCCTCTACTTCCTCCTCCCCTCCAAAGGGGGGCGCCAGAGGCTGACCGGTGGAGCCAAAGACCCTGTCGGTGCGGCTGTTGCGGTCCCAGACGCGGCGGCCCCTGTATATGAAGTACTGGATCCTGTGCTGCGGCAGGGCCAGCTCGGCCGTGTGGTCCCAGTCACAGGGGTTGGCGTCCCAGTTGAACTCGGAGAAGGGGCGCTCCAGCACGCCCAGGAAGCGGTCCACGTAGCCCACCACGAACTCGGAGCCCTGCACCGACTCGTCCCACAGGATCCGGTGGATGACTTCCTCTGCCGTGCGCATACGAGGCTTCTTGTTTGACCCTGAACCTGGAGAGAAAGAGAGGTGCAGAGAATACAGAGAGAGATGGAAACAGAACTACAGTATATAGGGCATCTGCAGAGATGGAGCAGGCAAGATATACAGTATATGGTATACCATATTAACCCATTAAGACCTGAAGCCGATTCTACATGTCTACTAAATCATTCTCAACAGTATTCTTAAAAACGTATGTTTTTATATCAGTGGTGCTCAATCTTTTTCATGTCAAGGACCCCCAAAATTATATGTACAGTATTTGGCCACGAGCACCCATCAAAATATTTTGTTCCAGGGACCCACAGAAGCAATGATTTGAGTCAAAAATGTTCGCTTATATATATATATATTCAAAGATTTGCACACATTTTCATGATTTTCCAAAAATATCAGATCTACAAGCTCATATGAGCTTGTATATCTGCTATTTTTGAATAGCCCAAAGTGTAAAATAATGCTTTTTAGCTCAAATGAATGGGTTAACAGACCAATGGTTAAATAACCATTGAATTGAATAACTCCATCTATAAATGTTACACTGCTGTTCCTGTTGTGTTTGCTATAATTGTGTTAACTGTTTATATTTTAGTTTTGTCTTTTGTTTGCTCTGTTGTTATGTCTGTTGGTTGGGTGTTAATTGTTTTAATGGACCACAATGGAAACAAGCTTCGGCTTTTTTGTGGGTTTGTTGTGGGCGTTTGTTGAGTGCACTCTTCAGACAACAAAGGGGCCGTAATACTAGAACGTAATACTAAGCGTGCATTACCGTTTTCCTCACTCTCTTTTGGCTTTGGTGCACTGTAATCTTTGCTTTTCCTCTTCTTGTGCTTTCCCTCATTGTCTCCATTCTTCACGCCTTCTTGGTTGAGCGAAACAACGCCGGCATCATCTACTGTAGGGTTGCTAAGAAATGAAGAGATAAAAGTAAAGATAGCAGACATAGGGTGAAAGGTTGAAGACAAGAAAGACAGTATCAAAGTTTGACAAAAAGAATGTAGACAAGGGTGAAAGAGGGGGAACACTCCTTTGATCTGTTAAAATCAAAAGGAGTGTGCTATTCTGATTGATTCCAGATCTTGTGTCATCAACTGAAAGGTACTGGCTTATTCAACACACATTTGCACATTTAAGTCACTCTGGATAAGAGTTTTAACTAAATGCCTAAAAAACTATGTAATGTAAATATTTGTTATATTTTACATAACATTGAAAATAATGCATTTGATTATATGTTCTGTTCTGTTTTGTCAGAGCTTGATCAGCACTAGATTGCTGAAGCGCTGTTCTACTAAATGAGTGTTGATGATTTGACATTAGCAGTTACAGCTACAGTTACAGCCAATGTAAACATCCCACGTTTTACTCCATTATATTTGCCATTACATTTTAGTTATGCACCTGACACTCACATCTTCAGTTCTTAGTACACTAACAGCATTGCATGCAGCCAACATTAACCATTTAAACCCTATATACTCCTTTTGTCCCTCAAGAAGACCAAATCTCTTTGGTGAAAATAGCCAAATGTTCACCTCAGAAATAGGGATGCAAGGTTCATGTGGATAGAAGCCACATTTATATGATGGTGTTGCTTACTGACAATAACTTATTTAAATTGGCTTTTGTGTGCTGGGGGAAAAAAGAAAAGTAATGAATTCTTCAGTGAGGAAGAAGAGGGATTTATGAACCTGTGAGACAGGCGACATCTGTGGCCAAAACGGCACTTTCCCTTCAGGAAGAACTGGCACACCCCGACTCCGCCTTCGACTGGTTCTGCCGACTCTGCGGGTGACAAATGGAAAGGGATGGCGTTTTAGTAATGCATCACAACATTATAAAAACACATGGTAGACAAAGATTGTAGCCAATGATTAATATGTACCAGGTGAGGTAGAGACAGAAGCATTGTGAGCACATCTCGAGGCAAGCAAAAAAGGAAAAAAGGATGGAGAAGACATGGAGAGTGACCGTAGATTAGGGAACAGTACTATAAAGTAAACGGCATAGATATTGAAGGTAGAAGGTAGGAATTTGACATACCGTGGGGATTTTGCTCATACCATGCTGACCAGCAGAGCTTTTTTTATAAGTCTTGAGTTTTTATTTTCACTTTCTGCAGCTTGATTTTATGGCATTTCAGAGTGTTTTTCAGAATTGGAAGTTACTTGACTTGAGTGCTACAAATTATATAATGCGATATAAATTTTATTCTACACCGCCCAGCCCTGCCACAGAGTTCAGAGGGGTATGTTTCATAATCTCAGCAAGTAGCCTATCAATATGGATTCTGCTTCTAGGAGCATGACAGGACAAAGTAGTCCACTGCCACACTGAAAGTTAAAGCCTGGTCCCTTCAGTGTGGTCCAATTAATCAACATCCTTGAGCTTACATTCTCTCTCCTGTGTGATAATAACAGTATTACAATTCAGTCGCTCCGTCTGTAAATAATATATTCCAATATTAGCCAAGCTGTTGCTTTTTAAACAAACGTATCGTAAATCACATCCCACCATAGCTTGTCAACTGTTTGCATAGCTTGCTGGGAAATTCCCCAAGAGAACCAAACCCATTTTTATTACCAACTATAAAAGCATCCAATGGCTGCCAGAGTCCAGCGTTTCTCTTACCCGTCGCCTGCCCCTCTGCCCCCAAATGTAATCTGCAAGGTAAGATATGTCCCCCCCCCATCATGCAGCCCATCCTCATCCATCCAGAGCCATGAAGTCCATACAGTGGTGGAAAAAGTACTCACATTTTTTACTTGAGTATAATACCGCAATGTAGAAATACTCTGTTACAAGTAAAAGGCCTGTGTTCAAAATGTTACTTTAGTAAAAGTACAAAAGTATTGGCATCAACATGTACTTAAAGTACCAAAAGTAAAAGCACTAAAATGTTTGAAAATAGCAGATCTACACGCTCACAACGCGGGATGCGACGTGAGCTTGTAGATCGGCTATTTTCAAATAACCTATGTATAAAATAGGGCTAAAGTGGTTAAGGTATGTTTTACAATATAATAATTTATATCTGCAAAGTAACTAAAGTCTTTAAATAAATGTAGTAGAGTAAAAGTACAATATTTGCCTCTGAGATGTAGTGGAGTAGAAGTAAAAGTATTGAAAATTGGCAATACTCCACTAAAGTAAAAATACCTCAAAATTGTACTTAAGTACAGTATTTGAGTAAATGTACTTAGTTACTTTACAACACTGAGTGCATACCGTAGAAAATTACTTCTTTGGCCAGTATTTGCATTGTGATTTGTACAACGCATGTGTGGAGGGGGCATGAAACCCTGATTGTGTACTTTGTTTTCCTGTACAAGTTAGGGAAACTGCAGAAGGGAAAAACATTACAGGCTATTAATCAATGCAGCTGCAGATAATAAAATGAATAATGGGTGTGTTAGAACCCTTACCCTAGATTTTAGTCATGGGGTGTCACTGAGAATGTGCAAGCATAGAAACAAAAGAAAGGTAAACTAACGGGTAGGGGGTATTTCCAGGTGGAAATTCCCAGCTTACGTACAACTTCAAAAACATTTGAATTTAGGCCCAAATAGTTTGTGCTTTTAACCCACCGCCCTGTTTACATCATCGTCTTGTTAGAAAATGACACACTCTGCACTCTGTAACTTTCATGTCCTACATCATCGTTTCGTTAGAAAATGACACACTCTGCACAAAACTTTGTAATAGACAGGAGGGATTTCAGAAAAAAGGCCTTCTATAAGGAGGTTAGAGGCATTTGGGGGTAAAAGTTGGGAACAAGGCCATTTTACATAATTCAAGGGTGCTGAATCAGAAAAACACTGTTCCCAAGCAAAATTCTTAGTGCTTAACCTCCTAATTTGCATATCAAAATGGCTGCCGATTTTGAAGTATTTCTTAAATAACTCTATAACAAAGCAATCAAATCTGACAAATAAAGTTTATATATTTATATTCTGAGGGTCAGACAATGTGTGGAAGGTATTTATAATGTAATAGATGTAAATAAATGTAAATAATGTAAATAAATATGCAAATTAGAGGCCACTATTACAGAAAACGGTTTTGTACTTAAAGTGATCCATCCGCATCCCCCTTATTTTATTTTATCTCTACTTATCTGTATTTTTACCATCCTTAGGACATCTAAAATAAATATTTAGATGATGTAAAAATCCTGGTACATTTGGCCCCTGATGACCAAAAAATAAATGTGACGTTCCATAAATACGCTATCATGGGGATTTCTATCTTGTATAACTCACCCCCAGGAGGAGTTAGAGCCACAGAACTATAACTGAACACAAACTACTTTCAACACAACTATATAGAGTGGGATGGGGATGGCTAAAGGTACACTTAGATGGCCAACAGGGAAAAAAACTATTGGTCGTGCACACACAAACTATTGCCCGTGTACACAGTGGTTAATCCCAATGGTCTGAGTATCTACAGGGCTGACAAGGGACTAGTACAGCCTAGTACAACCTAATAGAGCCTAGTACAACCTAGTCTTAACTAGTCCAGTCTGTTCCATGCTAGTATAGCCTAAATCGCCGTCCCCTAGTCTGTTCCATCAAAAGGCTGGACTAGGCTATGGGTGTACTAGGCTTTACTGTTGTAGACTCTACTGGTCTCTAATAGACTGTTTTAAATTCCAGTAGGCTGTGCTGGTCTGTACAACGCTATATTAGGCTGTACAAGGCAGATCTGTACTATGGTCTACAAAGGTTCATGCAAAACTATTGCTCGTGCACACACAAGCTATTGCCCGTGTACACAGTGGTTAGTCCCAATGGTCTGAGTATCTACAGGGCTGACAAGAGCCTAGCACAGCCTAATAGGGCCTATTAGAGTCTAGTACAGCCTAGTACAGCCTAATCTATCCTAGTCCAGCCTTATCAGTCCTAGCATAGCCTTGTACCCCCTCCCCTATTCTGTTCTCCCAGAAGGCTGGACTAGGCATGGGTGTACTAGGCTGTACTATACTAGACTCTACTGGTCTATAATAGGCTGTTTTAAGCTCTAGTAGGCTGTGCTAGGCTGTACTAGGCTCTATTAGGCTGTGCAAGGCAGATCTGTACTATGGTCTACAAAGGTTCATGCAAAACTATTGCTTGTGCACACAAAAGCTATTGCCCGTGTACACGGTGGTTAGTCCCTATGGGTTGAGGATCTACAGGGCTGACAAGAGCCTAGCACAGACTAATAGAGCCTATTAGAGTCTGGTACCACCTAGTACAGCCTAACATATCCTAGTCCAGCCTTATCAGTCCTACCATAGCCTTGTACCCCCTCCCCTATTCTGTTCTCTCAAAAGGCTGGACTAGTCATGGGTGTACTAGGCTGTACTATACTAGACTCTACTGGTCTATAATAGGCTGTTTTAAGCTCTAGTAGGCTGTGCTAGGCTGTACTAGGCTCTATTAGGCTGTGCAAGGCAGATCTGTACTATGGTCTACAAAGGTTCATGCAAAACTATTGCTCGTGCACACACAAGCTATTGCCCGTATACACAGTGGTTAGTCCCTATGGGTTGAGGATCTACAGGGCTGACAAGAGCATAGTACAGCCTAATATAGCCTATTAGAGTCTAGTACAGCCTAGTACAGCCTCATCTATCCTAGTCCAGCCTTATCAGTCCTAGCATAGCCTGGTACCCCCTCCCCTATTATGTTCTCCCACCAGGCTGGACTAGGCTAGACCTGGGTGTACTAGGTTTTACTGTACTAGTCTCTGCTGGGCTCTAATAGTCTGCTTTCAGCTCTAGCAGCCTTTGCTAGGCTTTACTGGGCTCTATTAGGCTATAGAAGGCAGTACTTTACTTTGGCCTACAAATGTTCATGCAAAACTATTTCTCACACAAGCTATTGCCCGTGTACACAATGGTTAGTCCCTATGGGTTGAGGATCTACAGGGCGGACAAGAGCCTAGTACAGCCTAATAGAGCCTATTAGAGTCTAGTACAGCCTAGTAAAACCTAGTCTAGCCTAGTCCAGCCTGTTCCATGCTAGTATAGCCTATACCACCCTCCCCTAGTCTGTTCTCCCAAAAGGCTGGACTAGTCTTGGATGTACTAGGCTGTACTGTACTAGACTCTACTGGTCTCTAATAGGCTTTTTAGTGGCGCTAGCCGCTCCATACCTGACTTTGTCCGTGTGCGTCAACGTTCTGATTGGTCAGGTGCGTCAACAAAGTGATTGGTCAAGCTTCACGTGACACATGGCTATAAACACATTATAAACACATATCGATGACAAAATGTATCAAAGGCGCCGCTACCTTCACACAGGGTGTGATTTTTTAATCTCTAGTAGGCTTTGCTAGGCTGTACTAGGCTATATTAGGCTGTACAAGGCAGATCTGTACTATGGTCTACAAAGGTTCATGCAAAACTATTGCTCGTGCACACACAAGCTATGGCCTGTGTACACAGTGGTTAGTCCCTATGGTCTGAGTATCTACAGGGCTGACAAGGGACTAGTAAAGCCTAAAAGAGAGTATTAGAGTCTGGTACAACCTAGTACAACCTACTCTAGCCTAGTCCAACCTGTTCCATGCTAGTATAGCCTATAGAAATGATTTCATGTGCATGCCATAAGCAATGCACAACACGTCGTTGCAAATGCCGGAAATCTGGGTTACGATGCACAGCCAAGTGTGCATGTCAGCAACGGAGTGATGATCAACCTCCTTGTATGAATGTGGTCTAGTGTCTAGACTTTCGTTCAACAATGGCCAATACAGTATCTTTAGAGTAATAAACCGTTATCTGTTATGGGGGCCGCTATTTTGCATATTTCGGAGTAGGCTGATTATTATATTCTATTATATTATCATATTATATTACTTACAAATTCTTAACTCACATTGTAGAAACTGTATATAGACACTTCATTTGTCAATTTTGCTTGCCTGGCCACAGACTTATTGAAGATAAAGGTGCGAATTTGCCAATTTGGCAGCCATTCAGATATGCAGATTAGAAGGTCAAAAACTAAACATTTAGCATGGGGAAAAAGTATGTATTTTAGATGTCCTAAGGATGGCAAAAATACAGATAATTAGAAACAAAATAAGGGGGATGCACCTTTTGCACCGTTTGAGTACTACGGTACATCATTTTATGTAATGGTGGCCTCTAATTTGCATATTTATTTACATTTATTTACATTTATTACATTACAAATATCTTCCACACATTGTATGACCCTCAGAACATAAATATATACACTTTATTTGTCAGATTTGCTTGCTTTGTTATAGAGTTGTTTAAGAAATACTTCAAAATCGGCAGCCATTTTGATATGCAAATTAGGAGGTTAAGCACTAAGAATTTTGCTTGGGAACAGTGTTTTTCTGATTCAGCACCCTTGAATTATGTAAAATGGCCTTGTTCCCAACTTTTACCCCCAAATGCCTCTAACAATCACATATTTCAGAAATCCCACCGGTCTATAATTTCAAGGATCCCCTTAACGCTTAGAGTTACAGACCTGTAGGGTCCATTTGGAACCCCTTCAAGGAACGCTGAGGGTCCCTGGGGCCTGGACCCCACTTTGAGAACCACTGTTATAGAGCATGCCTACTTGCTCAGGGGATATATTGAATTTAGACCTTCAGGCAGTACTACTTGACAACCAGTGGTCCTACCAGACTACAGGACCTAAATGTCTCAATAGAGGAGCAGGGAGACCAAATACAACCACAGCAGTTGCGTTAGCCGGCTGCTTGTATTAACAAACATTCTCTAACTCTACCATCTAACATTTTATTCACAAAGAAAAAGAGTTACTCAGTTACTTTAAAGAGTCAAAGTGAATGTGACGTGCTTCTTTCTCTCTTTATAAACCCTTCTCATAATAACTAGGTAGGAATTAGAACTCGACTGATATATAATCTTGGCCGATGTATCGGCCATTATTTGACTTTTTTGATGACATCAATATCAGCAATTATGCAGCCTGTATATTCGGTCAAAACATAATTAATCGGTGGTCTACTGTAGGCCTAGGACTCTCCAAAATCGGTATCGGCATCAGACTCTAACATCTGGCATCGGTCAGTAGTTATACAGGTGGTCAGTGCAACCTCAGGCCTCCAGATAAAGGTCACTTCCCAGAACAAATATCCAGCACTACCACTCAACCACAGCTCATCAGACCAACCTCAAAAGCACTGATGAGTAAAGACCAGATGACCGAAAACAAACATTCTTTGCATCCACCAGGGAGAAGCTGGGACAACAGCTGCAAGTTGCACGATGTATCAATCTCTTACACCAGCGTTTCTCAAACTTTTTCATTTCAAGGACCCCCGTTTGATATACATTAGCTGACAGACACCCCCCCCATTTTCACACAGTTTTTTTTCATCTCTGGAACCTCAATCTACACTGCAAAATACGCTGTATTAATCTATCTCTGAGAGTTTACAGGTCCACATTTGGTTCCAATTCTTCACTCTCAAAATTATAAACCTGCAGTGTAAAGAGTGGACCCATTTGGTTCCTATTAAATCATTTAGCTGGGGACCCCCTGGTACTCAGTCAAGGACCCCTGGGGGTCCCCGGACTCCACATTGAGAACCAGCGCTCTACACTGGCTGTACTTAATCTGTACTGTAATCAATGAAGGACATTATATTAAAAGGAGTATTTCACCCAAAAAATGTCTTATTATTTTTGTCGCATTCCTAAGCCAATAATTTGGTCATCAAATTATTGGCTCAGGAATGCGACAAATACAAAAAAGTCTCCATGAATTCAATGCTTCATGGGGTGTGTAAATGATAGAAAATAAGTCATTTTTCGGGTGAACTATCTTTTTAAGGGGAGTGTGCTGCCCACTATTATAGTAACCCTGATCTAAGCATTCACCTGCTGGTGTGTCCAAGGAGGCGTTTTCATGGTTGCTTCCACCTAAAGCATCTGCCTGTGGGCTGGTCTGACTGTCTTCCTCTCCCTTCTGCTCTGGTGCTGAATCCAAAGCCACAGTGGTGGACACATCTGAAGACATAGTGGGTCCACGTGGAACCTAAAGACACAAAAGGTACTGATCAGATCAGCATAATGCAACAACACTTACAGGTCACTGTCAGTGTAACACCTACCATATTATTTCGACACTGGCTCATAAGTGTGTGGGGGAAAAGCCAGACAACATACAGTAAATAGATAGTAGCCATGGATACAAGACGGTCGTCTGTCACGACAGTCATGGATGAACTTCAACCTGGTGTTTGCACTTTCTCCATTTACGGCCCGTACATCTACATAAACGTTCAGATTTCAAATATAAAGCACTTACCCCATGGCCACGGATGTAACAATTATGTACGGGCCCTCAGAAGTACCCGTATCTTCCGTATTGTTCAATAAAAAGCATTTTAATCCAACCGGTGGCCATTTTCTCATAGAGTTATAACGTATCAGAGTGCAATACACCTCCCAACCGATAGGGTCGCGTAGTTAAAAAGCTTGCAGAGAAAATTACCACCGGTCGGATTAAAATGCTTTTTATTGAACCATACGGAAGACACGGGTACTTATGAGGACCCGTATAGAATTGTAACATCAATGGCCATGGGGTAAGCACTTTAAATTTAAATAAGTACGTTTATGTTAGATGTACGGGCCAAGAAGGGAAAAAGTGCAAACACTATTTTGAAGATTATCCATGACTGACAGTCATGTATCAGGGCTAATAAGGAAGTGATTGGCTCGCTTATAAATAAACCAACGAATTGGGGTATAAAAACAAAGTTGTTAGCTCTAAACCAAGCCAACTCCCTTAGTGTGCATTTGTTTACAATTATCCAGTTTCATATGTAAACGGAAGAAAAATAACAGCGAACGAGTTTAAGAGTAAAGACGGGTGTACATTACCTGAAGAAGCACTGCACTATGTCGTTATCTCAACCTCTGGGCGGCGCAGGGCATCATGGGAAATGTAGTGTGTATTTGGTTGAGTTGCGTCATGAATGCGTAGAAGACAGTGTTGCCATGTCCGCTTATTATAAGCGACTTTGGGCTTGTTTTTCTGTAAAGTTGCTTTGCTTGTAAATATTGGTAGTTGCAGGTTGTGTTTTTTTGGGGCTCGTTTCTAAAGTGTACTTGCTCATTTTGGCTTACCTCCAAAAAAATATGTATATATATATTTAAACCAGTTGTTCTCAAATATTTTCATGACAATGTTTTGTGCCCAGGGGAGCATTTGTGTTCAAGGATTCCAAACATTCCACATTTTATTGCAAGAGAAAAAATACCAGATCTACAAGCCCACAGCGTGTTGCATCGTGAGCTTGCGAGGATGGTTAAAGGTCTCATAATGAGACATTTAAACCAAAAGCTTTTTTTGGGCTTGTTTTTACAGACCTGGTTCCTTATTTCTCTCACAAAATCTGGCAACGCTGGTTAAAGAGCGCATGACTCCGCATCACGTGATCCCGGGTGTTGTTGAGCCAGCAGCCCCTGTACAGAATAATAATAATATACAGAAAACGTGTGTAAATAAATGGTTAAACCGCAAATCGATTGGCAATAATGGGATTTTGATAAGGAAAAACGAAGAAAATTAACTTTTTTTTAGAGTGTCTCTGTTATTATAGTTCCGACAAACGGACACGTTTGTCTTATATCATTTGGACCAGATGAAGGGTCACTGATCGCCAGTCATTTGGTCAGTCTAGTCCGGTTCTGGTCCTGAAGGTAAGATAGTTCTTTTAACCCAGTGCTTCTCAAACTTTTTCATGCCAGGGACCCCCAAATTGATAGATATTTGGCCGGGGACCCCATCTGAAAATATGTTGTGCCAGGGACCCCCCAGAAGCAAAGATTTGTGTTAAAATGTTCAAGATTTTTCAAAAATAGCAGATCTACAAGCTCATAGGGCGGCACTCGGTGCCGCGCTATGAGCTTGTATATCTGCTATTTTTGAATAGCCAGAGTATAAAAGGTTAAAACTATTGTGATGCTATTTTCACACATTTTGCTGGGGACCCCCTGGAACCCCCTCTAGGACCCCTGGGGGTCCCCGGACCCCACTTTGAGAACCAATGCTTTAACCACTACTAACCACATGTAACCTAATATCCCTATTCTGAGCATTTGATGTGATTAGTCTTGGATCAAGACTATCATAGATGTATTTTATCAAGTCTGACTTTTACTTTCGCATCATGCAATGTCAAAATTGATAAAAAGAAATATATCTATGATAGTCTTGATCCAAGGCTAGGCATGTGATAATAGTTGAACATTCAGTTTTGACATAGCAGATCTACAAGCACACACACAACATTGCAACTTGATGCATTTAGATCTATTTTCGGCGAAGAGATTTGGTGTGGGGGAAAAGGAGGGGCCATTCTCAAACCTTTTAATTTCAAGCACCCCCATAACTCTTGAGAGTGTACAAATGGAACTAAATGCACCATAAGGGTCCATTTGGTTCCATTTGTACACTATCAGAGTTACAGACCCTGTAAAGGTCCATTTGGAACCCCCTCTAGGAACCCTGAGGGCCCCTGGCCTGCCCTGAACCCCACTTTGAGAACCATTGACCCATGGGGGTCAACAAAGTACACAATGAAGGTTTTTAGTGGTTACATTTGTATAATACACTGTAATGACAGTTCCAGCTGTACTTGATTAGTTATGCATCACACAGAGTACCACACAATAACACAACAATCAATCACAACGACCCTTAATCATCTTTTACCCCCACAGATGAATGCCCTGGTGGCTCTCTGTCACTTCTGTGAACTCCATGGCCCTCGCACTCTGTTCTGCACCGAGGCCTTGCACCCTCCGTCCCCTTCTCCGTCCCAGTCGGGGGCCCCGGTGCCAGGGGACAGGGACAGAGACGGGGACCGTGAGGGAGAAGGACTGACCATGAGGGCCAACAGCTCTGCATCACAGAGGGGGGACATGTGTGAGGTGAGGAGCTGCTGCCGAGGACAAGACTGTGACAAATGTCAGCTGGCCTCCACAAGTTCATGACTTCATTTGACACTTGCTCTTCTGCGTACAACATGCTCACAATAGAGAAAGCACATGGACAGCTTGTAAGAGACAACAAATAAACATAACGATTGGCACATCATGTAAAATGTTAATTACTCAAAGAAGTGGGGCGTGGAGAGGGCCATCTGTTCCAGTTTACAACATGTATGAGGATAAATAACTTTTTAAAACATGTTTTTCTCCCTCTTCTTAAAACTATCATACCATTAGTCAAGTCAAGGAGAACAAAATACTCATATTGAACATCGCAAAACAAACAAATAAAAAAAAACGCTTGTGCGTTTTGTTTAAGAGCCTTCAATTCAAAAGAAAAAAAAAGTGCCAAATCACAACAAGTTGTCTAAAGACACTTATAGTGCATACCAAAAAATCCTGAAGGGGGCGTCAACAAGTGTCATTTGGTAGCGCGGACATCTTGGTGGGGTATAAACAGGTTGACTTAACATTGACCCCCACCGGTATGTCTGCAGCTACTATGCCACGCCCCCCGTGGTGACGACACGTTGGCAAGCACTATAGAGTACAGAAGTCCTGACGTCACTCGTTCATCCCCTGGTTCGTAAAGTAATTTCTCTACGGAGAATAACATTGGGTCATCATAGAATCGTCTCATATAAGAATTGTGGTCCAAAAATAAACAAACTGTCTCGGCGATATTGTCAGGGAGGAGGTTCTGTATCCTTTATGATAGTCAGTCACTTATATTTGATACAGTCTGCATACAGAGAGATCCAGAATCCAGAATACAAGCATTGCTCAGAGCGATGTGCTACCTTTTTCATATCTTTTGGAATATGATTTTTGGATTTTAACACTCCAATGAAAGCACCATTGTTGAAGCACAACCTCTTTTTCTAACACTATCATAGACCGTCTTTGTCTACAATAGAGCATGGGAGCTTTTAGATGTCTAATAGCTCCCACGCTCCCAATAGGGCATATTGACACTGACTGTTGTGAGAAAAGAGAGCAGTTTTCGTTCACATTGTCCTAGAAGATCTTTCCTCACCACTCTGTGGATTTGAAGTGAACCAACAGCGTTTCAGCCACAAGGCTTATCCTTTAACATGTTGTTTGCGGCTATGTCTTTTTGTTATACCACAGGGTTGCCGGTCGCTACCTGCATCTCACCCTGGTTTTGTGAGCGTCGACGACGAGACAGGCATTCGCTTCCTGAGTCACCAGCACCCCAGGCAGCCCCAGCTGTTCAGCGTGGTGCGTCAGGCCTGTGTGCGCAGCCTCAGCTGTGAGGTAAACGACGACAACGACGTACGTTTGTGTGTGTTCAAGTCCCATGTCTTTAATTTTGTTTACAGAGGAAATGTAATGAAAGAAAGTACCAGCTAAAAAAAACAAACAAGACAAGACATGCATGTGCTACCTCCCTCCCTCCCGCCTCCTCCTCCCCTTCTTCCTCACACTCTCACCTTCCTCCTCTCTCTCTCTCTCTCTCTCTCTCCCTCTCTTGAACTTGTGTTTGCCTCAGGTTTGCCCGGGCCGCGAGGGTCCCATCTTCTTTGGAGACGAGCAGCACGGCTTCGTTTTCTCCCACACGTTCTTCATCAAAGACAGCCTGGCCAGGGGCTTCCAGCGCTGGTACAGCATCGTCATGGTGGCGATGGACAGGATCTACCTCATCAACTCCTGGCCGTTCCTCCTACGACATCTCAGACTCACCATACACAGTCTGCAAAGCACGGCTCTTAAGGTAGCAGCCACGTGTGCACACACACACACACACACACACACACTAGGGCTGGTGAATGAATGTTTATTTGACAGTACAGGGACAATACAAAAAATGTATCAAGTTATAAAAACAAACAAAGGATATGTTTTATTGGATCCGAGCACTCGATACATAGTTTTTTGTATTGTTTCTGTAAAAAAAAACAATTACAAATATTTTAAAAAGAAATTATTAATTGACATCTGGCTGTCAACTTTCAAGGAAAGTTTCAAGGAAAGGCTGTCAACTTTCAAGGAAAGTTGACAGCCCTAGCGCGCACACACACACACTCACACACACTCAAGTGCCCATTCATTCCGATGACTCATAAAGCGTATACTTTAGTTGGCAGGCGTCTAGATGCTAAACTAGTTTGTCAATGGTGTGAGTCAGCATCGAGGTATGCATCATTCATTATGATTTATCTACAGAATGCGCTCCTGTTGACTATGATCTGTTCACAGATGGCTTTGGCTTGGCCGCATGGGGATGATTTAAGCTCTGTTCGCTCTGTACCTCTGACGTTTTCAGGACAACATCCTACCATTTAATTGTTATTACAGGACATCAGTAATGTTAGGGACCAATTGAGCACAGGATGAGAGATCTCTATAAATCGTACAGAGATGGGAGTGTCTATTTATGTGCTGTCATCAAGTGTGAGAAGTAACTTTAGATAAATAACAGGCTCTAGGCTCTAGGCTGCTGACAACATACCTCAAGCTGCCACCAGAATTGCCCCTCTGGGTTAGACTTGAGAGCATCTTCTTCTTTTGATGTTCCGTCTTGTTATGTTCACTTGATGATGGACTTGACCTCGAGTGCCTCCATGTTTGATGAGAAGAGAAAAAAACTGTTGTGAAAGCTCCTTTCCAACGAATAAATACATTCACACATGACTGCTATTATCAGCCAGGGCTTATTTTATAGGGCATTTTATAATAGGTAAAATACACCAGAATCTTTACTGGTATCACATGGGAGCACGGCGTCCATTAAAATGTCTGACACGACCAATTACTGCGGGATTAAAACCACAGAGATGCTCTGGTAATAATTACGTTACCCCACCACCTACCCATATAAAACTTGTCTCTTCCGAATAGGGCTTCAGTCAGTTTTGCCTTGATGTGGTAAATTATTTGAATGTCGCTTGAAGTTCTAATCTGTAGACAAATATTTAGCACAGACTTTGTGAGTGTATCTATCTTCCCCTGATGAAACTATCAGGTGAAAAGAAGCGTCTGGTGAGTGACTGTGTAACAGAGGAGACATGTGGTTGTCTACACCCTCCACAGGACAACAGTGGGGGTTGGCAGCAGCACCAGGAACCACATTACACATGGGCGGCATCAGCAATGACCAACTTGGGAGAAAATGAATGTAGAACAAATGGTAAAAAAAAAAATAGAATTCCAGATTAGCCTGACACTCAGCCTAAATCTTCGTTTTGTTCCGAATTATTTGAATGGGCGTGGCTAGCGATTCAGAGGCTGGAGCCAGGCCAATTCCAGGTTCAAAAGGGTTTATTTGTCAGTCACTCTAGCAAGTACAAGCGGCAAAATGTTGGTGTGGTATGCTCCACAACCAGGGGTCATCAACATGTCCGTACATGGACAAACATGTCCGTGGCAAGACTCGTCTATGCCTGTGGTACTTTTTTCCTTTTTTTACGAAAAATATTGTCTATAATTGCATCTCTTTTTTTAATATTAACAATCTAATCTTCAAAAATGTGTTTGAATAATTTTGGTGACTCATAAAGTGTCGGGATGACATGCTCATTAATATGTTGCAGGATATTTGTGGTATTATACTTATGACCACGTACATAGTACAGTATGTGAGTCAAGTCAGCGGTATGACCACAGTGGAAAAGAGAAAAAACATGGCATGTCATCTGTTCAGAAGGAGCTATTTGTTACCAAAGGCGGCAGTGGCTCAGGGGTAGAGTGGCCGGGTAGAGTGAACTGGAAACCGCAAGGTTCGGTCCCGGGCTGCGGGGCTCCCCCAGAGTTAGTGTCGAAGTGTCCTTGAGCAAGACGCTGAACCCCTAATTGCTCCCGATGAGCAGGTTGGTGCCTTGCATGGTTTCCTCCTCCATCGGTGTACAAATGTGTGTGTGAATGGGTGAATGTAATGCACAATCTATGTAAAGCGCTTTGTATAAAAGTGCTATATAAATGCACCATTTATCATTTACCAAAGCAAAGAAGGGCAGACAAGTAAAGCTAATTTTCGTCAGTTGAGAGAAAGTGTTTCAAAGTGTCCAATAATAACTAGTGTTTCAAAGTGTCTCAATTATAGTAACACTCAACAAGCATAATCCATGGAAACCCTTGATCCACAGCCTCACCATCACCTCCTCCTCACCTCTGATCAAAGTTAGGCACCTTTGCATCAAACTATTGTGACACTGACTGCATTCCTTTAAATCCTGCCATGCCCTTCATTAATCACGTACATACCGTTTTTACCGTCTATTGTTCCATCTGCATACTTTCTCAACATTTTTGAGGATGTTCACCATATGGAAACCACAACTTTTGAAGCTACGTTGACAAACTATAAAGCTAGTTTAGCTGGTAGAACTTCCTGTCACCTCCTGTCCTCAAGTAACACTGTCCTCTGAAAAGTCTGTCTATATACTGTAATAACCATATGAAGTATAATACGCACCCATTCACCATTGCAGCTAAGAGGCCCTTTTGCTCCTGCAATGTAAGATGGAAGCACTGTATGTACTGATAAGACCCAATTATTGAAATCCCAAACATGGAATATACTTGGACCATGCCACATTTAATGCCTGTCTCAGGACTGCCCTGCCAGTATACAGTGAATAACTTCCCAGTCTCCAGGTTTTCTAAAGTATAGCTAATAATCACTTTAAGTCTGACATCCCAATTTTGGGCATGCCATTTTAGGCTAAAAAAGAAAATAGAATTGCTGATCTACAAGCTCACAACATGCCGTGATGTGTTGTGAGCTTGTAGCTTTGTTTCCCCAAAAATAATTTAGATTACCGGTATATATATATATATATATATATTTTTTTGTAAGTGGCTTGTTTTAAAATGTGTAGCCCAGTGGAATAGAGTAGACACTAGGGCACATCAACAGTCCATATTACTGTATACATTTGGGGATAGGCCTATCTATGTGTTTCTGGTAATATTATTGATCACTTATTTTGCAAGAAGAAAGGGAAGAAGAAGACGTGGGGGGGCAAGGGGGAAGAAAGATCAATCAATAATAAACAAACAAATTATCGACATATTTATACATAGTACCTGAGGTAAGACATAAGGTGCGGTAAGTACCTGATGTAAGACATAAAGGTGCGTGAGTAGAGCACAGCAGCAGATATATACTGTACATCAGTGGTTCTCAAACCTTTTCATGTCAAGGACCCCCAAATTGACACTTATTACTAGCCCACGGACCCCCATTTGAAAAGATATACCAGGGACCCCCATAAGAGAAGATATATTAGGGCTCTAGACTAGCAGTGATTCTAAACCATTTTAATTTCAAGGACCCCCAGTTTGACATGCATTAGGCTACAGGACCCCCGTGTAATGGCATTTCTATCTCTGGGACCCCAATTTATGTAGTAAAATCAATGTTAATGTATCGGGTCCATTTGGTTCCATTTGTACACTCTCAAAGTTAGAGACCCATAAGGGTCCATTTGGTTCCTAACTATCCACCATTTAGCTGGGGACCCCCTGGAACTCCCTCAAGGACCCCTGGGGGTCCCCGAACCCCATTTTGAGAGCCAATGCTGTACATGATGCCCTTGCTCAGGGCTCTGGACAAAAAAAAACTCTTTCTGAGGTCTAAGGCTTTGAGCTTTGAACCATCATAGTCTAACCTGGCAACCCTAGCATCATCTTGTCTGTCCTGTGACTGTCTCCCACAGGTGTTTGACAGTGAGCAGGGTGTGTGTCCCCAGCGAGCAGTGAGGATGAACAGTGTGTTCTCCCCCGCCGTCTTCCCCCACCAGAGGAGTGGCAACGCGGCGCGGTCCCTCACCTCCCTCACCCAGCACCCAAACCTCTGGGCCAGCCTGCACTCCTCCTTCAGCTGGTGAGTCCACCTGGCTACTTAGTACACATTCCTTAACCCATTAAAGGTTCTATACATTCATTTTCAATTTTTTATTTTTTATGTTTTTTGGGGGGTTTTATGACCTCAATTACAACCAAAAAACCTGAACTTTGAACATTCAGTGGATTTTCTGTGGTCTGGGGTTTTCTGAATAATTAGGCCAAAATGATATGTATTTGGCCACCGACCCCCATCTCAAAATATTTAGTTCCAGTGACCCCCCAGAAGCAAATATTTTAGTTTGAAATGTTCGCTTTAAAAGAATATATATTCAAAGATTTGCACACATTTTCACGTTTTTTCAAAAATAGCAGATCTACAAGCTCATAGCGCGGCACCAAGTGCCACGCTATGAGCTTGTATATCTGCTATTTTTGAATAGCCAAAGTGTAAAATAATGCTTTTTAGCTCAAATAAAAAAATGACGGCTGCGTTCCAATGCGTTCCAAATGCGTTCCAGGTCTTAATGGGTTAAAAGATGGGAGCGTGTACACGGTTAGCCCTGTGCACAACTAGGCCTGGCGCAATTATTATTACATAATCTCAATTATTTGATCATCGTATTAATTTCCATGTTTTTCCATATTTTTTTCAAAAGATAGCTAAATAGAGGATCTACAACCCTAGACTGTAAGCTTACTGTAAGCTTGTAGATCGGTTTACGCTATTTTTTTACATTTGGTTTGAAAGTGTAAAGTTATTAAATATGTCAGTCATTTCTTTGTATATTAAAGTTATTTGCATATCTACCGTGTGCAATCTTTGTTGTTCCGATGTTCACCTACAGTATGGTGTGTGTGTAGACACGTGCACGTGAAGTGAGAAAAAGAAATCAGCCGAACGTAGTGAATCAGCCGAACGTAGTGAATCAGCCGAACGTAGTGAATCAGCCTGGATCCCTTTCCCAGGCTAACTCATCCCTACTACTCCTATATTATTATTTTTTGTCCAAAACTCACTCAAATTGGTACACATCATCTCTGGGGTCATGTGATCAAGATGTATGAGTCAGATTTTTCGGAACCCATTCCAATTGGCAATGACTGCCTTCCAAAAGTTGCTGGCCCCGGTAGGCCATGGCGCCTGGCGGAGACCTGTGCTCCGAGGAGTACACTTTGTACTTAAAAGAAAAGTCAAAACAATATTCAATCAATCGACATTGAATGCCAAAAACACAATTAAATCGCAATTATTTGTGTGACAATTAATCGTCAAGTAAGATTTCATGATTGTGACTGCCCCATGCACAACAGAAAATCACTATCCATTTAGAACTGATTAACCTAAAATAATCAATAACAAAAATATAAACTAATGAAATATTATGTATAATTGTAACTCATGCAATGCTACAGTATGCAGCTCTAGCAGTGCTACACACTTCTGTTCTTTTTAAAGCAACCGTCTACACTCTACAGTTGTCAGACTGGATTTAACACATTAATTCATTCTAATGCTTGGTGCTAATCCGGGACGCACCCTGCTTTTTCTACCACAGCGCGGTGCTGACGTTCACCACGTCTAGTAGTGACAGTGGAGCCACCTCACTCGGCCCAGACGTATGATATTAATGTTAACTTTATCCAGAATGTCATCAAATATCCAGTAAATATTAACCCATTTAGACCTGTGGACGATTCTAAAAACGCCTTCTAAAACCTAACCTAAGTTTTCTGAAAACGTTCAAATTCGTACTAAAAAAATAAAATAAGGCCTAGACCGTGGCGTCGCGGTCTAGGCACCCTGGTTGAAAATCCTTAATAGCAGTGTGCCGCGGGTTCGCGTCCCGTTCCCGTCGGCCTTTCCTGCATGTCTTCCCCCCATCTCTCTCCCCATTCTTCCTGTCAGACTACTTTCCCTGTCCCTCTTCAATGAAAAATAATAAAAAACTACCAAAAACAAATCTTTAAAAAATAAATAAATAAATAAATAAAAATGATGTTGCCATATGTATATTAACAACTACTGAGACACAGAGGTGGCTCCCGGATTGAAAGGTATAACAACGTATAGGTTATGGTAACAGGTCTAAATGGGTTAACTTAAAAACAAGCAGCACATTAACGTGGAAAGGGGACATTCTATTCTACATTAACCTCCAGTTTCATTTTCGTTTTTTAATGTGTAACCGATCAAAGATGTCCTAAACCTAAACAGAAGCACAAGCAGAGTGCAAAAATACTTAACATGTCAAGTGCAAAGAATTCAGTCACTAAGCCGAAAGGATTAGTCGGTTCCAGATGCACAGCAATAGTCAACATTGCTGTCATTGAGTTCAACTGTCTCATGCATACTGGTTCTCAAGTAACCACAGTTCCCATGTCCTTTTACATGCAGAACCTGTCTGATCATGACTTTTAAAATACACTAAAGAACCCACAAGGAAAACATTTCCAGAAAGACAGATGAAGACTGTTTAACTTAAGTTTTTTTATTTGGAAGCTGATCTGTCCATAATGATACAGTTGGCTTTGTTTGCTGCGTTCAAGTACCGAGGTCAGTTGCTCTACATACGACTTGATGATAAAGTTGCTGTGTCCAAGGCTCGGGATGAGCACGGCAGTCAGTGTATAAATATGACATCACGCCATGGTTAACCATGAATAACTGTGAACACTTATTGTCAAAGTTTACTGTAAATGTTTACAAAGAAATGCTCAAATGCTAATCCCTATTATTCATACAAGACAAGTGCAGCACTGTGGAATGTGGAGTATTTTCTAGCTACCCATATATTTTGAGTAAATAGATTGAAAGTCGTTTCTTTATGTTTCTGTTGCTTTCAGTATAATGCACCAACCTCAGCGAGGACATAATGGCTGTCAAAACTCAAAAGATTTGTGATTCAGATTAAAGCAGTGAATACACATGAAGATTTAAAGCCTCATTATAATAACCCTGATTTGGCCCTATATATATTCAAGATCTGCACTGATCTGTGGCTCTACGCAAATTAGGGCAGGTCACCATGCAAATTAGGCACACGCTATCTTGTAGAGGATATCAAATATGTTGCCTACCAGTAGTACCAGTCAAGCTTCAGACCAGCTGGAGCCGTCATGATCATATCAAACAGTTTTGATGTTTTTTCTCCACATTTTTTATCCCACGATTGTTGTAACCCATTCTTTCACCCAGTGCCTACGCTTGTAATCCTGGGTGTTACTGTCTCTCTGCCAGCCTTGTGCCAACATGTTTGATGGATGTTTGATGGAATCTGGACAGCTCTGAGTGCCATCCTGTAGGTTGTTGTTGCCAAACCCTAGCTTGTCGGCAAGGGTGCACCTCTGCTGTATGTGTGCTCGCAAAAGTTGTCCATTACAATGTATGTCTTTATCAAAGTTGTAAAAGTCTTCTGGTATGTTAAAGGCGTAGGATAGTGACTGTCCCCCCGCCCTCTCGCCCGCCCAAATCTGAAAAACATGCACAACTATAGTATAATAACTCCGCTCCAAGTCCTCAGCCCATGACCTCGGCCATTTTCTGCACTTTACACTGTTAATTGAACGGGTCCTTGAATGTGATTTCTATCATTTATGTTTTGTCTGTTGACATTAATCCGTGGATGTGTTGCCGCTCGTATAGTGATATAAATACATACAGTATTATCCATACTGACACACATGACTAGGACTATGTTTACATGGACCCTCATATTCCACTAATAATAGAATACATTTGATCATGTTTACCATTTCCACTATAGGAATGAGAGTGGGAGAGCACTGTTAAGACCTCATTCATTTCATATTAGGGCTGGGCAATATATGGATATTATCTTGATATCGTAATATGAGACTAGATATCATCGTTGTTCAAATTACATAACAGAGGAATATGTTGTGCTGCTGACTTTGCTAAGGCCTATTAGCTATTTTAACTTGAGGGTTCAAATTAGTTTTATTTGACTAAGATTCTGTCCATAAAAGCTGTGTGATATAAACTGGTGCAAAACAATCTTTTGCTTTTAGATGCATTCAATAAAATCAATTATTGAATACAATCGAGTGGAAGTTAAACATTTAATATTTTTTGGAACATATTTGTGGTAATGTATTAATGTTCTTTGGACCATCCAGATTCCTCATAGAGCCTGTGTACGGACAATTTGTCCCTATAAATAGGCTACTGGATGTATTCCAGAGCCTGTGTGAGGGAGGACTATTTGTCCTTATAAATAGGCTACTGGATGTATTCCATCAAATGTGTTAGTTCACATAATCAAGTTAAAGTATGATAGAAATGTTAATAAACAACATTCCAGTAAACAGTTCCTGTTAAACCTGTTGAAACCATTTGAACCCAAGCATCCCTATTCTGGAGCAAACATTATTCGAAAATAAATATCTTCGTTGAAAAAAAGCTGATCTACAAGCTCACATCGCCTCGCAAAACACGACACGCTTTGAGCTTATAGATCAGCTATTTTCGGCGAAGATATTTGGTGTAGAGCCGAGCAAAAACAGGAAAGGGCCTAGTATAGAGCTCTGGGCGACTTTGAGGGCTTAAATGGTTAAACAGTTAACAGGTGTGTAAATGTTTGATCATTTGTGCTCAATAATTTTTTTTCTAAAATTGTCTCTCATTAAAATAATGCATGTGTATTAAAATCCTGATTTATTACTATTCCATTGCCATTCTAGTTTATCTTTTTTGCTTAGTTATTTAAAGTGTAATTCAACCCCAGGCCAAATATGTGAGTTTACTGCCCTAAAAATAGGCTTGGCTGACCTACGTACACTGTGACGTAAGCTACACAGCTGCAGCAAAATTTTGCTTCCATTCATGGTTTGTAAACTTGCTTCAGACTTTGAGGGACAGCGAGTGCATTTTCTGGCAGCGGAAGCTGCCGCGGAGCTGCCGGCGGGGGAGCGGCGGACTGCCGGCGGGGTAGCGGGAGTTTCCTATGCCTAAACCTAACCCTAACCCCTAACCCTAACCTCAGTAAAACTATACCTAAACCTAACCCTAACCTCAGTAAAACTATACCTAACCCTAACCCCTAACCTCAGTACTAATGTATTACAAGGATTAGTAGGCTACAGACCTACTGATTCCACGCTGCCGCTCCTCCGCCGCCAGCCCGCCGCTCTGCCGCCGGCAGTCACTGCCAGCAGCTGCCGCTCCTCCACTGGCCGTTCCACGGCAGCTTCCACTGCCGGAAAATGCACTCGCTCCTTCTGCAGACTTTAATCCAGTGGCTCCTGGTCCTTGTTGGAGGAAGGGGCCCCGAAGTTTACCGTTATTGTATTGTACTGTAAAGGTGGTGTTTCACTCCACTTCTTTTAAAGATCACAGGAGAAATATGAGCTGCTGAGATTGAGGCGCAAATATTGTTCAAAGTTGGTGGAAAAACAGAAAAAAATCTTCTTCTTTTGTTATATCTCTGGCAGATTAGACGGCAACGGATTTTGCGCATATCAAAAGTTATATTCCGATTAAATGCTTTGGGGCAGGTAAGAGAGGATTACTTTTATTTGATGCTTTGGGGCATGTAAACAAGGCTTCAGATCCACACTTTATAGACTCAGGATTTAAGTCTACCTCTACATCTGAGGATAGGTACGTCAACATCCCTTGCTTTTTTATACGGAGGGAGTTCGTTGTCAGTTGGAAAGTTGTAAGAGGGGCAAAACATGCGGCTCAAAGGGAATTGAAGCTTTGATCTGGAAGGGTTGCGTGTGACTGGTTGCGTGCGACAACTTGCCCTCCCTAGCAGCTACTGCTATTTCATTAATATTCTGTTAAAACATTTTCCCTTTTATATTTGTACCCTTTTTACATCTTTTATTATCCCTATTTTGTTTGTTGTGTGTCTGCTATGTGTCCCTATGGTTTGTTAGTTATATTCATACTTTTCAATTTCATCTGTGCACTGTGTGTGAACGCAATGTATTGCATTTTAAACTATGCTGAAGTGTCTACAAACAATGTTTCTTTGTTTACTGTAGCTGGGGCTAATGTGATTTTGATTGTAAAGTCTGTTTGTTTTTTAACCACTTTCTACCTGGCGTCCAGTGTTGCCAGATTCTGTGAGAGAAACAAGCAACCAGGTCTAGGAAAACCAGCCCAAAAGAAGCCACTATGGGCCACATGAGCACTTTAATGTATACATCAGCTATTTTAAAATAGAAGATCTACAAGCTCACAACGCTGTGAGCTCGTAGATCGGCTATTTTCAAATAAAATCTTGCGTGGAAATTATAATAAGCAGATCTGGCAACCCTGCTGGCGTCCCTTTTTTAGAGCTGGGCTTATAGATTGGCTTTTTTTACGCTATTTGTTGTACCATGAAGTATATAGGCCTTAAGTGGCTATTAAAGACCTCACTGCACACCACATTTTGGATTCACATCATATCTTTTCGTTTCAAATCTTTTTTTATTGTGAAGCACAGCTTATGTTTATACATTTCTGTTCAGACATGGATAGCTTCCTTTTTTTAAACAAAAAACAAACAGACATAAACACAACACATCATATCCTTTCACGCCACTAGAAGGCTAAAGTAATAATATAGTCCACTTTGTCCGACTGACTGTATGTCTGCTCTTTGTATGCTCAGGTTGCTGAAGGCCTGTGGGAGTCGCCTGACTGAGAAGCTATTGGAGGGAGCCCCTACCGAGGACACTCTGGTCCTCATAGAGAGACACACAGGTAGGCAAGACTGCTCCTCCTAGAGATGGGGTTATTAGTGAACTAAAACTAAAACGAAATAACAAAAAACTTTACAGAAAAACTATAACTAACTCGAACAGTATTGTGTGTCCTTAGTTTTAGTCTTTGTCAAATATCTTCAAATGCGACGTGTTGAGAGCTTGTAGATCTGCTATTTTTGCTTTTGTTTGGAACTTGTTGAATCTCGCCCCGCCCCTGACTATCCCATAACCATAATACAATTAAAAAAACGAAATCTAACACTAAAACGTATAAAAAAAAACGAAACTATGAAACCAAGTCTTTTCACAAAATAAAAATAAACAAAACTAGCAAAACCACTTTAAAAACGATAGAAAACAAACTCAAATTTAAACGAATGAAACATTCGTTTTAAAGTAAAACTATAATCACCTTGCTCAGAGAGACTTGTTCCTCATAGAAAGACAGACCGGTAGACAGACTGGTCCTGACAGTATAGTGGTCATAGATGGACAGACATATAGACAGTATAGTGGTCATAGAAGGACAGACAGGTAGGCAGTATAGTGGTCATAAAATGGACAGACATGTAGACAGTATAGTGGTCATAGATGGACAGACATGTAGACAGTATAGTGGTCATAGATGGACAGACATGTAGACAGTATAGTGGTCATAGATGGACAGACAGGTAAGCAGTATAGTGGTCATAGTAGACAGTATAGTGGTCATAGTAGACAGTATAGTGGTCATAGTAGACAGTATAGTGGTCATAGTAGACAGTATAGTGGTCATAGACAGACAGACATGTAGTGATGCTCATAGAGTGTGAGTGCCAACACATGTTATTCTGCACTTGATCTCACGCAAATCCTTCAAGTTAATAATTAAATAGTCCTGAGACAAAATGATTGTGCATATTTTTAATTTGTTCTCTACAGAGGCTCAGCATGCCCGCATGAGTAAACAGTTGACGACAGTGGCAAGGAATTCCCCAGATTTAATGCATTCTTGCAAGCACTTTCTATTCCTACAGAGGTTGAGTCAACTGCACTACCAGAGTATTGAACAACTGCCTTATTCCTCCCTAATACATCATCATAATCATTGCTAGACTGATACATTCTTTCCAAATGAGTTGAGATATATATCAGCATACAGTATATCTGGTGAAACTATGTTAACTCCTGCTTTATGTTGCAACACAGATTGCAATATATCATGATGTTCCAGTTCTTTCCAAAATTGTTCAGCCCTAATCGCATTAAGCCTTTCTGTGTAATACTGCAGAGGAATGTTTCAAAGGAAGTAATAGTGTATTTTTTCCTCTTAGGAATACGAATCAAAGCAAAGAGTTACAAATATATATCTATTGAACTACAGAATAGTGAACGTATATGTTTCTAATGTACTTTTTTGAAATTTCCCATTGTATTGTGGTGACATTCCTGCCTAAGTGTTATGGGGTTGCATTCTTTTGTCTTGACCACAATTGGGAGTTGTAGCTTTACTCATCGGACTGCCTTGTTTCACTCTGTAAATGAGGTAAAAGGCTGAGCAGCTGGAGATGCTCCTTTTAGTGCTGAGGACGGAGAGAGAGTAGGATTTTGAGGGATCTGTTGTCTTCCGGACAGAGCTTGGCGTGACTCCCTGAGGTTCATGATGTCATCCCATGTCATATGGTGGGGCAGTGGATCAGAGTTGAGACATCAGTCTGGAGCGTGTGTGCACTGCCACTGAAGGCTTATTATTCACAGCGTCACACCATGAGAAAAGACTGTGATTCACACAATTTAACGCATATGACCAGTCAGTGACCGCTGCTTGTTTTCCTGAAAGTGGAAATGATATATTCAATCCATGACTTTCTTGGGAATTCCAACCCAGCCGAAGCAGCACAGGAGGGATGATATACGAACAGAAGCATTTTAGATTGAAAAAATTGAAAAGAATACTGTATATTTGTGTGAAAATAAAATAAATAAATATGCTACCCTCTGACCAATATATCTTAATGGTATAGAGTCTCTAGACATGATTACAGTCGTTCTGTCGCATCATGTTCAAAGCGAGATGTAATTATTTATACAAATGAAGATCCCTGGTTTCGCTTCATAACATTCCTGAGCCTTTTTGTTGATATTAATAATTTTGCAATGCAGGGGTGCCAAAAACAACAGGAAATAGGAGGCTTTAACCCATTAAGGCCTGAGGTTGAGGTTCCAATTCTACAAAATGTCTTCTAAATCCTGACAGTTTTTTGAAAAAACGTATGTATGTCAGTGGTTTTCAAACTTTTTAATGTCAAGGACCCCAAAATGATATGTATTTGGCAGCGGGCTCTCATCTCAAAATATTTTGCTCCATGGACCCCCAGAAGCAAAGATTTGAGTTACAAATCGCTTTAAAAATATATATATTCAAAGATTTGCACAAATTTTCTCGATTTTTCAAAAATAGCCAAAGTGTAAAATAATGCTTTTTAGCTCAAATCAAGAAGTGACACAGATGTGTCCCAGGTCTTAATGGGTTAAAGCATTCTGTATTTTTGGCAAGGTGCAAAGCAGTGTCATGGAATTTCACAGCCGCTGTCTGCACTGTGTGTGCTGCCAGTGCCTAGTAAACCGAAACCAATATGAGTCTATACTAGAGTTGCAATTTTGGAACTATTCATTAGTTTTAGTTTGTATAAAAAAAATCAGTTTGGTGTTTGATTTCAGTGTAGTTTAAATTATTTGCAGAATAAGAATTGTCTAGTTTAGGTTTAGCTTTTATTTCCTTTTAGTCTTATTTCAGTTATGATGACGAAAGCCTTGATTAATAGAAACTGAAAAAGGTAGGAGAAAAGAAAGAATGCATGACATCTGATATGATGGTGGAAAGGCTATAACAAAGATGATTTTACATGCAATTCTATTTCGTTTTTGTTAATTGTAGTTCGTTTTCTGAACCTGGAATTTTCAGTTCATGGAAAGTTGTAAGAGGGGCAAAACCTGCGTCTCAAAGGGAATTGAAGCTTTGATCTGGAAGTGGTTGCGTGTGACTCCAGAAACAGGAAGGCAGGGGGACCCAGTGTTTATCTTCCTTTACATCTTCAACAACCTGCCGTCCCTCGTTTGGGCATGCCATTATAGGCAAACATAATTATTATTAAATGTAAAAGAAATATTTTGGAAAATAGCCGATCTACAAGCACACAACGCATCGCATCGCGATGCGTTGTGTGCTTGTAGATCGGCTATTTTCGCCGCTTTACAAAATAGAGCCCAAGCAGTTAACACAGTTCCACGTTTGTCCCTGAAGAACAAGAGGAGGAAATGAGCTGCTGGGAGGGAGCCGAAGGAGGCGGCGCCAGACCACAGCGCCACCAATCAGAGACTGAGCTTGGCATGGATTTGCTCTCCGATGACGGGAAATTAGAGGACTTTCCCGGTCCAAAGTTCAAGTCCCTCAGACATCTGAGGCAGGTAAGATTATTGTTCTAGGTGTTTGTTCTGGTAATTACCCTTGGTGTTTAAGCGCTCTCACGCTGGCGTCCAGCATGTTGAGTCATATCATGTCAAACAGTGTCCATTGTCTATTCAGTGCTCAGCTTTGAACCACCTGGTGATTTTAACTAACTACAGATATATATTTTACTGTGTGTGTGCACTGTGGAAGAATGTTATCAATATTGTGCTGTTCTGCTGAAGCAATGCAGTTAAGTGGGGGCAGGGGGCAGTGCCTATTGACCATGTAGGTCAATAGGCGTGCGTGTGCGTGTGTGTGTGTGTGTGTGTGTGTGTGTGTGTGTGTGTGTGTGTGTGTGTGTGTGTGTGTGTGTGTGTGTGTGTGTGTGTGTGTGTGTGTGTGTGTGTGTGTGTGTGTGTGTGTGTGTGTGTGTGTGTGTGTGTGTGTGCATACTCAAACGCGCGCGCATGCGTGCATGTTGATCTTAGTGAGGCATAAAGTTAAGTGGAGAAGGAGACTTCATGTGAACTGTTTACTGTACATATTTGTATTTTAGTTTTCTAATTGTTTTATATGATGTTTTGCATAGTAGTGTATATTTGTCTGTCATTAAATGTTTCGATTAATTGATCACAAAGGACCCCAATGAAAACAAACCATAGGCTTTCTTGGGTTTAAAATCCCAGACCTTGTATTTAACTGTACTTTCATGTGCTTTTTTTTGCAAACTGCTAATAAAGTATTCAATCAATCAATCAACGACACTGGAGAAGAGGTTTTGGTTTTGTTGTGGTATGAGGGTCCTTACGTGGTCTTTACCGGCCTCACACTGCTGTCTGTTTGATCTATACAGATCCTTGGGGCGGCTGAGTTTCGTCAGCTAGCGTGGCACGTGCTCATGGGGAACCAAGTCATTTGGAGAGGCGCTGACCCAGGCCTCATCCAGTCAGCCTTCACCACGTTGAAGGTACTGCCCCATGCCTAGGACTGTAAGCTCTAAAGGAGAATGTTTGTGGCCAAATATTACATTTATAGATTAGGTTTACTCTACTCAGAATTGAAATACCTTCTCAACCTTCACATCAGCTAGTCACTTGTGCACATCATAACATTTTCCATTCTTATGAGCAAATTACAAATGCTTTTTAGCACATTCATGCAAATGTTTATGTACAATTGCCTGGTGTTTTCTTACATTATCAATAGCTTATGTCATATATAATATAATGTATTATAATGGTTCTCTGTTGAATACACTTATTAGTTAATTGCAGTGCTTGTAAAACAGGCATGTCTTTTTCTTTCCTATATTGCAATGACATAGTCTGTCAAAAAATTACAGTACTGTTTGTGAGTCTTGCCCAATCTCTTGTACCCAGTCTCCCAAACCTTAGCCATTGTTTACATCAGAAAATACTTAGAGAGTACACTGTTATATTGACAACATAGCTAAGCATTTTGACTATCTTCAATGATGCATTGACTTGCCATTCTGATTGCCCTGACATGTTCATTGACATACATTTTTGCTTTTGAGAGATAAACTAACGATTTTGAGTAATCCATAAAAATAGGAAAACCACTCACTCATAAAAGCATGTAAGGTAATAGGTAAAGCGATGGTAATATCCAATCCATGCTATCATTTTGAAAGCATAATACAAATGGGTAAAATATGGAACACCATGGGCCCTATTTTCGCCAGTGTCTTACCCATTATCTAATCTACAAGCTCACAACGTGTCGATGTAGATCGGCTAGTTGAACTATTTGAAAATGTTTTTAAAAATAGCAAAATATGGCAAAGAAGTTTAGGGATGATGGGTAAGGCACTGGTGAAAATAGGGCCCCATGGCTAAAACACTTGAGCACCTGTAGGGAAATTAGCTGCAATATCAAATTACCCACTAGATAAAGTGCTCCTAGTGTCTCAAAAATGTTATGCCCTATTACACAAATATTTTACCTGTGAAGTGGCCTGCAGTGCTATGTTTGAGTGTTAGGAGACAGACAGCTTCAGGGTATGTGTGCTACTGGAATCTGGATGTTCTGGTTCTAAACAACTTTCGACCGACAAACAGAGAGAGAGACACACACACAGCTAGTGAGAAGTTTAACTTTTACCGGCTTTGCAATGCACAAGGCAGCTAGTGAGTGCCAGCGGCATGCACAAGGCATGTCGCTGGCTTTAATTGGCCATAGGTGTAAGGTTAATCGTGGACTTAGCCAGTTTGTCTCCTTATTAAGAAATCAAGTCTTTCAGCATGTGTGTTTGGAGATGGTTTTCAAATTCACGCATTCATTACATGTTGCAAAGAAAAGAGTTTGCACGGCTCGTAGCCACGATGCAATAACTTTTTTTTAAATTTACTTTACCAACGTTTCGACACAGTAAAGGTCTTGACAGGCTTGGATAGCCTGCTCACATTTATAGAGACTGGCACAAAGGTGAACTCATCAGGGCGTGTCCTCAATCTGGAAATCTGTAACCTGCAATTTAATTAACTAACATGCGTCTGTGGTCTTCCTGTGTCCAATCAGGCCTTGCTCCCGGTTGGCTGTGTGCGCTCGGTGCCATACAGTGCCCAGTATGAGGAAGCTTACAAATGCAACTTCCTGGGTCTCAGTCCTGACGTGTCCATCCCTGCCCACGTCAGTTCATCAGGTAGGGGAACAACAAGGTCTTTCACGTTATAACCTGGTCATTTACGGTGGTAACTGCTTTCCTGAATGACCACAGCATAATTCAGGAGAGTAACTGTTTTGCACTCGGGTGTCGCAGGGCTAAAGTACCGGTCCACCATCACAGAGTCTAGGCGTTTGAATGTGATGTGTTTCCGGTTGGCCCGAGTGTTTACGCGAACACAATTGGCCGTGTTCGGTGGAGGAAAGCCGGGCGGGGACCGTGATCTTTGTCGTTGCTCTAGCGACCGCTACGGGCTGGGGTGGCGCCTGTCAGCGGGGGGGTGTTGAACAGGAGGAGTAGGATGGCAAGTGAGCCAGTAGGGTACAACAGCAGTGACGTACCACAGAAATGTGTGGGGGAGATTAATTGGCATGTTGACTAAATTGGGAGAATAAAGGGCTAAAAAGGCTTTTAAGACTTAAGATTATTTGGTGCACTTCATTCCAAAAGACTATATCCTCTAGCTGTGGAAGAAAAACAAAGAAACAAAAAAAAACAAGCTCAATATACAAAAAGATTACGGTATATTTTTATAAGCATTTTGTCACATTTTCAAGTGGAGTGGTAAAGCTCTTGGTTTTGTGTTCCTTCCTCCAGAGTTCTCAGTGCTGGTGGATGTGATGAATGCAGAGAAAGGATGTCACTACATGGCTGTTTGTGAAGACGACGTCGCCTCTGTCTACCAGTTCACCATCAGCAGTGCCAACACACAGCCCACAGACAGGGGTGAGGAGACATAAATACCTAATCTTATACCTGCATGTATTAAATAGTTCATCAATCTTTGTAACATTGCAAATTCCATTGATATAACCTCGAGACAGAAGCTGTCATGGCTAAAAGAGTAACAAGTCCGTTGCTTTCAGAAGAGGATTATAAACCTAACCCTAATAACATCTAAAGATGACCAATGTCCACTGCTGGTCCTTTGGGATGGTGTAGAATTTATGGCCACCCATTTTTAGAGTTGCACCTAGAGTTCCTACCTGGCCTAGGATTTAATCATGCCATTCTGAACTCTTTTCATTACCTTAAATGTCTAGATTAGAAGAATAGACTGCCCCACTCTCCTTTAGATTAAATATTCTTTGATATTGCTCACTATATAAATTATAAATGTCCGGCTCAGACTAGCTGTATGAAAATGTACGTATGCAATGTAAATGTGAGAGAAAAAACGGCTTGTCGTTGCTCTGAGAAGAGATTACATCAACCATATCTAAACGTGGTCAGTGTCACCTTATGAACTGACTCTCTCTTTCTCCCCCTCTCAGGTCCTACGTTGTTGAATAAACTGGAGGTGGCGTTGTCTAATGAGAACCTGTCTATAGACGTAGTGTCTCACTGTCTCCTCTGTCTGAAGGAGGAATGGATGAAGTGAGTCCAAACCTCCTCCGCCTCCTCTTCTTTCACAGAAGACGCCTTTGTGAAGAATTTAGCCGCACCTGTTCAAGATGTTTGTTACACGCAATCACGACTAATGCAGCAGACCGTACAATGATATGAACCCATTTAGATAAATATCTTGTTGTTTTGTTTTGTTTAGTCTTTTGCAGCACAGAGACAGGTAGGATTACAGTAAAGATTTTACATTTGATTCTGCATTACTCACCATTTATCTCTTGATTGTCCTCTCTCTATCCCTTTGCCTTTATCTCTGTCCCTCCCTACTAATGCAGCAAAGTCAAAGTGCTGTTCAAGTTCTCCAAGGTGGACGGCCGAGGCAGGGAGGACACGCAGAAGGTGCTGGCCCTCTTGGGGGCCACGGGCCCCGGGGAGGAGGACAACGTCAGACTGCTGAAGTTCTGGATGACGGGACTCAGCAAAACCTACAAGAGCCACCTGATGACGGCCGTCCGTGGAGGGGAGCGGAGCCCCAGCCAGTGACGGGGTGAGACGGACGAAGAAGAGGCTGAGGAAGGAGGTAGAGAGACTGAGAGGCTCTGTCTCATTTGGAAGGATATATCCTAACCCCCTTGGTAATGAGTTAGGAATGTTTCTACTTAGTATGTTCCAAAAGACTGCATGAATTGTCACAACCTAGAAAGGTAGCGTCATGTGTCTTAAGTAAGATTCAATGCAGTGCGGCGCGCACTGCATTGCAACAGGTAAACTGACACCAACGAACAACGGTGACGGACATACGAATACAAATGTAACTATGGATGATGTTTTGAAGCTTTTGACCTTATCTGTAATTTAACTTTATTGGGGAGAAGCTGAGGCTAAGGAAGGGAAAATTAAATAAACCATGAACCTGATGTAAGCAGGGATGCCTGCCTTGCAGCACGGCCACATGGGACATTCTACACAGCCAAGGAACCAATTGATGTTTCCTCAAAATGTTGCCACATCAAGAAACCTAACTGGGATGTATCCTATGCTTCCTACTGTAATGAGACAGATTTAAGTAGCCATATTTCCTAAAAAATGCCGTCTACCTGGCAAGCTTCCTCACAAATAAGATGGAAGACTTGCAAAGACTTGCCTGTCAACCGAAGAGGTCAAGGGGTCAATCCCCCACAGCAGTTACAGGAAGTTCAGGAACACACTAGGTCACACCAGGTGTTGTTATGACGGTTCACTGGTTATTAAGTTTAATTAGGTCACTGGCTGCCTCCGTCCCCACACACGGGCAGCGCCAGGAAGACGGTAGGAGACATAGGGGGAAGGGAAAGAGAAATGGGTCCAGGCCTGCACGGCCAAGTGGTAACAAAAACATTCCCGTGTCAGAAGGCCCCATAGTGACTGACAGGGTCAGTCACTATGGGGTGGCTGTAGCGGTAGTGCTACTAGAGAGGTGTTTTGGTAGTCTGAAGGTCACTGTTTTCAGCCCAGTATACGTGTCGCAAGTGTCCCATCATGACCATCTGAGCAGCCATCAGCTGGGTGAAGATTAACCAGAATTTCCCCCGCAGCATTAATAAATGTCAGAATTTTAAAGAACATGCAATACCAGCAACGAGGATAAGAGGGAATGATCATTTTATCATCACTTGATGAGTTTTTCCATAGAAAGAGAGAGCTGTATCAGCTTATCAATGATTCTCATACCACGTATTGAGAAATGCATTGAAAATGTGTTGATATATCCCATCGCTATGTTGTTTGTTTCACATAACATATGAGGGTTTTTTATTTCTTATGCGATTCTTATAAAATGTGTGCTCGTACTAAAAATGTAAGTTATTACAAAATAATGAATGGTTTGTTAACTCACTGTACATATGTTTTTAAAATTAAAGTAAAAGTGCTTGGTCACGCTCCTCTTGCGTCCTCTTGCTCTGTATGGCGGCACCTTGTGGAGAACTGAGGGAATGAGAATGGGGAGGTGGAGGAGACAGCAACCGCTTCAGCCAGCGGTCACTCATCAAGCCAGATTTATACTCGTACGGTGGTGTCCCCGGCCAAAATTAGCAGATCTAGAAGGTCACAATGCGTCGCGTAGGCCACGCATTATGAGCTTGTAGACCAGCTATTTTCTTTCAGGCATTATATTTCTCTTAATTTCTTAAAGAAACAAGTGGCCGTCGGCCAAGATTTCTCAAGCAATGAAAGACAAACACTCTCAGGTCTTCTGGGGTCCTGAAACGGTTGAAAGGGGGTTGTGTAATGAGCTCCGTCTCCCTGCAACGTTCTTCAACTGCATCAGCAGGGACTCTGTGCTTAACAAGCCAGCAACACTCGGCCCCTCTAAATAGCTGCATAGTTTTAGGATTGTTTTTGCTAGATATCTGAGCCTGTTGCTTTGCTGAGTGTGCACAGGTCGGACAATAAAATTCACCGGTATGCAGCTCTTGTTTAAATTGATGCCATGCTAGCCCCCAGTCCCCTCACCCACAACTTGATTTTTGCAGCACTTGTGTAAAACGTTACACTTTGCATTGGGTATTGTCTTATTGCACAGTAAGGGTTAATTAAGACTGACTTTTACCGGTTAAAACAAATATACTATTGAGCATTTGCAGGACAGCACTGTCGGGCCACTTAACAAAGGGTTAACTGTTACTGGTATCTTTCCGCCTTCCCACTCAAATCTGACAGCTGTATTATGCAAGCCTCTGTAATACAAACAGAGAACAAGAAGAATTTATTTCAGTGCCAGTAATCAGTTGCACATTTACTTAAAACTGTCTTGGCTTGCATGTTTGGTCAATAAGCAACTGCAAACTTTCTTAAGGGATATAGTGGACAGGAAGGCAGCTTTGTGACAAGATATTTGTGTTTGATAAACACAGTATAGGTGAAGAGGTTTCGGTTTTGATGATACCTCGGGGAGAATGAGGGAAGAGGGAAAGTGTTCTAGTTTCCCTTTCCCCTGTCACTAGGGACTTACCCCTCTGGAAAGTTGTGGAAACGACTGCACTGCTTGTCTTGGCCTGCATCCACTTAAGGATATACTCTCTCTGAAACTGTATTCAAAGATTGACATACAGTAGGGGAAATACCTTTCCACCTCCCCTTTTCTGTTAATGAACTTGTATCTCCCTGAAGTACATCTGTACATCAGCAGAACACAATGGGGCAGCTTCAGAGGGTATAAATAACCAGACAGGCCCAGGCCAGGACAAGACGGGACGAGAGGGGAGGGCATGGCCACGGCTGCGCACCAAGTCCGGTCTGTTAATTATAATTATGTCATCAGCACATGACTTGGAACATCACCCGCACTGGAGCTCCATTTGAACAAGTCGACTCCTCTCTCACTATAGCTCCAGAGTGACTTATTAGGATTTATTAACAGTGGTGTTAGTTACAATCCTGTCCCATGTCCATCTGTCCATTAAGACCCATTTCTCTTGTCATGGAATGACTAAACAGGATGGGTAATTACTCACGGGCACTGGAGAGGAAACGCATGGAGAATGGAGTCCCTCATGTCATAGTGGTATGGGACGGGGGGTGTTAAGAAGAGTCCGGAGGCCAATGTGTGGCGGGGGGGGGGGGGCAAATTAAAAACATACGCTCCAAATCCATGACTAAGCCCTTGGTTGTGGGGGTGAGTAGGGGGGTATCTGGCAAAGAGAGCAGGGGGGAGGGGGCCGAGACAGTCAATGGTGAGGTAAAACGTGTGGTGATGGGAGGGGCCCACACTTAAAGGGGGCTAGACAAGCAAGCAGCACTTTCACTTTAGACCAGCCTCTGTCTGAGTGAGCACACAGACACGCTCGCACTCTCCTGCTGCCTAGAGGGGAAGAAAGAGGGAGAGAGAGAGAGAAGAGGAGGTCTGTGTGTCTCTCTCGCTCTATCCATTAACAACTGTCTATAGAGAGAGAGAGACAGAGAGGAGTGACTCGAATTAGGCCGGTCTGAAAAATACTGGGTCAACAGGGGAAAGAAACAGGGACACAGATAAGGGGGGAAAGGAGATAGAAAGGGATTGGGAGTCTGTCAAGCTTGAGTTGGGTAAATCCAAAGTCTGGAAGCCTGAGAGCAACAAGAAGATAAAGATTTGGGAAGTTCTGAAGGAACAAAAGGAGGAATGTATGATAAAGAGATGTCAACAACAGAGCTGGGGGACTGAGGAGCAGCAAAGAGAAGAGACGCAGCAACGATCTTTGTGTCAAAGACCTCAACACTGAGGAGGGGGAAACGGTGCCTTTCACACAGACTGACACTGAAAGAAGCTTTCTGCAAAGCGACGACACGCAACAAGAGACATGGACAACTGTCCATTCTTATTCAGATAAAAGGATGTTACTGCCAGGTGAGAAATGATTCACGTTGTGCATGTTCACAGCAGGTTTTGACATTTTTGTTCTGCAGATGTATGGAAATGTTTTAATAATGAAAGTTCAATTAATGAATTAAAAAAATACACAGAATATACAGTATGTCCATTCTATTTGCAATTTTAACTTGATTCAATTTAACCTGAAGTAATTCCAACAATTCACTATAATAGTAATAAAGTATAATTCAAATACAAATTCACACAGGAGTAGATGAAGCAGGGGGTAATTGTTTGTGTGCTTTTACCATGTTGCAAACCACAGAAAGTTTCCATCGACCTATCTGAAACGCTCACTCCCCATCTCTCTTTCTCTCTCTCTCTCTCTCTCTCTCTCTCTCTCTCTCTCTCTCTCTCTCTCTCTGTCTCCATCATGCAGTTTTATTGTTACTATCATTCTCGACGGTCCAATGTGAGGAATGTGAACGGGACATTTTCAAAAGCATGAAACATACCATCGACTCCAGCCTAAATGGATTTGTAAGTAAAATCTTTATCAAATGAACAAGCAGGGCAGGTCTTATATGTTATCTGCTCATCGTTATCTGATGAAAGTGATAAATGCACTGCTAATGTCCACTCCCACTAGCCTAATACCAGAAGGTCATGCTGGGCCGGGTTGGAGTTAGACAGATGTGATGCACGTAATTGTGGCTGAATTGTGGTTCAATTGCTTCCTTCCTAGTTTACCCAAATGTGACCTGACTCTTCGGTTATCTGTTTCCCCTCTAGCGGACCGTATTTCCTAAAGATTACCGTGTTGTCCACCACTACAAACCCAGCATGCTGTGTGCTGACCGGGTAAGTTGGTAATGAATTGCATGTCAGCTGTTAAGAAGCAGTAAAGAAATGTGTACTGTCATGCTTGTGCCTTTGTAACTGCGTGTGTGTGTGTGTGTGTGTGTGTGTGTGTGTGTGTGTGTGTGTGTGTGTGTGTGTGTGTGTGTGTGTGTGTGTGTGTGTGGAGGGGGGTCACTTATCTTGACGAATGGCAGGGCATTTTTTTAATTTATTAGTAGAACATTAGCTGATGCAAGACATTAATGTGAACGCAACACTTAATGTAAAGTATGTTCTATCCTTGACCTCATCTGCAGGGAAGTGTGTGTTATCTCATGCTAAATGGATCCACAGTATCAACTGATGGGAATCATTCTCTTCCTGTCGTTCTAAACTAAGCTATGTCCACTTTACCACTTTATTTGTTGGTGATCAACTGACAAAAGTGTTCTTTTGAGTTTGTTCTTTTTGGAAGTGTTCAAGCTCCAGACTTTGTTATCCTAAACAAGAATGTTGGTTTTCTCCGGGGGGGAAATAAATACTATAGATCTCACAGGAAAACAAGTTGCACATAGACATACTGTTCTATGTGCAAGACGCATGAAATTAACAATATACGTAAAGTGCGGGAAACGATAGAGAGTCTAAATTGTGTTTGCTAATGTGTCTTTTGTGCTGTTGTGTGTCTTCTGCAGTGCTGCGTGTTCCCAGCTGCTGTTATCCTCGTGGAGTCTTGGAAAACGCTCCGGGGAAACCTCTGGGTTGAGCATCTAAACTACAAGTTAATCAGCGACATTGTTAAATCGCTGGAAAAAATCATTGAAAAATATGAACACACAGGGGTAGGTCTTAAAAACCTCCAGGTGACAGTTAACCCTGTTTTTCCCTCAATTGAAACTACTACAACCACAGCTTAACTTGACGTGATTGTTTACTCTGCAACACAATTTGACACTGCAAGTTGTTTTATATGATCCTCTCTGTTGTGATCAGTGTATGGATTCATGACAGCTTCTTTGTTTTCCTGTAGATCAGTGTCAAATATTATAACTTGAAAGGTACTAATCTTACTTTATGGTGAAACTGTCTGCAGATTATCATAAATACTATAAGATAAGATCAGATACGATAAAACTTTATAGATCCCGGAGGGAAATTCTTGTGTCATAGCAGCAACAGCGGTGAGGATGAGACACAGGGAGGGGTACTGTAAGAGTAACAGACAAGTATCTAACCAAGATAAATAGGAATAAAAATAAAGATAAAATGCTGAGATGCTGGCCCTAGATATAGAGTGAATTAGTGACCACCTGAACAGTCTATCAATAAATATAAATGTACGGTGAATATATGAATGAATATACATTATGTCTATTGCTATGCATCTATCTAACACCATTTAATATTTGAATGAATGTGCTTTATTTACAGTATCAACAATGAGTATACAGGTGGTCTATCAACACTGAAAAAACAAACATTAAATAAGCATGTCAAAGAGAACAAAAGAAAGCAGACTGTCAACAATGAAATAGTGAACAGTGAATATGAGAATTAATGATGATGGATATTCAAGAGTTAGTATCTGGATGAATATGAAGTACAATCACACACCGAGCGCATTCCTCAACTTTTCTGCCTCTCTCCCCCTGTCTCACAGAGTTTCCGGGAGCACACGGAAATCTTCAATCAGGACCCAGAAAGTTCCTCCCCAGAGGAGCTGCTCAATCAAACATCCCAACTACTCTTTAAATGGATAAATGTGAGTTGTGAGTCCTCGATTCCAACGTGCCCCAGCTTGGCCCCCGCTGCTCAGATGATGTACACACCAAGAACAAAGTTTCTGACCACCCGGATTATCCGCAGCTCGGAGGCGAGAGAGAGACTGTCCAATGGTGGTCCACCATCCCTGACACTTCCAGATGTTTCTGCCTGGATTCTCTTGCTCTGTGGACGGCACCTGTTGCTATAGACCTAGTAAAAAAAAAGGCAGAAAATAAGGGGTCTCTTCTGTGACGCACATTAAATGAAGACAGCATGTGAGTGCGGTGAGCCTGAGCAGACTGCTGAACATATAATTACCACCTGCCTCTTATACAGACTACTTTCAGTAGCCGACCTCTTCGGCGGAGGACCAGAGATGAGCATACATGAGGCTAAACGACACTGAGCTGGCCATCTGATGATGCACGAGAGAAGAAGACGACTAAATGCAAAAGAGATTTTACTGAGTGGCACTGAGTGAATTGTCTGTTATACTGTGCATCTGTGTACTTGTAATGCATCACCTAAGCTTTAATATGAAGTGACATGCACAGGTTACATTAAATATTCACAAAAAGTAGCTAAAATTTAGGACACGACAGTGCTCTGTCAGGGTTGATGTCATAGTTTTAAACTCATATCCACACCGTCCAGAGTAAGCCATGAACTCCCACTAGCTAAGCTTTCTGTGCTAACAAGCTGAGCAAGCCACTGCACATAAGGCATTGTCTCCTTTGTGTGTGAAATGCATTGTTTACAATGAATGTCATGTAAATGTACGTGTAAGACTTTTTGGACTATGAATGTATCATTTTGTACATACTAGTGTACATACAAATTAGAGCAATTTACATACAAATATTGTCCGTTGCTTCTTTGTAGGTTTAAGAAACCCTAATCATTTTTTTCCCTGCTACACTAAATATCTTTGCAGATAATAGACGATTTGCAATCTCACACATGTGCTGTGTGTGACTCATTGTGAGCTTGTAGATCTATTTTTGCCCCGGAATAGGTTTCACGTGGTTACGCTTTCATTGCATTTGATATTTGGTATTTTCTTTGGTTAAAAGGTGAAAGCTCTATATTCTGATAGTAATCATTGCAAGTTTGTTTAGTAAACAGCTCTTTTCCAGCTCTTTGATAAAAATACATAATCAGGTGGGTTGCTACTGCCAGTTTCATCCAATTAGGAGACAGTGCCCATTTGTCAGCTTCAGTTGTGTTCTAGTTCCAATGTTGTCTGCTCGTTTCTGTGTCATCACTTCCAATTTCACTTGTTTATCCTGCATCTTGTACGAGGTCTCTCTCCTGATTGGATGAAGAAAATGAATTTTCTGTTTACTAAAGAGCGGGCTAGGGAGACCCCTGTTACTGAACAAACACTCAGCAATGATTACTATCAGAATATGGAGCCATAGTTGACTTATTTCAACAAAACATTATCACCTATGGCACCTTTAGCCTTTATTTAACCACATAATCTAATTGATAGCTCGGGTCCCATTCTCAAGAGAGACCTGGTCAGACAGTAGCAGTCAGTTAGACAGATCTAAACATAGTATGTATATGCCTTTTAGATGTCAGGAAATCAGTTTTAACAGTGTTATAATCTTTTACATCTTTTAGGATATGCCTCGTTAATCTTTGATCTGTAAAAATAGGTTGTTGTTGATCGAGCAGCTCTGCAACATTCTTCAAAAGGCTCAGTTTCAGGAGTCTGATTGTGTGTGTAGTTATTATGTGGATCTAGTTTCTATTGAGGTTAGCTTACAAGGCCCACACATGCCTTGTAAACAAAACTCGATAGACATCATTCCTAGTTCATATATGTGTTGACAGTTTAACTGTCAACAAATGAATAATTCACAATGTGTGTGTTACTTCAGTGTATCTGATATAGACACCACTGTCTGAAAGACAAACCGCATGAGGGAGGAATACACTTCCGATTAAATGTGGCTGTGGACCTGCAACGTGAATGCTACCACAGTCTACACAAATACAATGTGGCGCTTACACAATACACATGCATGTACATGTGATGATACGGTATGTCACGGATGTCATGCATATCTGCATGATCTCATTGGGCCCTCCTGTACTGACATAAAAACTTCCCCTCAAGCATTTTATGTTGAATTGTCTCCTAGCATAGACTGGCCCATCAGAGATGTACCTTGGCTTTTTTTACACCAAAGACTGGACTGTTCATGTGAAACTGATATGATTCAGAGCAAGTTTTGAGGACACTGGATCAGCTACAGTATGGTGTGCTGTGGCAGGTACTTTTGCACTATTAAGTTGGGATATTTTGTCCTTATCACAACCTATCACACTGGATTCCAAATGTTTATTGAACAACTATATTGTTTGCCTCTGGCATCTTAGGGCCCTTCACCCCACTTTGGCAATTATTTATCAACTTTTTCCCCAATATTTATTTACATATTGTGAATGAACTTAAAGGACCCTACCAGTGTGTCATTGTCCATTGTCAATATTGGCCACATAGTTAACATAAACCTCTGCAGTTTTCCCCAAATTGTTTATTTTTTGTGAAATTATGTTTGTTTATGTTTTGTTACATTCAATAAACATTACACAATGTACATTTAAATATAATAATTGTTAGCTAAAACTAACTATATCAATAAAGGTCCTCTAAAATAACATAATAATAAGTGTTATTTGTGTCGCACTTTTCAAAAACAAGTTTACAAAGTGCTTCACACAGACAAGCAAAGTGTGTAAGAACAAAATGATAGGCGATTCAAGCTAACAATAAGTACATTGAAGGGGTAATAAAATAGAATTTAAGAATGAACACAGTCTAGTTGTCCATTCCTTTTAGTTAAAAGCCATTTTATAGAAATGTAGTCTTTAAAAGATAGGTTATGATGTGTTGACCTATAAAAAGCCTTGAAGAGTGTTTAGCCACTTTGTTTAAAAATGTAGGAGATCTGCACAACTATATGCCTTTAGTGGTCCGTTAAGCTGCATTCTATATATACAATATGGTATAGAAATAAGCAATTTTCTTTTTTGGGGTTTATTATTTACTATTATTATTATTATTATTAGCCTATACACCACATGAAAATGTTCAACATATAGCAGTAGGCTACTACCAGCTGGGTTAACCGGAATAGTGGGCACCTCCATGTGAAATTGGCTATTTTGTCCAAAAATGTTGATAAATTAAATATTTGGATAAGTAATGTGAAGTATACATGATTAGAACATTCGACAATTAAGGCCTAATATTTCTACAACTGCTACAAATTGCTATAAAACCAGTAGGCATACATCCAATCACCACACCACAGCCACGACTCTGGCATCTTGCACAGTTAACCCTCCATCACCTTTGTATTATGCCAGGGATATTCAAGAATTATTTTTAATCTCTCACTAGATTGAATTTCACTTCAAAAGCCCCTTTCACTGAAAACGAAAGTGGTCACTCTCTCTCACGCGCGCGCGCGCGCACACACACACACACACACACACACACACACACACACACACACACACACACACACACAGGCTACATGCCATGTCATGCATGCACGCACACGCGGGCACTGACACTGGCACTTTCACTGCAAGTGGGGGAAAGCAAGGGGCTTTTATTTTCAAGGGGGGGCTTTTACGTTTCAAAACGCATCTCCATTTCTCCTGGCAGCGGGGCTGTATGCGCCCAGCACCATTGTCAAGCAGTCAGCTGAATTCCCGTAAATGAAAGCGAGGGAGAGGCGGGGAGAGAGGGAGGGAGAGAGAGAGAGCAGGGAATGACATGGGAAGGAACAGGGAGGACAGGGGAGGAGAAGAAGGGAGCTGGTCCGGGTACTAAAGTATAATTGGTGTCCAGCGTCAGAACAGAAACGGAAAACGAAAAAACCACTTCAATTTCCGTTTATTGCATGGGCGCACGGATTGAAAAACGGAATAACCACTTGAATTCTCCTATTCTCGTTCTAGGGAGAAAACCAACATAGAGTGTGTCAGAATGGACCAAAACGGACCGTTTACTGCATAGATATTCAACTGGCGGCCCGCGGGCCACGTGCGGCCCGCGAGGAGCTTCCTTGTGGCCCCTGGCCATATTCCAAAAAAAAAAAAAAAAAAAAAAAAAACCTTTTTTTTTTTTTTTTTTTTTTTAATTTTCATAATTATTATTTATTTTAACTTTGATTTATGTTATCAAAGTTAAAACAGTACAAATTATTTATCCTTCATTAGTTCTTGAAAGGCCATCTTTCATTGGAACTTAACTTAGAACCTTAAATAGAACCGAATTAGACCGAATTAGACCCGAAAAAAGGTTGATTTATATTGGTCAAATAGAACCGAATTAGACCCGAATTAGACCGAATTAGACCCGAATTAGACCCGAAAAATTTCGCGCGCGTGCGCTTTGCGCACGCGCGCAAATTGTGTGCGCACATGCGCTGTGTGGCCCCCGACTCCAAATTATTTTACAGTTGTGGCCCCCTGCCTAATCTAGTTGAATACCCCTGGTTTACTGCATGAGGCACAGGATCAACAAAACGGGAAAACCAAATGTAATTCTCCTATTCTCGTTCTAGGGAGGAAACGAACATAGAGTGTGTCAGAATCAATAAAAATCAATAAAACGGCATATTCTCCATTCTCTGGCGAAACAAACAAACTGGAAACGAAAAAACGAAGAAACGGACTCCATTGGTTAGTTCAACTGTGGGCGGGCTTGCTCCTGATTGGTTACTGCCCTGTCAATCTCCCCCCGCCGTGTGTCTTTCAAAATTACAGTTCCCCACTTCCCGTATGAAATACGTTTTAGTTTCCAAAAAAAATAGTTGTAAAAATGTAAAAAATATATGTATAAAAACGGTATTTGCACAGACACAAGCGTTTCAGGGATATCATTTAATAGCCTAAGACCCTAAGTAGTCTTAAACAGTGGGTCCGCGGACAATTAATAAATGTATTTATTTATATAAGTATATATTTATTTATTTTCCCAAAAAATCCATTTGTCTTTAAATATTTTCCATATTTATGTTGAAAATATATCATGATTCTGGCCATTAATAGCTTGTATACATGATTGTTGTGCAATTGACAGATTGTTGATAGTATTACATTCTTCTCAGTTAGTAAAGTATGTTTACTAATGGCAGTGGATATGAATGAATATATTAATCTATTATTTGAATAGCTTGAATGCACAACATGGTACGTATGTCTATACATATGAAACACAATGTTATACATTATACTAGGGATCTTCAACAGGGGGTCCTCAGAGTTACTACAGGGGGTATGCCAAATCTTTGTGTGATATGATTTTTCTTTTTTTATATTAACCACTTGAACCCTAGCATTCATTTTCTGAGGAGAACTTTAGCAAAAAATAGCAGATCTACAAGCTCACAACGCCTCGCAGTGCGAGGCGTTGTGAGCTTGTAGATTGGCTATTTTTGGCAAAGAGTTATAGATGTAGAGGGAGAAAAGAGCAGCAAAAGTATATCTGAAACACCATTCTATACAATATAGAGAGGGTCCCTGCTTCATCTCTCTCTCAGCTAGGGGGTCCTTGGCCTGAAAACGTTGAAGACCCCTGCATTATACAATATATGCTGTACCACCCCCCAACGGGGGTCCCTGGCCTGAAAACGTTTAAGACCCCTATGACTGCCACATTTCTGCGCCCTTGTATTAGGTGTTACAGTGAATAATAAATCTACAGAATGAATATATGCTTCCAAAAAAGATGCACACCTTAAAGGATTTCTCTCTCAATGATCAAGTTATTTGAAACTTGTCCGCCATCTAATCATATCATGTAATCATCCAACTATATTACATCTATGGTCTTGTATAAGATCATCCTGAACATTCCTCAAAGCCCCTTTGTTCAACTCATCACCCTATATCGGTTACATTCATCAAACAGGTGGTATACCTAGTTTGTGTAATCTGAATCAGAACAGAAAGTCAAGACTAGTGTATAAATTATGTTAACACACATTGTTAGCAAACACAAACCTGAAAATAAGTATATTTAAAACCAAATCTTATCAGATGGGGGTCTGTGGACAAATACATGTTAATCTGCGGATCCTTTTGTCGAAGCAGAAGCAGTACTCCCTGTCATCGTCGAGAAGGTGAAGATGGAAAACGAAGAAGACTACGTCCTCACACTCTATGGGAAATGTAATCACTGAGTCTGAAGGGACAGCAGTTACATAAAGAATCTTTATTTACATTTCTAATTAAAGTTACAATTGCGTCCTTTCACCAGACTCCCATGAACTACCAAAACACAAAAGTAACCAATAACGAAAATCATACCAAACATTAAAAACACTTACAATCAGCCCATCGTAACTGAAATAAAGAAAGTACAAATAGTCAAGGGAACCAATAAACTCTTGTGCTCTGCTGGGGTGCTGGGGGGAATAGCAGAGAGCTGGCTACAGCTCCTCTTTTTAGTGTCAGGCTCTAATCACACATGAGCTGAGAAGGGGAGCGACAGGTGTCTAGCCAAGACCAGGTCAGCATAGACACTAGGACAAATGAGCATTAGTGAACACATAAGCATAGAAAGACTGTAGACTGAGGTGTTAATATGTGCACGCACATAACAGTCAGGTATTGGATAACAAAAGCTCTGAAATTTTGGAATTAACAGATGCTTTATCGAGAGTGAGAGCTACTGTGATACTTCTTAGCTGTTGAATTTGAATCACTCTGCTGGGACGTGCATGACAGATTTCAGTGAAGGCCTCACCGAAGTAATGCCATTTTTTAAACTTTAGTAACTTTAACCTGGTTACTGTACTTAGGAACTATAATGTATAACAGAGAACAGGAATGGGAAAACAGTTACTAATGCATTAGTTTAATCCCATGTTTCTCACAGCAGCATAAAGTCTGTCAAGTGCATAAGTCTCGCTTTGGTCTGTCGCTAGACAACATGATTCACTGCAGTGTAGACTACATGTTGTCTTACCTTGGTTTACTTAACTATTGTTTGTTTTACAGGTCAATCCTCGTGTAATTTGTGCTCATATATGCATTGCTTAATGTTGTAATTAAAATGATCTGAAATTAATGTCATTAGTAAATGAGCACCTTCTTAAATGTGGTATCTTGACTCTGCATTACTCTCAATGTAGGGTCCAGCTCCTGGAAGCAAAAATGCCAGGAAGGTGCTGGCTGTGGATGAAACGGCCTTCAGGTAGTGTGGTGTGAAAGAGTCGGGTATTGTAAAACAAAATATCTTAAACTTTGGAATTAACAGTTGCTTTATCGAGAGTGAGAGCTACTGTTGAGTGAGTTTTTAGCTGTTGAATTGGAATCACTCCAAATCATTCCTCCATGTCTAATATCAGGGATATTTCTTGCTAACAAACTGATGGCTGTGCAATTAGGGTAACAATGCAACTTAAACCATAAGGCATGCAGTAGGCCAAAGATTGTATTTTCAGTTTTTCACAGCAACATAAAGTCTGTCAAGTGCTTATAAGTATGCACTATAATCCTGCTTCACTGCTTCACCTGTTTTTCACTCCCAAATGCTTGTTCTTAAAGCTTAAACTTGATCTGCTAATGATTTGTGAAATGTTTCAGTTCCAGAACTGTGCTGGGACAGATTTGACAAATGTAAGTGAAGGACTCACCCAAGTAATGCCATCTTTTTAACTTTAACCTGGTTACTAAAAGTTTCATGAAATTACAATTTCATTTGTGATAAACAAATGCCATGTTGTAATGCAAATGAGCTGAAAGTAGTGGCAGTATAACTATGATCACCTATTTTTAAATAATGTGTCTCTTCACTTGACTCTCCAATTCTCTCATGAAGGGTCCCCTGTTCTGGAAGCCGAATAATGCCAAAATCCATGCTGTGGACAGCTCTGCATTCAGGCAGTGCCACCAGAGAAGAGCAAGAATCAGGTATTGGATGACAAAACGGATCTTAAAATGTAGGCATTTAGCAACTGCTCTCTCTTATCAAATACATGAACGCTTCTTCTATATAACCATTTGCGAAATGTGTCAGTTCCAGAACTGAGCAGTATGAAGTACAGACACTGAGGGACTGTATTGAGGACCTGCTGGAGGCATCTCATGCCTTGGCAGAGGCCACTCAAAAGGTCACGAGGTGATCACATGTTCTTCCTCCCCTCAATGCAGACCAG